>NW_027187360.1:11416579-11648778 GCF_028583685.1 Petaurus breviceps papuanus | reverse complement strand
CCCCCCCACGGAGCATACTGTCCATGGGATTTTCCTGGAAAAGATACTGAAGTGGTTTGCTATTTCCTTCTCCAATAGATTAAGGCAAACAAATGAAATAACTTGCCCAGCATCACACAACTACTAAATGCCTGAGGCCAGATTTGAACTTGAGTCTTCCTGACTCTAGGTCCAGTACTCTGTCCACTGAGCCACATAGCTGTCCTTTCTAGTGCAGTGCTTGGCACATAGTAAATCCTATGTAATATTAGCTGCTATTGTTATTAACATTAATTATTAATCATGATCATCCTAATACTGTGTGGGGAAAGTACATAAGTAGAATTTTAGTTCTTTGCCTCCTAGTCCAGATTTATCCAAGGACAAATAGTCACCTAGGTTTTCTGAGCCTTATATTCCTTACCTGTTAAAAGAGATTTTTCTAGTCCCAATATCTTTAACCATACCATAAATTCTTAGAATCATGGAATGTGAAAGGTCAACATTTGGGCACTACCTGCCATCTAAACACAGAATTTTAGATTCATAGATTAAATTCTCCAATTCATTCATTAGTGTTAGCAGGGATTTTAAAGATTCTAGCTGAACATCATTTTTTATCTTCTTTGTATATCTTACTCTTTGATCCAGTGACACTGGCCTCCTGGCTGTCCCATGAACAAGACTCTTGACTCTGGACATTCTCTCTGGCTTTCCCCAATGCCTGGAATGCTCTCCCTCTTCAACTTCAACTGTTGACCTGCCTGGCTTCCTTTAAGTTCCAACTAAAATTCCATCTTCTCCAGGAAGTCTTCCCCAAATCCTTTTAATTCTAGTGTCTCCCCTCTGTTAATTATTCCCTATTCTGTTTATAGTTTACTTTGTATATATTTGTTTGTATAGTGTTTCCATCATTGGATTGTAAGCTCCTTGAAGGGAGGAACTGTATTTTGTTTCTTTTTGTGCTCTCAGCACTTAGCACAGTACCTGGCACATAGCAGGCTTCTAATAAATATTTATTGGTCTATTAATTGAGATGAGGAAAATGAGGCCCAAAGAGTGACCTTTCCAAAACTGCACAGTCTGTTTAGTGGCTGATCTGGGATTCAAACCCAGGTCTCCTGGTTCCTAGGTCCAGCTCTCCACAATACTACACTACTTTTCTTTCAGGGTCTGAATTGTGAATCTAGTCATCTTTTAAAATGTGTCATTATAGTCCTCCTCTATACCTCTTGACCATTGTGACCAAGATGAATACAAGAAAAGCTTGATGAATACAGAAAACAATTGAAATACTTGTCTGAAATGATGCAAAGTAAGCAGAACTAGGAAAACTATATCCAATGACTACAACAATGTACATGAAAAGAACAACAAAAATATTGAAATTCATGTTGTGAAACCATAATGCCCAAACTTGGTCTCAAAGAGGAGAGAAGAAAAGGCACCTCTTCCTACTTCTTGCAGTGGTGGGAGTCCATGGGTGAGGAACATTCATATAACATCACACTTTTTCCAGGTGTTGAATGGTTTTGCAGAACATTGTTTCCCCTTCCTTTTCCTTTATCTGTGTTATAAGGGATTGGTCTCTAAGTGGGAATAGGGAATATGGAAAAGGGGACTCAATGAAGGGTGCAGGAAAAATATAGGTTATATAAAAACAAGATTATCAACAAGAATATTTTTGTAAGAAAAAAACGTGTGCAATATATTCTTCTTAAGAAGGCAAAGAAGAATTTGTAACACAAAATCTTGTGGAAAAAAATTTGAAAACTAAAAATAAATAAATAGATTACAAAAAAAATTAACAAGTACCTAGCATAAATATAAACATATAGAGTGAATAAATAAATATATAAAAAGGCAAAGGAGGTGCTCAGAGAGAATTAGGATAACATTGTGCACAAAGGACAACACTACTGCAAGTGAAAAAAGAACACTGTCAGGCATACAACCAAATAGTCAGGAATTATAGTGACCAGCTTTGGTTTGAGAGCACAGAGATATTTACCACCCTCCTTTTCTGTGGAGATGGAGGATTACAGAAAAAGGAATGTTGTACACATAGTCAGGTGTGGTAGCTGAGTCATTGGTTTTATATAATTTTTTCTTTGTTTTGCAAAAGGGGGAGGGGGGAGCTCAGTGAAGGAAAGCCAGAAATGACTTCAACCCTACAATAAAAGCCAAAATTCCTCTCCAGGCTCTGTTAGGACTCTCTGGACTTGACTACCATGCCACCTTTCTCCCCTCCCCCCACCTTAAGTTCCCTTTGAAATTTTGTCTTCTCTCATCAGAATGTAAATTCTTTGAGAGCAGGACTTATTCTTTTTGCTTATATTTGTCTCCCCAGTACTTAGCTCAGTGTCTGACTCATATAAATGTGTAATAAATGTTTATTGACTGACATCAATAAAGTAATTTTTTTGAAGTTCAAAATGAGTAAATAAAATCTTTAAGTCTCAGCCTCAGACACTTGACACTTAACTAGCTGGGTGACCTTGGGCAAATCACTTAACACCAATTGACTTGCTTTCCCCCTCCAAAAAAAAAAAAAAATCTTTAAGTCAAATAGAAAAAAAGCAAGGCAAAGAATTACAGAATATTTTTAGAAAGGCTTCACTCCAAAAGGAAAGTATTTTTTATCTTTTATCAATAAGGATATGGGCTAGGACTATAACTTAAGTTTTATGCCCCAGAGTTGATGATTTGCAACATGGTAAAACATAGTGTTTCAGTGACTGTAGTCGAATTCCTCTTGACCAATGACATTCCCTTTGCCACCTCCTCATTATCCAGACACACCAATATCCAGTACTAGTGCCAATACCCCCATCTTAAAGGCATGGCTTTTTATTCAAACTCTCTCAGGTAAATCCATCTTTTCTTTCACATGGCCAAAAAGAATGTCGTTTTTCATGGCCACACCAAAGGGTTTTTCCTACCTGGAAATTACAAGACCTTCAATCTATCTGCTTGTGATCCTTTCATATGCCACAAAGTGTCTAGGGAGGGGTTTTCTTCCACCCACAAAAGTGTGGTGTTCCCATCTCATAACTCTTCTACCTTCTCTGGATGCTAATCTATCTGGTCATCATTGCTGGACTCTACTGTGACTCTGAATGATTTTAATGGGGTTTTTCCAACAATTTCAGTGGAATAATTCAGAATCCATGTTGGTACCCTGAGTAGATATCTTCTTTATAAGCAAAAAGTTAGAAGTCAGAGAGATCTCATTGAGTGAACAGTGAATTGGGAGTGAAAAAACCTAAATTTAAATTTTAATCCCACTATTTCCTCCTTATCTTATACATATCACTTCCCTGCTCTTCATTTCCCAGTAAACAGTCTTATGGGAGTTCTCTATCAAGACCCCAGGAACTTCATCATGCTGCATGACCAAATCAGCCTTGCTATTCACACCTTATCAGTATTACATTCCTCTGATTGGAGGTCAAAATGAAGAGTCCCTCCAAGAATCTCCATCTAATAAAGGTGTTGAGGCCAGAGTCATCTCTACATTTCTCACTCATCTCATACTTCTTTGGATTTCTCCATTTTTTACTCACCTATCACACCCCCAAGCCAGGTACCTGACTCCAGGGCCAGTGCTCTAGTCACTGTGCACTTGGCTGCCCCAGAAAATGAGCTTTTTGAGAGCAAGGACTGTCTCACCTTTTTATTTCTATCCCCAATGATTAGCAGAGCACTTGGCATATAGTAAGTGCTTAATAAGTATAGGGGTGTTGTTTTTTAAATTAATTTATTCCTTTACAAAACCCTCTCCACTTAAGGGGAAACTAATGTAATATGGGTAAGACTTTAGCATTTCCATCCAGGAAGATATTCAGGAAGAGATACCCAGCCATCTGCTTTAGTAGTCATCTCCTTGAAAATGTCATCTCATCAAAAAGCATTTATTAAACACTTACTATATGCCAGGCACTGTGCTAAGATCTGAGGATACAAAGCAAGGCAAAAACCCCTTCATTAGGGAGCTCACACTGTGCAAACAACATACAAAAGTTCCTATAAGATGTATCCAGTATTAAACAGGAGGTAATCTCAAAGGGAAAGAGACACAGTATGTTGGAAGGAAGGGTGGGGAGCCAGATGGTGGCTAAGAAAGACCTCATTTAGAAGATAGGATTGGAACTGAGTCTTGAAGACAGGGAAATCAGAAGGTGTGAAGCTGGAGGTAAGGAGCGAGAACATTCTGGATGTGGAGGGCAGCCAATGAATAGGTAAAGTCAGGAGAGGGACAAGGCCAGTGTCCCTGGATCATAGATAATGTGGAAGGGAGTCAAGTCTAAGGAGACTGGAAAAGTACAAAGGACCCAAGTGGGAAAAGACTTTCAGAGCCCACTAGAGGATTTTATATTTAATCCAAGAGGTAAAGGGGGGGATACTGGAGGGACTGGACCAGATCATAAGACCATAGCATCATAGATTTAGAGCGGGAAGGAATCTCAGCAGCCAACTAGCTTAAGTCTTTCATTTTACAGATTAAGAAACTGAGTGAGAAGTTAAGTGCCTACAGCCCATACACAAAGACAAAGATAAGATCTGAACCCAGATCCTTGAGATCCCTTCCACCTCCTGGACTTGGAAGATTCAATGTGTCTGCTCCTTCTCTGATGAAGCCTGGCTTTTAAAAGAGGAAAAAATATATCATAAATAAATGAATAGCTCAATGTGATGGAATAAAGGACAGGTGGTTTTTGATCTCTAAATATTGACATGAATTTTAGGAACTGGTAGATGTTTGACTTCTGATGGAGCAATGTGGTACACAGGGCCTTCCTAGACTTGATTTTAGGGAGTTGTGAATTCAAATCCTCATGAGATATCAGCTGTTTGACCATGGCCAAATAATTTAATTTATAAACCTCTATGTTCCCAGGTGTAAAATGGATATAATATCTGTAGGTTTATGATAAATAAATGGCAGGCTATTATGATGATATCTATGGTCAACCTTCACTCCCTTCCCACCTGTGAGTCTCACTTTCTGACTTCACATGAAATGAACTAATACTAAGACAAAGAATAGCAAGATAGTAAAGGCCTAAGGACCACTAAGCTTTATTATGTGCCTTGCAATGGCATCTTAAGAACCACTGGACCTTTCCATCTACCCAGGAATTGAGATCTCCTGTAAACATTGGCTCTCATTTTTAGAAAGTGAGCTTCTCGAGAGCAGAGACTATCTCACCTTTTTATTTCCATCCCCAGAGATTAGCAGAGCACTTGGCACATAGTAAATGCTTAATAAGTATAGGGCTTTTTTTTTTAAATTAATTTATTCCTTCACAAAGGCCTCTTCACTCAAGGGGAAATGAAAGTAGTTCAGTAACGAATAAGGCCTATCCTTATTTCAGCACCACACCCCTGTGCTGGTATTTTCATTATCTCCCAAGCTTTCCCAGTTCCCCTTGGAAGGTATCTTCTCCCACGAGGTTAGGGACTATATTGCTTGAATCCCCCTACTTAGCACTGTAGTTGACACATAGTAAGTACATAAGAATGCTTGTTGCTTTGAATGGCTACTTTATGAAGGAAATTGGGCATGGTAGTGACAATATTTTTAGAGATCCTTCATCTTATCCATCTGAGTACTCCTCAAACTAATACATCCACCCATGCCCCTTCACACCTTACCTCAATAGACAGGGAATTGCTATGGCCAAAAAAAGTATTGCTTAATGGCCCAAATTCTGGCAATGAGCTCTTTCAGCTCAACTAGATTGGTCCACAAATACACAGGAAAGTCATACCCAGTGTCTTTCTGGTTTATGAGGACCTTTCAGAACTCAGGCTCTGTTGACATAGACTCTGAAACCCAGGTCACCTACCTACCAAGATACATCAAGGAGATTTAAGAGTAGAAAGTAGAAAGCTTAAAGATTTTAGCTTCCAAGTTAGACTTTAAGATCCATGTGCTGGCTTGTATTGTTATTTGAATATGTAAATTATGTGTTAAATCCTTCTTTTTTAGGTTGAAATATTTAAATTCAACGGAGAGATTGAAGGTGAATCTTTCTGGACCAGTCTGACTCACTAAGAAACATGCTACAGATAGAGTTAGTTTATTATTAATTCATTTTTTCAGTCATATCCAACCATGACCCCAGATAGAGTTAGAGAAAGGTGGAATGAGAAGTAGGGGTGGGGCTTGAAAGAAAACTCAGAATTAAGAGTGGAGAGGAAATTGGGGGTGGCTAGGTGGCTCAGTGAATAGAGCACTGGCCCTGGAGTCAGGAGGCCCTGGGTTCGAATCCAGCCTCAGACACAACACACATACACAAAAACCTAGCTGTGTGACCTTGGGCAAGTCATAACCCCAATTGCCCTCCAAAAAGAAAAAAAAAAAGAATGGAAAGGGAAAATATTCCAGTATTGGAGAATGGCCTGATCAGAGGGGTGTAAAATGAACCAGATTTGTGCAGGCCCTATGGGCAACTTTGGGAATTGGGAATGGAATATCCAGGCATCATATTTCTAGTTGTATAAGCTTAGGCTAGTCACTTAACCTCTAAATAGGTGACCATGCTTACACTACCTGCTTCTATGTTCTTGTGAAGACAATGCTTTATAAATATTATTTATTAATATTATAATAGTATTATATTAATATGAGATATCATTATTATTAGTGGTGGTGTTAATATCATCAACCATAAGGATCTTATGCCTCAGATCTGAGAATATTAGTCTTACTTTACAACCTATTTTACAAATGAGCACATTCAGGTCAGGGAGAGATTGGGTAATTTTTCCCAGTGTTTCACAGGTGGAGGAATTGAGCAACCATTATAAAATATGTCATTTGTCTTAGCACAAAATAAAGAGCTGTTGACCATAGAAAATGGATTTTTTTTTTTGGTCATTGAAAATGTACATTTATAAAAAAGTAATATTACAAAGTATATTGCATACTACTCCTGTGTTGCCCAGTCCTAATACTGACTGGTGCAAGAATTCTAGAGGAAGGCACACTAAGACTTAGCATAGTACCTGCCTAGCACATAGTAGGCACTTAATAATAAATGCCAACTGAGACAAGAAGTATCATCTGGTAGCTGGGCAGTGAGAAAGGAAACTGAGAACTGTTAAAAAGTAAACACAAGAATTCAAGAGAAGGTTGGGGCCATTTTGCATAGCAGCAAATGATCCCCACACTTACATAGCCTTCAGACTTAGTACTCACTATATTATAGCAAAACACAATAATTAATGCTCATAATGGCAATCCTTAGCCATTGAGAAGACAAAGTGAACACCAAACTTCCCTTACTTTAACCACATCAGATAGAAATCTTGTAAATATGTACATTCCTGATTCACAGACCACACTGTTTAGCTATGTCCTTCAGTGGATAGAATGTTGCATTTAGGATCAGAATGATCCAAGTTCAAACCTTCCATCTCAGATACTTACTAGCTCTGTGACCTTGAGTAAGTCATTTAACCCCTAAAAGTCTATTTCCTCATCTGTAATGGGGATAAAATGGGGATAGATACCTAACAAATATGTAAAATGTGTATGTATAAGATCTCATTTGATTATCATAACAGCCCAGGGATTTGAGTCTCACATCTTTCTCACATTCATCTTCTCTTTTTCCTCACACTACATAAGTATATCTAAAATTATATATATATTTTATGTGATAAATATATGTATATACATATACACATATATCAAACTTTAAACTACATGAAATTTAGCTATCATCATTAAGTGTGTGGGATCATGCCCTGATGAATTCTCATCAGCAAATTTCATAGATCATTTGGAAATTTATATGATATTTTAAGATTTGCAATGCATTTTATTTATATATAGGTAGAAGAAATTTCTTCTACCAATGTAGGAAGGTATCTTTAAAAATAAGTTATGGCATTAGAGAGTTGCCAGAAAACTAAAGGGTTAAGTCACTCACGCAGGGTCTCACAGCCAGAGCTTTTCCTGGCTTGGAGGTCAGCTTGCTACCTGCTACGGCAGGCTGCTCCTTAGAGCCTGGAAGATGATTAGTAAGTGCTCATTGGAGAAGCAACCTTGCATAGTGTACAGTGAGCTAACTTTGTAATAAGAAAGACCCGATTTCAAGTCAGTTTTCTTTCTGATACACACTAGCTGTATGACGCTGGGAGCCATGT
The DNA here is from genome assembly GCF_028583685.1 of Petaurus breviceps papuanus. Lineage (NCBI taxonomy): Eukaryota > Metazoa > Chordata > Mammalia > Diprotodontia > Petauridae > Petaurus > Petaurus breviceps. The sequence continues at coordinate 11,640,639 of NW_027187360.1, read as the reverse complement.
AATCATTCAGAGCCTCAGGAATTTTTTAAAATTTTCAGTTGCAGAACAGGTGCAAATCTATACTGATAGAGGAAGTTAGTTAATCACTGGAAGTTCCTTACGCCAATAAAATCACAGATCCAATCCAAATAAACTTTGGTTGATTAAATCGATCCCCAAATCATGAGGTATGTATCACCCGCCATTATACAGATGAGGAAACTGAGGAGGCTCAGAGTTGCTGAAATTACTTGCCCAGTCATCCACAGAACTGGAATGAAATCCCCAGGTCTTCGGGCTTTGGTCTAATTCCCCTGTATCACTAGGACTCTGCTACAATCCTACTCTCACACTGAAGACAATAAAATGGGATCTCCCATTAACAACAGCCAAAGTGGGAGGTTTTTTCCAAACCCTGAATTGCCCTCCCCTAAGTCCTTATTACTGTGCAGGGATTAAGGCTTTGATGATTTTTTCCTCCCAAAGTCTTCAAGTTGCTCCAACTAGGGCCTGGAAAAATCAAGAAAGTCATTACCATAATTTCACACTTAATATTACCCACCCACATATAGTTTACCCCATGTGCCTTATAACCTACACTCCAGTTGACACACAAGCCCTATGTTAGAAAAATGCTGTAATTTCCCATTCCAGTACGTGTGCTTTGGCCTCCCACACATTTCTAAGAACTCACTAGCATTTTCCCATCCTCCTTAAGCATTTCAGATCATATCAAGGTTTTACACTGGATAGGATATCAGATACATCCAGATCCAGAAGGAAATATGGAGAAAAGGGGTTAGGGTTTTATGCCTGAAGGAAGGGGGCACCCTCTATCTTATTTCTATTTTTACAGTCATTGAAGGCCCTGAATAACACCAAAACATTAAAGTCAAAGAATGTTGTTTTTTCCTTGTCTTGCCAAACCATATCCAATTTCAATTCAGCTAGCTGACTTAGAAAAAAATAGAGATGACAGCCCCTTTGATAGAAAGCTCAAAGATTTCTCATACATACAACTCACATTTCTATGTCGGTGAGGACAGGGCTAGTATTCAGTTTCTCCTATTTTGGGAAGAGACTTCCCTTGCTAACAACTTTCAAGATTTTAAGTTTAGGTGACTCCTATTTTCTGATTCTTTAACTCCTTTCTAGAGTAAGTTGATTGGAGTCAATTATCTCTGAGTTCCAGAACAAAGAAGTGTCTAGTTTTGCTTTCTGAGACTGCCCCTGCCTATTATCTTTAATAGAGGTCACTGGATCTCAACCAGATGAGTGTGTACCTGTCACTCCCATTAGAATGAAAACCTTGAGAGGGAATATTCCATTTTTGTCTTTGTAGCCCCAGTGCCTAGCATATAGTAGGCGCTTACTAAATGCTTGTTGATTAATTTTGATCTGATAATAAGCTTGAGATTTCTCTTCAAGGGCAATTTCAGTGAGAAGACCACTTGGTTCTCAGTGGGACTGTCTGTATAGTGTGTAAGATAATCCTAGTGAATGGGATCCTAGACAAGACCTCTCAAAGCTTTTGCTGTGGCTTTTCACTCCCATCCTTCATTGATGGAGACAGAAAACTTCCCCCACTTTCCGTTCTTGTCTATCATTTTCCATGATTCTTCTAACAAAGGATGCTTGCCAAAGTCATCTGGTTCTTTTTTTTTTAATTTTTTTTAATCGATAAAAATCTATTTTCTCTTCCACCTCACTTTCCCATGGGGAAAAGAAATTAAAAAACAAAAAATTTTTAGTAAATATATATAGTCAGGCAGAACTAATGCCTTCATTGGCCATATCTCAAAGCATGTCTTAGTTTATACTCTGAGGCTTCTAGTCCTTTAATTTTTTTTTTTTTTTTTTGTAGGCAATCAGGGTTAAGTAACTTGCCCAGGGTCACACAACTAAGGTCTAAGACTGGATTTGAACTTGGGGCCAGTGCTCTATCCCCTGCATCCCCTAGTTACCCCTACTGGTCCTTATAATATATGAACTGCCACTACTACACAGGATATCTATCTATAGTCTTACATCCTTACTCTCCAACTGACCAATCTCCATGGTCATCCATGCCATCTACAATGCCTTCATGCCATTTCCTGATACAACTTATTTGATCCAATATCACAGCATCCTGTTCTCCCATTCTTTGGGGCATAGAATGCTCTCCCTCCTCATCTCTGCCTCCTGGCTTTCCTGATTTCCTTCAAGTCCCAGCCAAAATCTCACCTTCTATGGAAAGCCTCTTAATTTGAGTGCCTTCCCTCTGTTGAGGACTTCCTATCTATCATGTAGGTAGCTTGCTTGTATATAGTTATTTGCATGTCCTTGAAGGCAGGGACTATTTTTTGCCTTTTTTTTGGAGGGGGGGGGGGGCATCTGCTTATTGTTTGTTTTTCATTCTTGAAGAGGACCATGACATCGGGAAGGAGAGGCCATGACTTGCAAGTGAATTGGATTTAAGTGAGGGAGGCTGTGCACAGTCACCAACCTCCACTTTCTCCAGTGGAGTCATCTGGGTCCAATGGCAAGATATAGATCAGGATGACTGGAGATGGCCCTCTTGGTATCTGCAGTGCTTGGAACAGCATCTGGCACATAGTAGGCACTTAACAAATGCTTACTGACTGACTAACGCAGGAGGGCCTATCTGTACTGGAGAAGAAGCAAAGCAGAAATGGAGGACAGAGTAGGGAGAGGAGGGCTGAAGAATCCTGGGGATCCTTCTGTAGTTATTCTGGGATTAAACACTCAGGGGTCTAAAACTAATAAGCTGAATGAGTTTGGAGAGTTCCAGATGCAAAAACATCTTGACTGGGTGGGAAAATGGACCAAATTGAATAGATCTCATAGTAATAAATATAAAGTTCAGCATTTGAGGAAGGTTAGTTGAAATGCCATGGGGAGCAGTTAGGTGGCACAGTGCTGGGCCTAGAGTCAGGAAGACTCATCATCATGAACTCAAATCTGACTATTTGTATGACCCTGGGCAAGTCACTTAATGCTGTTTGACTCAGTTTCCTCCTCTGTAAAATAAGCTGGAGAAGCAAATGGCAAACCACTCCAGTGTCTTTGCCAGGAAAGCCTCAAATGAGGTCATAAAGAGTTGGACACAACTGAAAGTTGAACTATAAACTCAATGTAAGTCAGTACCTGAGCAGATCCTTGACACTATGCTTTAATTAGATATGCCTAGTGGGATGCTATGGCCAGCCTTCTGGGTATGAGCTTCTGCATACCCAGATAACAGGTGGGCTGGTCCTCAGATAGCATACGGTCCTTAACTCGGTTTCCACTCTAAGCCTTTCTAATGTGTTAGGACCTTGCCAGAGGCTATGGTATTTTAGGACATACCACATAGTCACCTCTGACTCCCTGAGGCATCCAAAGAAGAGTTTAGTGGAGGCAAAAAATTGTACTGGACAAATATCATAATATCATAGGATTTAGAAGGAAGAGAATAAGCTTTTATTAAGTGTTAACAGTGCATGGTGCTAGGTAGCATACAAATATAATCTCAGCTGAAAGAGAGAGATGGGTGCTGTTTTGATCTCCATTTTAGAATTGAGGAAACCAAGGGAAACAATGCTTAAGGAACTCACCCAGAGTCACACAGCTAGTAAGTGTCTGATGCTGGATTTGAACTCAACTCTTCCTAACTCCAGCCCCAATCCTCTATCCACTATACCACTTAGCTACCTAGATTTAGACCTAGAAGGGAAGTTGGAGATCCTGTGATTCACATCAATCTCCTCATATGATAAAATAAGGAAATGGAGGCCAAGAGAGACAAAGATTGTTGCCTAATGTCTCATAGGTGGCAAATATAAAGCCAGTCTTCAGACTTGGACTCTGTGGCTCTTCCCATAACACCATGCTCTTATCACAGTTAAGAAACCTGAATTTTTCATAATACCAGTATAGCTATTCTAGTTAGCCTACTGTTTTTTCTTCAGCTTTATACCTCTGTATATATTAAAGTACTAGGGAGAAAGAGTCATGAGTTTGCAACCAGAGGACCTATATTTACATTCTGGCTTTACTATTTCTACTTAGTACCCGTGTGAGTATGGGAAAAATCACTACCTATCTAGACCTCAATTTCTCCAACCATAAAATGGACAATATGAGTTCTACAAGTCCTTTCAGCTCTAAGTCTACAGTCCTATAGATAAAAATAAGGATAATGACTGAACCTGTGATTTCACTAGTATAAAAAACCCTCTCTCCCTCCCCCCCAAGTGAGGAAATTCTCTCTACCAATGCAGCTCAGCACTTTCCTTAAGGGACTTATCCAGAGTCATGTAGTCAGGATGGATGTATGAGAGAGAGAAGGCTTGACCCAGATCTTCCTGGCCTCAAGGGCCACTCTCTGACCACTCAAACATACTACTTCTCTTATGAATGATATTTAAAATAATTTATATTTCTATAACTCCTTAAGATCCATATAAAGTGTTTTCTCAAAAAAACCCTTTGAAGTAGATAACCTTTCTATGTGGTAGATAGTAGTAGTATCATGAGTAGTATGAAATAAATCTACTACATGTAGATATCCTCTACCCATAGGTTTTACAGAAAAGGAAACTAGGACTGAAAGAGAAAGTGATTTAATAATAATAACAATAGCTAGGTTATATTGTCCCATTTCATCCACACAACAGCTTTGGGGGGTAGGTATTATTATTATAATACCCATTTTACAGATGAGAAATCAGAGGCAGAAGTTAAGCGACTTTTCCCAAATCACACAGCTGCTAAGTGTCTGTGGCTGCATTTGAACTCAGGACTCCTTGACTCCAAGTCCAGCTCTATCTACATCTTCACTTAGCTGGCACATGATCACATAAGCTAATAAATAGAGAAGCAAGAATTTGAACCCAGGCTTCCTGGCTTAGAGTCCAGTCCCCAGTATACTCCATGCTTTAAGCTCTTTAATTACCAAGACGAGGTGGGAAAACAGACCATAAAGACTTAAGAAGAGAGTGAGAGAAAAGGAAGTGGGGTCGTCTGTTGTAGACAACCTTCTCAAGGATCTTAAGGGTGTTAGTCACAGAAAAGAGCCAGGATGATGGCTATTGGGGACTGATAAGATGACCTGAAGACATTTTTGAGGATGGGGGAGACACATCGTAATGTTTCTAGACAATAGGGAAGCAGCCAGTAATGGAGTAATTGAAGTTTAGTGAGAGAATAGTGGTCAATCTGCTAGGAAGACACTTACTATTCCTGTGACCCTGGGCAAGTCACATTCTTTCTTAGGCTCCATTTCAGAATCTGTAAAATGGGGATAATAAGGGCACCTACCTCACAAAGTTATTGTGAAGATAAAATAAAAGAAAGTATGTAAAGTACTTTGAAAACTTTAAAATGCTATGTAAATGTTAACTATGATCATAAGAAGCAGAGCTGATGTGAAGGCCCTTTGTACTGGACCAAGGGGAGGCTCTAACTACAGGGTGTCCCTAAAGTCTGGACACATAGGAAATCTCATTATGCATATTTCCAAGAAATGAAATGAAATTTTCAACAATTTTATTTAAGTAGCATAAATAAGATTTCATAGGAAGACATAGGAGACACATAGGAAATCTCATTAATTAATTAAATTAACCTCATTAATATGAAAAATAGTCCCCAAAAGTTAATGAAAGCTTTTATTCCATATGAAATTGTCATGGCTAAAATTTATGTTAATTGAATAAAATGCTGTTGAAAATTTCATTCATTTCATTTCTTGGAAATATGCATGGTTAACAAGATTTCCTATGTGTCCAGACTTTAGGGACACCCTGTAGCATTAAGCAGCCTGGTATAATGGTACTACTTTTCAATCCCAAAGACCTAGATCCCTGCTCTGCCATTTTCTACCTGTGTGATGGTCATTGAAAAGTCATTTTCTACTTTCTGGGCTTTGCTTTTTCTGCAAAAATTAGGAGGTGGAATTAGATGAACTCTCTGGTTCTTCTTAGTTCTGAAATCTAAGCATCCTAATGAGTCCTGTGAGGTAGGACTGTTAACTTTTACACATCATTAATGAGGTCCAGAGAAGGTCAAAGTCTCTCCTCTCCAGAATTCATTGGCTTATTTAGAGGCAGAGTTAATGGTTGCTACTAATACAAATGGGGAGGTCTCTTATGCTTAAGGTGCAAGGTACCAATTCAGTTCAGCAGACATTTATAAAGTGCCTACTACTCTGGTAGGCATTGAGGACACAAAGCTGTGTGGGGCCTGAAGGAGTATTCTACTGGTCATAAGTAAATAATTTCCAGAGGGAGAGGGCATTAACAGAGGGAATCAAGAAAGGCTTCCTGGCAAGACGTGGCACATGAGCTATGTTCTGAAGGCAGTGCTGGTTGTAGAAGTTTCCTAGCCTAGGTTCCTTGACACCAAGGGGTAATTTTATCTACTGTCAGGTCTGCAAGACTTCCTGTCAAATAAAATGAGTAGCCAAACCGAAAGGAGAAGAAATTTACTGGCACATTAAGGAAGCCTGCGCGGGCTGGTAGTAGCTGCATTTTCTTAGGGTACAGATGGGGTTTTTATAGCTTCCCCCAAATGCATGTCCATCCTCTTCTTCCTTGGTAGCTAAGGATTGATTTTACAGGGAGAAGTGAGGAAAAAAGTGAGTTGTTGACTAGGGCATGCACCTGTGTAAAGGCAGGAGGCTGAAGAAGGAATGTAGTATATGGTAAGATAGCTAGAAAGCCAGGTTAACTGAAACATGGTGTGTGAAGGGAGGAAGCAGCAAGGTTACATTGGTATGTGGGCAGTTGCAAAAACAAGCTGGGAGTATTTCATCTTTATGAAGTGCATTAAATAATATAAGAAAAGGAGTTTGCCCCAGGGTTTGGTTTAGATTGGATTGGCAGTTAAAATCCCATTAGGATTTTCAGCCCTGGTTGGTGCTTTGCTTTCTGCTTAGCCAGTAGGCTTGGCAAATGACTGGTAAATGGATTTTCTGCTTCTCAAACACCTTTATTTCCTATTTAATCTTAGAACAAGAAGGAGGAAGATTTGCAGCACTTATCCATGAGACTATTGCCAACTTGTTTTAGGAGGTTTACATGAAAGCTTCTGATTGTATATGCATCTTGACTTCAGACTAAAAGTTTAAAGGATTTCAGAGAACTAATGGTAAAATGTGCATCCTACCTCTCATCCAAGAGGTAAACTATATGTGCAGGATGAGGCATTTATTTTCCACTGGAATCAATGTGGATGTTTTTCTCAACTGTACTTTGTTACTGGGGGTAGGGGTGGAGAGGTTCTATAGATGTGGGGGTAAGGAGAGGGAGGTGCAGCCATTGGGAAGGGCCAAGTTTTTTTTTTTAAACAGCCATAGAAAAATCCAGACTTTGTGATACACACACAGTACGAACCTTCTAACACTAGCAGAGTTATAACTTATGGACAATGATCGTGGTCAGCTAGTCCAAAATAGCCTTCCGGCTCATACTGAATCCTAGAGTTCAAGGATGTGAGTTTGTGTTATTAGGGATAAGGACACTATCTGCAATTCCTCCCAATACAGACTGATATCTTTCTAATGGTCTTTTCTTTATTCTCCTTCTCTGAAACCTTTGATATTGTGAATTACCCCTTTCTACTGGAAATTCTTTTTTCTCTAGGTTTTTGGGACAGTACTCTTTCTTGGAAGAAGTTTCAGTACTTCTTATTTATCGAACTGCTCCTTTTTTGTGGGGTCTCTTTTGCTGGGTTTTCATACCCACTAGCTATGGGGTTTCCATAGGGCTCTGTGGAACAAAGCCCTCTTCTCTTCTATGTTACTTCATGTGGCTATCTCATCAGAGGTTAGGGCTTATCTGTCTAGCCCTAACATCTCTGCTGGACCTCTAGACTCACAGAATCTCCAGCTGCCTTTCAGACATCTCAAAATGGATGTCTAGCAGGTATCTTGGACTCAATGTGAATAAAACAGAACTCATTATCTTTTTCCCTAAATGTGCTCCCTCCTGCCCCACCACCCCAGCTTCCCTCTTACTGTTGAGGGCACTGCCATCTTCCCAGTCCCTCACAACCTAGAAGTTTTCCTTAACTCACCATTGCCAAGGCCTATCTAGATTTTATCTTTTCAAGATCTCCTTGAATATATCCCTTTCTCTCCTCTGATACTGCTACCATCCTAGTGCATACTTTCATTAACAAACACTTAGACTATTAAAATATAGCCTGCCCCAAGTCTCTCCTCACTGCAGTCTACCTTCCACTCAGCCATCAAAGTAATCTTCCTAAAGTTCAGGTCCATGTTGCCTCCCTGCTCATTAAAGGCTCCCTAGCACCTCCAGGATCAAATACAAAATCCTCTTTTTTGACCTTCAAACACTTCCCCAGTTTCATCCAGTACCACCAACTTCCTTGCTGTTCCTCAAACAAGATTCCAAGTCTAGGTATTTTTGCTGACTGACCCCCATCACTGCCTCCTGGCTCCTAAGTCCTGTCTTTTACAGGAAACCTGTTCCTAGCCTTCCCTCCACTGATTACTTCATTCATTCATATATCTTGTTTGTGCATAGTTGTTTGCACATTGTCTCCCCCATTTGAATATGATCTTGAAGGCAGGGACTATCTTGCCTTTTTTTTAATCTCCAGTACTTAATGCCTGGCACACAGCAGGCAATTAATAAATGCTCATTGACCAAGTAATTAATTTATAGTCTTTGAGAACTGTCTAGGGCACTGAGACCTTAAATCTTGGCCACAAGGCCAAAAACAGGACCTGATCCCAGGTCTTCAATTCAGGCTTGGAGGCCTGCTCTTTAACCTTTACACCATAATGCCTCTTGGTTAGTTATTCAACAAGCCAATAAACAATATTTAAGCTCTTACAATGAGCCAGGCTCTATGTTCAATCTGAGGATACAGAGAAAGGCAAACATGATGGAATACCTCATTATTCAGGATACTCAGACATGCCTCATTTTCCTCTGTGTTGGGCTGATGACTGCTGTTCCCCAGTGCTTCTCCCTAGAAGTCAGGAGAGTTCTTCTAGGAGAAACCCCTTCTCAGATCCTGAACTAGTAAAGGCCTTCCCAGAGAAATGTACTATAAGTCACATGTATACAGAATCCTCTCTGCAATGAGTAGGTCACCCAGCCCCAACTTGAAGATCTCCAGGGATGGGAACTCACTACTCCCCAGGGAAGGAAACTCACTACACCCCCAGGATGGGAACTTGGTAAACCCCAGGGGTGGGAACTCACTACACCTCCAGGATGGGAACCCACTGCTCCCAGGCAGTCCCTTTCAACTTGGGACTTTAGTTAGGAAGTTTCCCTCACAACAAAACTAAATTGATTCTAGCTCTTCCCTCTGGGGCCAAGGGGTTTAGACCTAGGATTAGGTCCCTTGGGTGGGTCTCGATTTGAGATGGCCCTGGATGCAGCAGTGGTGGAGTGGGGAAATGAAAGACAAGTAATAGTCAGCCACAAAAGTTTATCAGTGGGTCAGACCCAGCAGAGATTCTCCCCAGAACTCAAATCATTCAATCAAGGCCTGGGGGGTGTAATATTTAGCCCCACCCTGTCATTAAGCTTAAGGCTTTGATCTCCAAAGCAAAGGGATCAGATAAACTCAAAACTGATAACTTTTACTTAAAGTATGACCCATCCTGGGTGGAATTTTAAAAGTAGGTTTGCTGGGAAGAAGGGATGGGGGAGCAACTACGCTGGATCCTACCTGCTTAGGAACCTCCATAGACCTAACAAATGCATCTTTGGTTTTATGATGACAAGATTTTTAAAATTACACAATAAATATAAGCCAAAAAAAAAAAAAACAAAAGGAAAGGAGAGAGAACGAGAAAAAGAAAGGGAGGAGAGAGAGAGAGAGAGAAAGAGAAAGGATAAAAGAAAAAGGAGTGAGAGAAAACAAAGAAAGAGGGAATGAGAGAAAGGGAAGGGAGAGAGAGAGAGAAAGAGAGTTAGCAGTAGATAGGCATGAGTTCAAATGTGAACTCAGACACTTATTAGCTGTGTGACTCTGGGCAAATCACTTGACCTCTGCCTCTTTCTTCATCTGTAAAATGGGGATAATAATAGCATCTACTTTCCTAGGTTGTTGTGAAGATTGAAATGAGATGATAATTGTAAAACTCTTAGTATAGTGCCTGGTACCCAGTAACCAATATCTCAATGTTAACAATAAAAATCATCTAGTGTGTAGGGTAATCTAAGCTGCTTAATTTAAAAAAAATTAAAATGCAAACTTTATTAAGTCATAACAATAACAATTTACTTGCTAGAAAGGCAGCATGCTTTAATTGGCTAAGGAGGGAAAGAGAACAAGCCTTTATTAAACATCATCTATGTGCCAGGCACTATGTTGAGTGCTTCATATATATTATCCCATTTGATTCCATACAACAATCCAGGGAGGTAAGAGCTTTACAGCTGAGGAAACTGAGGTAGGCAGAGGCTAAGTTACCTGCTCAGGATCATATAACTACTAAATGTCTAAAATTTGAACTCCCAGTCTTGTATCTACTCCATCTGGCTTATAGAATGTCTGTCTGTTCCTAAGTTTAGATAGAATGTTTCTAAGTTTAAATCACTTGTCTAACTGAGTAACCAAAGGTAAGTGAATTAAATTCTTTGAGCCTTAGGCAAACTCTCCAAGATTTTTCTATTAAGTTATAGTGGATTAGCCACAAAGGAAATCATACTGACCCTTGAAATATTGATGTACAGCTGTTGGCAAGGCCTGGTGATTTCACCTTCTCAACATCTCAAGTATATGCCCTTTTTCTCTCCTCTACTGGGGGAGGGGGGGCATCTGCCTGCTTCATTGTCTCTCCCCACTCCAAACTGTCCATTCAGCCTCTAGAAAGTGATTTTCCTAAAGTTCAGGTCTGATCATGTCACACACACACACACACACACCCCTCACTCAATAAACTTCAATGGCTCCCTATTGTCTCCAGGACATATAAAATGCTTTCTTTCTATTTGACATTCAAAGCCCTTCAAAACCTAACCCCCTCTTACCTTTCCAATCTTCTTATACCTTACATCACCCAAGCTGCTCTTCAACCCAGTAACATGGAACTCCTGGCTGTTCCATGAACAACAGACTCTATCTCTCTGCTCCAGGTAATATCTTTTGACTGTCTCCCATGACTGGGACAGTCTTCCTCTCAGACTGCTGACCTCCCTAGCTTTCTTTAAGTCCCAACTAAAGTCCCACCTTCTACTGGAAGCCTTGTCTAGCCCCTCTTTTAATACCAGTCCGTACCCTTTTTTAATTACTGCATATTTATCCATTATATAGCTGGCTTTGTACATATTTGTACATTGTCTCCCCCATTCTGTCAATTCCTTGAGGGCAGGGATTATCTTTTGCCTCTTTTTTTTTTGTATCTCCAGCACTTAAAGCACAGTGCCTGGCACCAAGTGAGGGCTTAATAAATGTCTCTTGATTGATTAATATTTTTGTAATGTCATTAGGTGCCCAGAATGTGAAGGAAGGTGGCCCAGTGGGTAAAGTATAAGACTTAGAGTAAAGAAGACTTGAGTGCAAATCCTCCATCAACTATTTACTAGCTGTGTGACTGAGCAAATGGCTTAACTTCTCTGAGCCTCATTTTCTTCATCTGTAAAATGAGGATAATAGAATTTACCTCTCAAGGGTTGCTGTGAGGGCCAAATGAGATGACTTACATTAAAAAAGGCATTTTGCAAACCTTAAAGCGCTATATAAATGTTACACTATTATATAGTCCCTGGACTTTCTCTCTTTTTCTTTCCCTCATTCTCTTTCCCTCTTTTTCCCTCCTCCCCTCCTTTCCTCTCTTATCTTTTTCTCTTCTGCTAATCTCCACTTACTTTTTCCACTCCCTTCCTCCCTTATCTTGTATTTATACTTTTAAGGACTTTCTCTGGCAGATCAGCTCCCTTCCCAGTGGAAGCTGAATTCCAGTCTAGATTCAGTTTTGCCTTCCCAAGAACCCACCCTCCAAGACACTTTAAAGTAAACAGCCCTGGCTTAGTTATGTAGGCAGGAGGGAGAACTTGTCTGGAGCCCATCCTCAATAAACATTAAGTGCCTAATATGTGTCAGTCACTATGCTTAGCCCTATGTGCTAAGGTCTGGGGATACTAGGAAAACAAAGGCCAATCCCTGCTTTTAAGGAGCTTAAAAAGGTGGTTTAATGGGGTGTAACATACAAAACACTATGCACAGATGATCCGACAGGACAAATTAGAAATAATCAAGATGGAAGACTAGAATTAAGGGGAGGTGGGACCTCCTTCCAGGTTTCTATTGAGGGTGTTACCATCCTTCCAATCTCCTAGGCTCAAATCCTTGGTATTATTCTAGCTCTCCCTAAATCCACAAATCTAACTATTTGCCAAATCCTCTCATTTCTGCCTTTACATCTCTCTCCTTCCTCACACTAGAGGTCAGGCCCTCACCACCTCTTGTTTATAGTATCCTAATAGCATCCAAATTAATCTCCCTGCCTCAAATCTCTCCCCACTCCAGGTCCACCCTATACTCTTGCTGCCAAAATGATTTCCTTAAGTGCAGGTTCCACTCCCCTTTTCAATAAAATGCACTATCTCCTTTTTACTTCAGAATCAAATACTAAGTTCTTTGGCATTTAAAGCCCTTCACAATCTAGCCTCCATCTGTCTTTCCAGCCTCAGTAGACATTACTCCCCTTTCATTACTCTGCAATCTACAATCTAGCCAAATTGTCTTTATTCCAATTCTTTTTTTTAAGGCAATTGGGATTAAGTGACTTGCCCAGGGTCACACAGCTAGTGTCTGAGATCATATTTGAACTCCAATCCTCCTGACTTCAGAGCCAGTGATCTATCCACAGTGCCACCTAGCTGTCCCTATACTAATTCCCTTTTTTTTTTTTTGCTTTTGGGGGGGGGGAAGGCAGGGAAGTTGGGGTTAAATGACTTGCCCAAGGTCACAAGGCTAGTAAGTGTTAAATGTCCAAGGCCGAATTTGAACTCATGTCCTCCGGACCCCAGGGCCGGTGCTCTATTCACTACACCACCTAGCCGTGCCACCCCCCCCCCCCATACTAATTCTTACACATGGGACTCCACCATCCTGACTTCCTTATTTTGCACTGGGGTTTAGTGGGAGTCTTACTGTTTGTACATGCCTGAAATGAACTCCTTTCTCAATTCTGCCTCATAGAATCTCTTGCTTCCTCCAAGATCCAGCACAGGTGCCATCTTCTACATGAAGCCTTTCTGGAATCCCCACAACCATCCCTTCCTCCCTCCCTCTATAGCATTCTATTTATTTTACATCTACTCACATAGCAGAATATAATCTATTTGAAAGGAAGGACTTGTTTAATTTGTCTTTGTAACCTAGCACAATGCCCTTTGATAAGTGTTTATTGATTGAATGCCCAAGAGCATACAGCTTATTAATGGCAGAGAAATTATCCTATATCTTCCTCCTCTTCTCTGCTAAACTCCTTGAGAAAGTCACATCTTCAAGCCTTGATTTCCCCAGAGTTACCAACAACTTCTTAATTGTCCAATCTACGGCCTCTGGTAAGTCTTGATTGTTCTTGACCTCTCTGCAATATTTGCACATCACTTTCCCCTCCTGGATACCCTCTCCTCTCTCCCGGTTCTCTTCTAATCTTTCTGACCCTGCCTCAGTCTCTTTTGTTACTCCTCTATTCTGTGTCAAACTCACTAACCAAGGCTCTGTTCTAGGTTCTCTTCTCTTTTCACTCTATAATATCTCACTGGGTAATCTCATTGGTTCCATGAATTTATTATCATCCTTATGCAAATGATCCATGATCTATATATTCAGTCCTGGCCTATATAATGTTTGCCAGGCTACACTCCTGACTTTTCCTTAACATTCTCGACAATGCCCCAGAAACTTCATCCCAAAAATGTTCCACATCTAGACTTCACACACTGAAGTATCGACCCTCTCTGCAATTTCTCCTCTTGTCAGCCGGCTGGCCATAAAACTTCCATTTGAAGGAGAAGGACCAGGCCAGCTGGGTTTTGATTCCTCTTCAACCTGTACTCCTGACTCTCCCAGACTTTCTCTACATTGGCTCCTTTCCTTCATCCTTCTACCCCTCTTTACAGCTCTGTTTTCTGTGTTGTCTTCCCCTATTAGAATATAAGTCCCATAGGGCAGGGACCATCTTTCTTTCTGCTTGTATTTGTATTCCTGGGGCTTTGCAGTGTCTGATACATGGTAATCAATTCATAAATGATTGCTGATTTGACTTAACAATTCCCTATCACCAATTGCCTTTTGGCTAGCTCAAAAGTTTCAGAGTCATGTTAAATTCAATATACCCCCAAAAAGAATCATAATCTTTCCCCAAAAAATCTTCCTAATACCTAGGGTTTCATCACTCTCCAGGCCTCCAAGGTTGTAGGTACTTTGCTACACTCTCATTCACCTCATATCCCACCCATTGACAAATCTTGTGGTTTCTACCTTCACTGCATTGCTCTCATACCCGGCCTGACACAGCTACCCCTAGTTTGGTTCTCATCATCCTTTGCCTGGACTATCAAAATAGCCTCCTAATTGGTCTCGCTGCCCAATGTACCTTAAAAAGTGCTTGTTGATTGATCACCCAAGAGTATACAGTTTACTAATGGCATAGATATCATCCTATAACTTTCCTCCCCTTCTCTGCTAAACTCCTTGAGAAAACCAGGATTCCATGCCTTGATGTCTTCAGTTACCAATAACTTTTTAATTGTCAGGTCTATGGTCTTTTCATAGTTCCCTCCATCTTCAAGCCATTTTTCACTCAGCTGCCAAAGTGACTTTATTTAAACCTTCTTCTAATTATTTTAACCTCCTACTTAATAAACTCTAATGATTCCCTATTACCTCCAGGATTCAGTGTAAAGTGTCAAATAAAGGCATCTAGGTGGTACAATGGATAGAGCACTGGACCTGGAGTTAGGAAAACCTGAGTTCAAATCAGACCTCAGTCACTTAAAAGTTGTATGATCCCTGGGCAAATCATTTAATCTCTATCTGCCTCAATTTCTTCATTTGTAAAATAGCACCTACTCTTTTTAAAATTAAATTATTTATTTTTAGTTTTTAACATCCACTTATATAAGTTTTAAATTTTCTCCCCCTCCCTCCCCAAGATGGTTTGCAATCTGATATAGGCTCTACAATATATTCCTATTAAACACATTTTCACATTAGTCATGTTGCATAGAAGAATTGTAACGAATGGGAAAAACCATGAGAAAGGGAAAAAAATGGTCTGCTTTGTCCTGCATTCCAATTCCATAGTTCTTTCTCTGGATGTGGCTGGCATTTTCCATCATGTCTCCTTTGGAATTGTTTTTGGTCCTTGCATTGCTGAGATGGCCAAGTCTATCAAAATCAGTCCTCCAACACTGTGACTGTTACTGTGTACAATGTTCTCTCGGTTCTGTTCCCCTCACTCAGCATCAGTTCACAGAAGTCTTTCCAAGTTTCCCAAAGTCTGCCTGTTCATCCTTTCTTATAGCATAATAGTATTCCATTACATTCATATACCACAACTTGCTTAGCCATTCCCCAATTCATGGGCATCCCCTCTATTTCCAGTTCTTGGTCACCACAAAGAGAGCTGCTATAAATATTTTTGTACATGTGGGTCTTATTCCCATTTGTATGGTCTCTTTGGGATAAAGTCTGAGAAGTGTATTAAAGCTTCTACTAGGTGCTATACTAGGCTTACTATCAAAATATTTGTAAAACACTTTGCCAACCCTTAAGTGCTATATAAATGTTAGCTATTATTACAAAGCCCACTCTTAAGCATTTAGAGTTCTTCATTACTTGGCTCTTTCTGACTTTTCCAGTCTTCTTTACGTCCAAGCACTCTACACTCCAGTTCCATCCACCTGTTTGCTCTTCCTACAAAAGATTTCTTTGCTATCTTTGCATCTTTGCACTGGTTGTCCTCCATGCCTGGAATGCTCTCCCTTCTGACCTTAATCTCTTAGTTTCCTTCAAGACTCAGATCAAATCCCACTCTCTCTTTTTTTTTTTTGGAGGGGGGAAGGCAAGGCAATTGGGTTAAGTGACTTGCCCAAAGTCACACCGCTAGTAAGTGTCTGAGACTGGATTTGAACTCAGGTCCTCCTGTGTTCTATTCACCGTGCCACTTAGTTGACCCCAAATCCCACTCTCAAGTGGGAGATATCCTCATCACTTTCGCAGCTAGTGTTTTTTTCCTCTATATTTATCTTATATGTACCTAGCTATTTACATGCTGTCTCCTTTATTAGCATGTGAGTGTTTTTCTTTGTTTACCATTTTCTTCTCCAACTCATTTTTACAAATGAGGAAGCTGAGGCAAACAGTTAAATGACTTGCCTAAGGTCACACAGCTAATAAGTGTCTGAGGCAAGATTTGAATTCAGGTCTCCCTGACTCTAGGACCAGCACTCTAACCATACTGTGCCATCTAGCTGCCCCATAGCATCTAGCTGGGACAAAGTGTGCATTTAATAGATGCTTGTTGAGTAAACTTGAAAAAGTCTCAGAAACTAAAATGTGAGGGTAGATGTTTAAAAACCAGCTCTTTATAGGGGGAAATGCAGGACAGAAAACTTTTAAGTTTAAGTTTAATCTGCCTCATTAATGATTTCTTTCTTTCTAAGACCACTTTCCTAAACCGAACCATCAACAAAACAATAAATCAAGTTTCAGTTTTTGCAGTGAGGTCAGAGGTGACTTTAGTTCACACTAAAATTTTAATAATTGGCTCTTCAGAGCCCTTGAGAGCTGACTATGGCACACTTCAGCACACAAGCTTTGGTGAGAGCTTGTAGATTATCATTATGTGAAGGAGGACTGACTGCTTTTCCTGGACAGGGGGAAGAGGGGTCACAGGGCATTGAGGTGGCTCAGCAAATGGAATGCTAGATTTTGTCAGGAAGTTTGAATTTTCCTTCAGTCACTTACTGTTGTGTAACTCTGGGCAAGACACTTTGATTCTTTCAGCCTCAGTTTCCTCATCTGTAAAATGAGGGTATTCATAGCACCTACAACTTACTTCACTGGGTTGATGTGAGGATCAAGTGAGTGCTTGGCAGACTTTTAAAAGATTGGTAAATACTCTTAGGTATTATTATGAATGAGAAAGAGGGGCACTGAGCAGAGCTATAAAAGCATTTTGAGGGGAACTAGGAGAAGAACTGACTGGAACCAAAGTAACCGAAAGGATTCAATTACCTTTTCAGTTCAATCTTCCATCCTAGAAAATCCCTTCCTAGCCCAAGGAACAAAACAATGATGAAAGAATTGAGTATTGTTCATGATGACTCCTTAGATCACCAGGCTACCATTACTTCTTTTCATTTGCTAATTCACCCCTGAGACACCGACCAAACATACTCTCAGTGGTCTAGAGATACAACAAAATTCCACTAAGGAATTTCAGTGGGATTGCCAGAATACAATTATGAACAAGAAGGTCATTCTCCTGGGAGAGAGAGAAAGGAGTCATAAATTAAATTCCCATTATATATATATTAAAAGCAATTGGGGTTAAGTAACTTGCTCAAGGTTACACGGCCAGGTGTTTCTGGGTGGGTGCTCTTTCTTGCTGTACTACCTGGCCTCCCCAAAGAAAGATAAGTTTTCTGGTTTTTGGGGTTTTTTTGAGGGCAACTGGGGTTAAGTGACTTGCCCAAAGTCACATGGCTAGTAATTGTGTCAAGTGTCTGAGGCTGGATTTGAACTCAGGTCCTCCTGACTCAAGGGCCCGTGCTCTATTCACTGTGCCATCTAGCCACTCCATTATATTTTTACTTATGATGAAAATAGGACCTAACATCTCCCTCCCCAGTACAAAAAATTACTGCTTTCACCTATAGAAGAAAATCAAAATTTCAAATTTCTTAGTGATTCAACTTCCTTCAACCTGACTCCACCCTACATTTTTTCTTTTCAATTAAGGAGTACCTATTTTCTTTCCTACCACCTCCCCACCCATTTTTAACAAAAGAAAAACAAAACCCGTATATGCAGAGTCACAGATTCTGGCAGGGCTGAGTGGCCTTCTGCATATTGAGTCCATCACCCCTCACTTAAGAGGTACCTCCACCCTACTTCTACAGTGTTAATTTCCATCATTCCCCAATTTGGAACCCTTTCTTCCACATAAGGATAGTATGATCATTTCCAAGTACCATCTTATAAAAGTCCCAAGCAGTTTTCCATTCACCAAAATACCAACTTTTCAATTTGCTCTTTACCCTAGAATCTCAAAGATGAAAAGGATTTGAGGTCATCTACTTCAAATTCAACAACCTTTAGTTAAGTGCTTATTATAGGCAAGACACTATTCAGGGTGTTAGGGATACAAAGAAGAAATGAAATCAGTACCTATCCTCAAAGGATCCTACTTGGGGCATGGGGGTGGGGAAGAGAACCACATATATGTAAGTTTAAAAAAAAAAAGGAAATTTGAGATGTGACAAAATATTAATAATTGAGGGGGGGTTCCTAGAAGGGAATCCTGGGAGGTTCCAGGAAGGTTGCGAATTGTAAAGGTTTGCAAAATGCTTCACATACTTAACTACTTATCTCATTTGAAATTCACAAAAACCGGTAGTGTAAGTTCTACCAACATCATTTCCATTTTATAGATGGGAACAAAGTGGGGCTTGGAGCTGTTGGTTAAATGACTTGCTGCATTTAAAAAATCCTTGAGAATGACTGCCTGAGGTTAGGCTGCTATTAAGCGTCAAAGCTGGGATATGAACCCAGCTCTACCAGACTCCAGGCCTAGGATTCTATTGTATCACATTGCAAAAGAATTCTAAGCATCGAGTATATCTCATACAAATGTATGGAGGCAAGAGATGGAGTGCCAGTTCCAGAGAGAAATTTATAATGACTGGAATTTAAAATAGGTGAAGGGGAGCAAAATGAAGTAAGATTGGAATAGGAGGTTGTCTTAGCCACATCATGAAGGAGCTTCTACTTTATTGGAGAGAGATATGATGTCGTTAGGTCTTAGGCAGATGATTTGGGCACCATAGGTGAAAGGTAGCTTAGAAGGGGAGTAATTGGAAGCAGGGAGAGCACTAAAAAGACAACAAGCAAGAGGAACTCACAAAAGAGAAAAAATAGATAATTTTTATTACACAAAATTTAAAAAATAATCATTGATGTTGTTATTGACAGCCACATGGCCCAGTGCATAGAGTGCTAGGTCTTGTCAGGAAGACCTGAATTCAAATGTGATCTCAGATACTTTCTAGCTTGTGTGACCCTTGGCAAGTCACTTAACCTCAATTTGCCTCAGTTTGCCCATCTCTTAAATAGGGATAATAACAGCACCTAACTCACAGGGCTATTTTGATGATCAAAAGAGATAATAATTCTAAAGCTATAGCATAGTGCCTGGCACACAGTAAATGCTATATAAATGTTAGTTATTATTGTTGTTATTATTACAGAATAAGGTCCAAGACAAGTGTTGTGAAAAGGTTGTATTTAAGGGGTGGGAAGATGGATGATGAAATAACAAAAGAGAAACCAATGATTGGTTTACTTTGTATATGAACTAATCCAGTTGAGAACAAGGAATTTAATTTAGATATCAATAATTTTTTCCTTTTGTTTTATGAATGGCCAACTCCAAAAAGTTGTTAGCCTCCTTATGATGAGCCTCCAAGTAAAGCCAGCTTATTCTGTCATGAGGTCTGGATTCATATCGTGATGAGCTCTGCCAAAGCTTGGCACACAGTCGAGGAATACAGGGTCACCCCTTTGCCATGTCATGGCTCTGGGTAGGACTTTGTATTCTAGAGTATCTGAAGATTTAAAACTGAGTATCTTTCCCTCCAGAGGACACCAGGGAGACACATGGGAGGTTGTGAGCTGGCTACAATGAATGCCTGACAAATAAAGAGCTGTAAAGCATTCTCCAGAGTGGAGAGTTCTATGAGCTGATGCAGAGTGAAGTAAGGATCAACAGAATAATTTATATAATAAGACTGACACTGTAAATACAAATAAACTTAAAAGCTTTAAAAATTCCAATCAATATAACAATCAACCTTGATTCCAGAAGACTAGAATGAGACACAGATTATTGTATATGGCCAATATGGGAATTTGTTTTGTGTGACTGTACTTATTTGTTACAAGGGTTTTCTTTTTCCTTTTCTTCTTTTTTGTGGGGGTAGGGAGATGAAAGGGAGGAAAAAAATAAATGCTTGACAAATAGAAAAAGAAAACCCAAGGTAAAGAATGTCATTGAAGTCTTACTGAAAAAGATGGACTCATTCCATGGAAAGAGTGACATGGTGATGGAGAGCCACTGGCATCTTTGTGATGTTACAAGAAATTGAGGAAGGCTTCCAACATGTTGAGTGAATTCCCTAAGGTGAACCTGTGGGAAGGCATGGACAAGAGTCCCACAGGATGGGCAGGTTGTTGGAGGGAATATCCAAATGAGTGAGATCACAGGTCCATTTGAATATTTTAGACACTCATAGTTTAGTTGTGGACAAAAGGCTAAGCACTTAGTTAAACACATAAGAGAGACACATATTAAACTATAGACCAAGAAGCAAAAGAGATAATATTTGTAAAAGCACTTAGCACAGCACAGGGCACATGGCAGGCATCTAATTAATGTTTGTTCACTTTCTCTTGCCTTCTCTAAACTTTCCTCTTTTACAGACAGGAATGCAACAGTCAGGGTAGCTTCCAGGAAGAATGCATATTTGCCTTAAGATAACGATGGACAAGAAGGAATACTGGATTGTTGTTAAGTAGAGCTGAACTATTATAATAGTCTTTTCTCAGACCTCATTCACCTGGACCTCTACTTTTGCCAGCCATTCAAAATATTCCCTCTTCCTGGGTGAGGGCAGGAAGGAGGACGTTGGAGACGGAGGTTCTAATGTTATCTCAGACACTTAGTAGCCGTGTAAACTCTAGAAAGTCATTTAATCTCACTATGCCTCCATGTGTTTATCTATAAAATGGACTTATAGGCCTCTGAGATCCCTGCCAGCCTTAAATTCCTATTCCTATGATTCCTTGGCTTCATTGACATCGTTCTTACCTGCTTCTCCTTCTACCTCCCTGACTACTCCTCGGGCTAGGATTTTGTATGATAACCAACTTTCAAGACAGAAGAGATCTTAGAGCTCACAGGAACACAGGGTTAGGAGGTGGCAGGGACCTCAGAGGCTGTCTAGTCCAATCTTCTCATTTTACCACTGAAGGAACTGAGGCAGATAAATTAAGTGACTTGACCAGGATCATGTAGCTAGTCTGAGGAGAGATCTGAAGACAGATTCTCTAGCACTAGAACCAGTTCTCTTTCCACTGGGCCCCCCATTTTATAGGTGAGGGGAAAACTGAGACTTAGGGGGTGGAAACAAGAGCGCACAGATAGCAAGTGTGACCTCTCATTGATGTTGTTCAGTCGTGTCTGGCTCTTCATGACCCCATTTGGGGGTTTCTTAGCAAAGATACTGGAGTGGTTTGCAATTTCCTTCTCCAGCTCACTTTACAGATGAGGAAACTGAGGCAGACAGGGTTAAGTGACTTGTCCAGGATCACACAGTGAGTGTCTGAGGCTAGATTTGAACTCAGGGAGATGAGTCTTGTGACTCCAGGCTAAGCTGCTCTATCCACTCCTCTCCACCTACCTGCCCTGCTCCTTAGTATCACATGCAGTCATGTTTTCCTTTGGAAACACCCACCGTTGCTACTCAATGGAATGGGCTTCTGCTGCCATCTGCTGGCAGCATCTAGTTTTTTCAGTGTGAACCATTACAATCACCAAATGTTATCATTCTTTGTACTGATTCTTGACTTAAAGTGATAGAGAAAAAGTTAATAATGAATATTAAATTAAAAAGTGTATCATGTGCACCCTCCCCCCCATAGAGCTGGTTGTTTAACATTTATCATCAACACACTACTGGTGAGGGTGTATGAAGTCTGGAGAGTTGTGGGAGAAGATCCTAAATCCTTGATGGTTAAGGAAGTACAAATAAAAATAAACTCATCCTAATGCCCAGTATATAGCTTATTTGTATATTTGTTCAGTCGGTTTTTAATTGTTTCTGACTCTTCATGATCCTCATCATGAAGTATCTTGGCAAAGGTACTGAATTGTTTTGCCATTTACTTCTCCAGTTCATTTTACAGATAGGGAAACTGAGGCAAGCAGGGTTCAAAGACTTACATAGGAAGATGTCTTCCTGACTCTAGGCCCTGGAGCTCTGTTTACTGCACCACACAACTTCCCATTTATCCACAGACGTTAGAGTGCTGTCTTACCCACTGGCTCTCAACCTTGAGCTCTTTGAGAGCATGGGTTGTCTTTTGCCTTCATTTGTCTGCTCACCACTTAGCACGTAGGCATTTAATAAATATTAATAAATATTTGTTTAGAGCTTTAAGGTTTTCAAAGTGCTTTACATATATTATCATTTGATCCTCACCACAAGCCTGTGAGGATTGAAATATGTTATCATTTCCATTTTGCTGATAAGGAAACTAATCTGAGAGAGGCTGTAACTTGCCCAGGGACTTGTAGCTAGCACAATTTGAACTAATTTTTGTGTTCCTGACTGTGCCGCCAAAGCTCTGGCCACTATGCCAACTTGTTTCTGTGCAATAGAGGAAAAAAAAAGTGATTCAACTACCCCTTTTCTGGAAGTGGAAAACACCAGGATCCCAAAGCTTATTTATGTGTTTGTCTTCCATGTTGGCAGGTGTGAATCACTCTATTGATAAATTAAGAAGTTAAGTTTGACAATCTCTCCATCTTTGGCCCTGTGCTGTTTGAGAAGAAGAGATTAACAGACACTTGGTCTCTGCCCTTATAGAGCTTGATTCTTTACTTGGGGCCATTATAAACTCAACAAGAAATGCACAGAAATAAGCGATAATAGTGTAACACTTACAGCGATAGGAACTGGTAAAAAGAATTCCCTCTACCAATGCAGTTCGGCATCACCTCTGAAATGTACAGTTTTAGGAAAAAGGGTTCTTAATCTGCTTGTTTCATAGACCTCTTTGGCAAGCTGATAAAACTCAGTTTCTCAGAATAATGGATTTAAATAATAAAACTAAGTAGGATTAAGAATGCAACCATTTATATTAAAAGAAGTTTATCAAAATGCTAAAAAAAAAAAAAAAAGGAAGTTCATGGATGCCAAGTTAAAAACCTTTTATCTTAGATTAATGTTTAGAGTATGTAAAGTGACTTGCTCGTAGTCTAGCTAGGATGTGTTAGAAGCAGGACTGGAACCCAGGTCTTAAGGTTCTTAGGTGACTCAGGCTACCTCTAATGACACTGAGATAAGAGACAATTTCATGGATGACCCATATGTCCTTCTGGTATCATCCTAGAAAGTGAGGAAAGTCCCCAGAACATTGGATGCAGCCCAAGGACGAACATGTCCCATTGTGGCTGTCTTCTGCTGATGTTGCCAAGGTAAATTATAAATTTATGTTACATGATTTCAAATGGGCCCTCATTGCAGCAAGGCAGTCCTTTGACTCTTCCCTAATTGATTCCATCTCACTCTCCACAAAAGATATTTCAAAATTTCTCCTCTCAAGACTCCCATATCTCTGGGAACTGCTAGGTGGGGGCAATAGTTTGGTCCTGGAGTCAGGATGCCCGTGTTCAAATTTCACATCAGACACTTTCTAGCTTTGTGACCCTGGGCAAGTCACTTAACCCTAATTGACTCTCCGCCCCCCACAGATTCCCATATCTCCTTTTTTTCACCTGCTTCCTTTGTCTCCTGTTTTCCTGAGAAAACTGATAACTTTCACTACGAACTCCCATTTTTTTTTGAAATAGCATTTTATATTTTCCAATTACATGTAAAGATAGCTTTCAACATTCATTTTTTATACAATTCTGAGTTCCAATTTTTTTCTCCCTCTTTCCCTCCCATCCCCTTTTCCCAGGATGGCAAGCAATCTGATATAGGTTATGTTGTGAAAGAAGAAACAGAACAAAAGGGAGAAGTCATGAAAAACAAAAAAGTGAAAATAGTGTGCTTTGATCTGCATTCAGAATGTGAGCTCTCACTTTCCCCCTTCCTTCTCCTTGTCTCAGAACTTCTTCACGTCCCTCCCCAAATCTCTCCTTTTCCCCCCAGTCTTTGATAAGGAGCTGACCTTTCTACTTCCCATCAACAGTGGCTCTGGACCCGTACCTAAAAGCTCACACCTTCGGAGTTATCTTGGATTCCTCACTATCTCTCACTCCCCATACGCAAGCTGTTGCCAAGGCCTTTTGTGACATCTCCCAAACGCTTCCCCCTTCTCTCCTCTGACGCTGCCCCCACTCTGGTTATTGCAATAGCCTGTTGGTGGGTCTGTCTGCCTCATGTCTCTCCACTCCAATCCATCCTCCATTAAGCTACTAAAGAGATTTTCTTAAAACACAGGTCTGATCATGTCACTCCCTACCCCCTACCGAACAAATTCCAGGGGCTCCCTATTGCCTCCAGTATCAAATTCAAAATACTCTGGCATCCAAAGGCCATCATAACTATTTGCTTTCCTGGTGTTCCACTTTACATTCCCCCGCCCCATGCTCCAGTCCAGTGACACTGACCTCCTGGCTGTTCCACAAACACGGGACTCCATCTCTCCACTCTGAGTACATTCTCTGAATGTCCTCCAAGCCTGGAATGCTCTCCCTCCTCCTCTCAGCCTTTTGACTTCCCAGACTTCCACAGAGTGGCCAACAAATCCTACCTTCTACAGGAAGTCTTCTCCACCCCCTTATTTCCAGCGCATTCCCTCAGTTAATTATTTCCTCTTTATCCCACAAATAGCTTGCCCTGTTTGTCTGCTGTCTCCCCCATTAGATTGTAATTCCTTGAGGGCAAGGATTGTCTTTTGTCTCTTTTTTTATGCCTAGCACTTAGCAAAGTGTTTGGCCAGTGATTGGTTGACCATCTTCTCTATCAGATTGCCTCCCGAATTACTTTGGGACGTCTCTGGCTTCTCCCAGGAAACGCCATACTTGGATAACCTCATCATCCCGTTAAGATCTCATCAACCCTGGTCCTCCACCTCATCACTACTCTCTGTTTCTCTGATTAGAGGGTAAGACCAAGAACTTCAAAGCTTAGACTTCTCGTTTCCAATTTTACTGTAGTATTTTGGGGCTTCTCTGACTGACTTTTCCACGACTATAACTTTCAGCTTCCTTTTTCCCCCTTATTAATTAATTTTATTAATTCATTCATTTATTTACTATTAGTTTACAACATTCAGTTCCACAAGTTTTTGTATGTTTTCTTCCCTAATTAAATTGTAAGCTCCTAGAGGGTAGGGACTTTCTTTTTCCATATCCCCAGGACTTAGCACACAATATATCTGGCACATAGTAGGTGTTTAATAAATATTTGTTGACTATTGACTGACTATCCTTCTCCCCACCAACTTTCAATCTCTTTATGTACTGGTTATGTCCTTACTGCTTTCGAATATGCCTAAATCTCCCCTATCCTTAACTCCTCTTTTTTGTTTATATGTCATTCTTTATGTCTAGGTCCTGTAATCATTTGAAGCTTTTCTTGGTATACTGTGCAAGATGTCAGTCTTGCAGGACTGGGAAACCATCAGCCTTGAGGCCACATGTTACCCTCCAGGTCCTCAAGT
Source organism: Petaurus breviceps papuanus (assembly GCF_028583685.1). Taxonomy (NCBI): domain Eukaryota; kingdom Metazoa; phylum Chordata; class Mammalia; order Diprotodontia; family Petauridae; genus Petaurus; species Petaurus breviceps. Next base: position 11,614,995 of record NW_027187360.1, on the reverse strand, counting down.
GTAGCCTTTGAATGCTGTCACATGTGGCCTCAAGGCCTCAGGGTCCTCACCCCTGGACTCTATGACTAGTTTCTGCCAGTGTTTTACAGTTGTCCCAGGAGTTTTTGTCAAATAATGAATTATTACTCTAGCAGCTGGAGTCTTTGAGTTGACCAACACTATATACTATAGGCTATATTCAATGGCTTCTATATTTTGCTTACTTAATTTAGTCCACTGATCAGTCTCTTTAATTCTTTTTTGTTTTGTTTTGTTTTGTTTTTGGAGGGCAATTGGGGTTAAGTGATTTGCCCAAGGTTACACAGCTAGTTTTTGTGTTAAGTTTCTGAGGTGGAATTTGAACTCAGGCCCCCTGACTCCAGGGCTGGTGTTCTCTATTCACTGTGCCATCTAGCCGCACCCCCAGTCTCTCTAATTCTTAACTAGTACCAAATAATTCTGATGATTACTATTCTGTAGTATAGTTTGAGATCTGGTATTGCTCTGCCCCCTTCTTTTCTACTTTTTTTCATTATTTCCTTTAAGATTAAGTTTGTTTTTGTTTTTTTAAACCATCAGTAGGACCTACACACATGAAAGCTATATCTCTACTCTTTTTCTCAGTCAAACTTCTTGAAAAAGCAATCTATACTCATTGCCTCTGCTTTTTCTCTGACTCATTTTCCAAATACTTTGCAACCTGACTTCAGAGAACTGAAGCTGTTCTCTCTCTAAAATTACCAACAATTTCTCAAATGCCAAATCTGATGGTCTTTTTTCAGTTCTTCTTCATCTTGACCTCTCTGATGGCTTTGACACTGTTGATCACTCTCTCCTTTCTGGGATTTCGTGACACTGATGTCTTCAGCTGCTTCTCCCATCTGCCTGACTCTCCTTAAATCTCCTTTTTCCTTTCCTATCCTTTTTCCTATCATCTTCCCTGACTGTGGGTGTTTCCCAAGCTCTTTCCCAGATTCTCTTTTCTCCTTTCCCTACACACTTTCCTGGTGATCTCATTAACCTCCATAATTCAATTTTCACTCATACTTAGATTATTCTCAGATCCAGCCCCAGTTTCTCTGTGGAGTTTCATTTCCATGGTAGCAATTGCCCATTAGATATTTCAAAATGAATGTCCAAGTCAAAACTCATTCTCTTCCTCCCCATCTCCAAACCCCAATTTACCTTATTGACAAACTTCCCTATTTCTATTGAATTCACCACTGTTCTGCCAGTTTCTCAGGTACAGAACTTCATAGGCCTCAACTTTACCTCATCTCATATATTATAAGCAATTGACTGATCTTGCCACTTCTATCTTCAGACTATCTCTTTAATCCGTCCCCTTATGCCTACTTACACAGCCCCTACGTTACCTCAGCTTCCATCTTCTCTTGCCTAGACTATTACAGTGAATTCCTAATTGACTTCCTTGCCTCGTCTCTCTCCATTCCAATCTACCCTCCATGTAGCTGCCAAAGTGACTTTTGTCAATTGTCGTGCTGACCACTTTAACCTATACTCAACAAACTAGTGGTTCTCTGTTGCCTTTAGGATACAACACAATACAATAAACATTTATTAAGCACCTAAAATGTGCCAGGCAATGTTCTAAGAAGTGAGGATACAAATAAGAAAAAAGTCCCTGCTCTTAAGGAACTTATAGTATAATGGAGAAGTCAATATACAAAAGGAAACTGAAGAGAGGGGGGTACCAGAGATGGAGGATGGGGGAGGGATATGAATGATGGTGGTGGAGTCTAAACCAAGCAAAGCAGTTGGTTTTTGGGAAGAGTTTTTATTCTGCCCTCCAGCCCTACAATCAAAGGGGCAGAAGTAACTGAGTGTTGATTGATTATTGTTCTTCTGCTAAAAGAGGACCAACATGGCATCACTATGTCAGGGTCAAGGTACAGTGTGTCCTACTGTGACTGACCAGACCAATATGAGCTCGGAAAACTACCACAGGTTGGGTACAAATAGTCCACATGAACATTTGGGTGGAGATGCCTCTAAATTTGTACATTTCACGTTTCTTTTGAACTGCTGCAATTCTGCTTTGCTCATAGAGCACAGTGTCTTCTTTGATATGGGCATGCTAGGTGGTCTTTTGCCAGTGTCTTCAGTGACTCACAATCAATTCCAAAGTTCTTCATAGAGACCTTGAGAGTGTCCTTGTATCACTTCTTCTGACCATCATGTGAGTACTTGCCTTGTGTGAGTTCCTCAAAAAATAGTCTTTTGGGTTTGAATGCTTGGCAGTTCAGCTTGAGAAAGGACCTCAGTGTCCAGTACTTGGGCTTTAGAGTCCTTTTCAGTCTGGTCCTAATTTAGCTTTCCAGCCTCTTTATACATTACTCCCTTATCAATACTCTACAATCTATTCAACAGTATCAAATGTGAAATAGGGAGGTATGCTTTCAAAACCAGTTATTGTGTTGATCAAAGTTCCGAGGCTTTTCCGTCTTGTTTTCCTTTACATTATTGTGTTATTTGCACATATTTTTCTCCTGGTTATAATGATTTTGCTCTTCATTCTTTCATACAAGGCACTTTGACAATAATAATAGCTACCATTTATATAGCACATTTTTAAGATTTGCAAGCCTCTTTATTTATGTTATCTCCTTTGACCCTCCTTAGAAGGCAGGTGTTATTTTTCCCCTTATTTTCCAGATGAGGGAACTGAGACTCAGGGACGTTCAGTGATCAACCCCAGTGTCACACAGCTAATAAGTGTCTGAGACTGTATTTGAACTGAGCTTTTCCTGACTCCAAGTACAGCATACTATGTGCAGTGTTATCCAGTCGCTTGGACCTGTTCCTTGATTTGTTAAAAAAAGAGGGTTATAATGAAGTTCCTTTCTCACTCACTTTGATATTTTGTGATTGGTAGAGGGATTAGACAAGCACTTTTTCCAGAAGAAAAAGGTACTATTAGAAATTTGAGAAAAGAGAGAATATGTTCTGTTGGGGAAGATGTAGTTATTAAAGGAATTGAATATTAGTCTTTTCATGTGTGTGTCTGCAAGGCAGGGTTGGAGTGTACAGACACAATTAGAAGTAGAGACGACTTTTCATAGGAGTATTTCACACAGAATCTTCAAGGTAAATGGGATATCAGAGGCCATCTAGTCCAACCTCTATCTACACAGGAATCTCCCCTACTATAGCCCCTATAAATAATCATTCAGTCTCTCCTTGGATATTGCTAGAGAGGGAAGCCCACCTCTTGTAAGTCAACTTATTTCATTTTAAGACAGTTCTTTTAGGAAGTTGCTCCTTAAATCTGCCTCTCTACAACTTATCTGTCACTGCCCCTTCTATATTAAACAGAGTAAGACTAATCTCTCTACCATAGCCTTTGACCTCTAGCTCTCTGGCTCCTCTTAAGTCTTCTCTTCTCCAGGCTAAATGTCACTTATTCTTTCATCTGATTCTTCTATCTCAGGATTACTGTGAGGGACTGATGAGGGTAGGCTTCCTGAGGGAAGTGAGATTTGAACTTGATCTTGCCTTAGCCTCCTTTCCACCTATTGATATCTTAAAGTATTTCGTTGGAGGAGGGGGAAAGGAAGAGGAGAAGAGAAGAATATGAGCAAATGTATAGAGCTGGGAACGTGCAAGGTATCAATCAATAAACATTTATTAAGAGCCTGCTATGTACCAGGCACTGTGCTAAGCAGTGGTAATACAAAAAGAAGAAAAATACAATCCCTACCTTTGAGGAGCTTACAGTCTAATTGGGGAAACAACATGCAAACAAATATATATATATAAAGTGAGCTATGTACAAGGTAAATAGAGGCTTCCTGTATTAGGTGGGATTTTACTGGACCTTAAAGAAAGCCAGGGAGGTGTGTAATGGAATACTATTATGCTATAAGAAATGATGAGCAGGCAGACTTCAGACAAACCTGGAAAGACTTATATGAACTGATGCTGAACGAAGTGAGCAGAACAAGGAGAACATTGTACACAGTAACAGCAACATTGTGTGATGACTAACTTTGATAGACTTAGCTCTTCTCAGCAATGCAAGGATCTAAGCCAACCCCAAAAGACTCATGATGGAAAGTGCTATCTGCATCCAACGAATGAACTCTGGAGTCTGAATGCAGATGGAAGTATGCCATTTGCTCTCTTTCTTTTGGTTGTTTTGTTTTGTTTCTTCTTTCTCTTAGTCCCTCCCATTAGTTCTAATTCTTTTTTACAGCATGACTAATGTGAAAATATGCTCAATATGTATAAGTAGAGCCTATATCAGATTGCATGCCATCTTGGGAAGTGGAAGGAGAGGGAGGGGGAGAAAATTAAAAACTCAAAATCTTAGGGAAGCAAATGTTGAAAACTAAAAACAGATAAATTAATTATATATATAAAATAAAATAAATCATGCATCAAAAAATAAAATAAAATAAATCGGGGAAAAAGAAAGCCAAGGAGGTCAGTAGTCAGTGTTCTGTTTAAGAGGGACCATTTTGACCAGGATGAGAGTATATATGGAGAAGTGGTGTGAGACCACTTGAACAAGGCTAAGGCTTGTTCAAATTCCTTAATGTTGGAAAAGTAAACAGCTGTCACTCAGCATTGTGTGACCTTAGGTTAGTCTCAAACCCACTAAGGCTCAGATCCAAAAGGAACTTTTTTATATATAAATGGGAGCAAAAAGGGGATAGGTGACTTGTAACTTATTAAGATTTTATTGCTTAACCCTTCAGTGTTTCCCCATTGCCTACAGGGTTTAGTATTTGCTTAGTCTGACATAGAGGTTCTGGGTTGAGATTTTCAAATCAGCTTTGTAAATGACACCTTGACCACCTTTCCAAGGTAGGGTAACAATCGGGCCTTTTGTGACTTAGTTGGCACAAGTCGGCTTCCTGGGCAAGGTAGGCGGGAAAGAGAATCTTTGATATTTAGCCCAGCCTGGCAGCAGATTTGTGAAGAAGGGGGTAGTGTGAATGAATCTCTCCCATCGCTTCCCTCCTCCCGTTCTGGATTCTTACAATTGACTTCCTCCCTCAAGTCTCTCTGTTCTAAGCCACCCTCCACCCATACATACACCCTTTTACCATTTCCACATGACAGATTTCCAATAATCTTCCCCCCTTTTAGTCTAAATAGCTGAGGCATGGCTGAGAGAGCTCTAGGCAAGATATCGCTTCCAGACCACTCTCGGTTAGCAGAGGTCAGATAAAGGGAAGCCTGTATTTCCCAGTGCAGTGCACAACAAGGACATGCCTTTCCCATCAGGAACTTCATTTCCAGTAAGTCTCAGAGCCCCAAGACTTAGGCCTTCAAATTCCTGTAGGAAACTGTGCTGGCAAAGAGTAGTATCATAAGGAGATGGGGAAGAAGAGAGAAAAGAGGAATCACATCGAAGGGATTGCAAAAGCATCTTGACTCATTAAGTTAACCAGAACCAGACTCAAAGACAGACTAGACAAGCAGGCCGCTGGCCCTACTATGAGGAGGTCAGCTAACAGAGTTGCCAAACTATTCCTGGTATTGTTTTCTCTAGGTAAGAATCTGGGAAAAAGGGAAGCTTCCTCTCTGGATTATGTTGGGAAAGAAGAGATTGGAATTAGATTCATGTATGTCATGGTTGTTGAGATGGTTTCTAGTGTTTGTTTCATTTTCTTGTCTAAATGTGATACTAACACATTATACTTATTCCTATTAAATTTCATGATCTATTGCTTTTAATGCTATGGTTTGTCCAGGTTTTTTGTTAACATATCTAGACTCAAACTGACTTCAGAAATTCCTAGTTTTAATGAGGGGCTTGAGCCAATTTAGGTAAACGTATTACAAATTTAGGTAAACTTATTTCCAAATTTAAATATCCAGGGTCTCACATTGAACTCAGTAATCTGTGGGAATGCCAGAATAGAGTGGAAAATGGGCTACATATAAATTCTTGGCAGATCATTTTAAGGAGGAACATTGCACCAGCCTCAACATATTCTGATGCAAGCTATATTATATTAATGTGGCTACTAAAAAAGGTAATCTTTAAACCAGAATGGATGAAGACAGTCAGTCAGACCAAACTGTGACTATCACAGTACATGGTTACATCATACTATCGGCTTATTTTGATTTTATGGCCAATCAAGACTCAGAAGTCTTTTTGTTGTTGTTTGGTTGGGGTTATTTTGCTTTTTTTTTTTTGTAGGGGCAATTGGGTTTGTGACTTGCCCAAGGTGACGTGGCTAGTAAGTGTTAAGTGTCTGAGGCCAGATTTGAACTCAGGTCCTCCTGATTCCAGAGTCAGTGCTCCATTCACTGTGCCACCTCAGAAGTCTTTTTGATGTAGATTGGTGTTAGAGATGTTTCCTCCATTCTGTGTTCATGCAACTCCTTTTATTCCCCCTTCCAGTTTAAAGGTAGAGGCTTAGCTAAGGATTTAGGACTACTGCCTCATACTTTTTCCTAATTTTTCATACTGTCATACTAGCTTGGGACTACTGCTTCATAATTGCTTCCTTATTAAAAATGATTTAAATATTTCTGTGTGTCAAAGCAGACATGCGTACAAAATTAATGATAATGGCTTAGATAAAAACATCCACCAATCTGCCACAGTAACATTTTTATCCTCCTTGGTGTTTACATTTCGTGGCTTACCACAGGACTCTTTACTCAGCCATGCCCTGTTCAGCAATCTTAACCGTCTGAGCAATCATATCTGAATGTATTATGACCTTACCTGTTTATCTAACCTACAATTCCTTTTCCTATCCAAGAGGCTTTGAGAGACTTTATCTCAGTTTCAAATACTCTATGTCTTTGACCTTCTTTGGTGCCCGTCCCTGCCAGTTATTAGTGAACCTACATTGACTCCTAATGGTCATTGCTTTCATTTTCAGTTGCTTATGAGTCATGTTAAAAATTTTCTACATTCATTTATTTGTTCCCTCCACAGATTCAGCAACTCCTGTGTATAGAGCACTTTGCTGGGCCCTGGTAGAGATGTGGTTTAAGTAGAAATGATGTTATAGAGTTGTTGCTATTGTGGTGGTGGTGGTAGTGTGTGTGTGTGTGTGTGTGTGTGTGTGTGTGTGTGTGTTAGGAGGATGCCAAAAGCACAGATAACTATTTTAAATAAGATTTTGGATCTAATTCATTTAGAGAACTTGCACAGAGGAAACCCTGTACCAAAAAGCAATTTCGAATTTGTAGTCTGAGAGAATTATCTCAAACACCAAGACAGGCTGAGTGACTTGCCCAGGGTTCATACCCAGTATGAGTCAAGGATGAGATTTACATCTAGGTCTGTGTGACTCTGAGGCCCTTTCTCTGTCCACTATGTCAGGCTGCCTCTCAGATGATTATAATAAAAATAAATAAATCATAAGTGCATTAGAGTGATGGAAAGTCATTACCAAACTTGTGGGATTAGGGAAGGTTTCACAAAGGAGGTGGCATCTGTGTTGGGTTCTAAAGGCTAGGCAGTGACATTATATGCCAAGGTGGGAAGGAGGACATTCCAGGCATAGGACAGAACATAAGCAAAGGCACAAAGGCAGGAGAAGACAGGGAATTGTGGGGAGAGAAGAGAGTAATACAATTTGACTAGGGAAGGGAATACATGGAAGGAAGAAATAGAATAAGAGGCCAAAAAGTTAGAATGTTAGAAAAATAGAATGTTCAAGTATTTATTGAAAGGTTACTATGTATCAAGCACTATGCTAAAAGCTCTGGAAATACAAGTGGAAAATGGGACTCACATTCTAACTGGGGAAGATGGCCATATAGGAGAGCCCAGCTGCAGGTCAGCCATAACTGCTCCAAAGGCCTGATCAGACAATCCCTGGAAAGGAGATTGTAGTGGGATGAGAGTGGATGATGGGCTGGAGTATTGGAGGGAGGGTCCCAAGCTGACCAGGTGGTTTCCTCTCTTTGGGACCTGGTGTTGGACATTTCAATGCCATTGTCACCAGATGGTGGAGGGGTCTGAATGCTAAGCAAAGAAGTTTGAACTTTATTTGGTAGGCAATAAAAGATGTCATGGTAGGTTTTGGAGTGGGAATAAAATAGCTAACATTGCATCATAGAAACCCAGATTTTGAGCTAGAAGGGCTCTTAGAGATCAGTGAATCCAACTCCTTCATTTTCCTGATGAGGAAACTGAGGCCCAGGGAGATTGTGATTTGCTCTTAATAGAAAGATTATTCTTCCAGTTCAGTGGGAAAAAAAGAGGGAGTTAGGAGGAAGAATAGAGACAAGAAGACCTTTTAGGAGGTTGTTGGAATATTCCACATGGATGTTCAGAGTCTTTACCAGGATGGTGGCTCTTGGATTAGAGAATAGGATACAGGTACTGCATAGCATCATAAATGTTGTACTAGACTCAATGGTACCTGATAACTGAAGGAAGAGATGAGAAGGGGGTAAAAGATAACCTGAAAGGTTTCTAATATGGGAAACTGGGTAAAAGGTGCTGCTACAGACAGAAATAGAGAAGTCAGAAGGAAAAGCTGGCTAAATAGGAAAGCTAATCAGCTTAATTTTATATATGATGAGTTTGGGGTATACTGGGGCATCTAGGTAGAGATGGAAGGAAGAAAACAAGCATGTATTGGGTGCTAAGTGCTTTTACAAATATCTCATTTAATTCTGGAAGGTGCTCTTATTATCCCCATTTTACAGGTGAAGAAACTGAGGAAAACAGTGGTTGAGTAACCTGCCTATGGTCACACAGCTGGTAAATGTCTGAGGCTTGATTTGAACTCCAGTCTTCCTGACTACAGGCCCAGAATTCTATCCACTGCACCACCAAGATGCCACTCCCTAACTAGCAGTGTCACATGAATAGTTGGAGATCTGGGTATGGAGCACAGAAGAGAGATTCAGACTAGGAGTGTAGATTTGGAAGTCAGATTTACACAGAAGAGATAGTGGAAGCCATGCTGAGAGACTGTGTTTTAGAAAAAGATTTCTTTTTGATGTATTGTTCAGTTTTATAGACTTTTTCTCTTCCTCTTTTCTTTCTTCCTTTCCCTTTTGCCCTTTAATAAAGGTTTTAAAAAATATTTTTCCCCAATGACATATAAAAACAATTTTTAACCTTTTTTTTTTAGTTTTAAGTTCCAAATTCTCTTCATCCTCTCCATCCCCCCATCACTGAGAAGGCAAGCAATTTGACATGACTAATCAACTGAATAACAACATGTGCAGTCATGCAAAACACATTTCCATCATGTTGTGAAAGAAAATGCATACAAAATGCCCTAAGAAAAAGAAAATGACAGTGAGCTGCAGTCTACATTCTGATTCCATCAGTTTTTTCTCTGGAGGTAGGCAGCATTTCTCATCATATGTCCTTCAGAACTATCTTGGATCTTTCTATTGCTGAGGACAGTCATTAATAGTTGATCATCTTTAAAATATTGCTGTTACTGTGTAAAATGTTCCCCTGGTTTTGTTCACTTTATTTCGCATCAGCTCATATAAGTCTTTCAAGGTTTTTCTGAAACCATGCTGCTCATCATTTCTTTTTTTTAATATATTTTAAAATCTTTATCTTTCAATTACATGTGAACAAAATTTTTAACTCATTTTTTTCTTAATTTTGAGTTTCAAACTCCTTCTGTCCTTTCCCCCTTCTTGAAAAGGCAAGCAATTTGATATTATACATGTGCAGTCTTGTAAAACATTTCCATGTTAGCCATGTTGCTAAAGAAAACACAGACCAAAAAACAAAACAAAAAAACCAACCCCAAGAATAATAAGGTTAAAAAAAGTATGCTTCAATCTGCATTCAGATTTCATCAGTTCTTTCTCTGGATAGCATTCTTCATCATTAAGTCCTTCAAAATTGTCTTGGATCATTGTATTGCAGAGAATAGCGAAGTCATTCTCAGTTGATCATCATACAATATTGCTATTACTGTGTATAATGTTCTCCTGGTTCTGCTTCTTTCACTTTGAATCAGTTCATTTAAGTCTTCCCAGGTTTTTCTGAAACTATCTTATTCATCATTTCTTATAGCACAATAGTATTCCATCACATTCACAACTTGTTCAGCCATTCGTCAATTGATTCTTTGCCACCACAAAAAGAGCTGCTATAAATATTTTTGTACATATAGGACCTTTTCCTTTTTCTTTGATCTCTTTGGTGTACAGACCTAGTAATGGTATTTCTGGGTCAGAGAGTAGGCACAGTTTTAAAGCCTTTAGAACGTAATTTCAAATTGCTCTACATAATGGTTGGATCAGTTCACAACTCCAACAATGCATTCGTGTCCTTATTTTTCCACATCCCGTCCAACGTTTATCACATTCCTTTTCTGTCATATTAGACAATTTGATAGGTATGAGGTGGTACTTCAGAGTTATTTTAGTGTGCATTTCTCTAATCAAGTGTAAGTTAGAGCATTTTTTTATGACTATAGAAAGCTTTGATTTCTTCCGAAAACTATCCATTCATATCCTTTGACCATTTATCAATTGGAGAATGACTTGTATTTTTATAAATTTGACTCCATTCCTTGTATATTTGAGAAATGAGGCCTTTATCAGATAAACTTGCTATAAAATCTGCTGCCCTCCTCTCTCCCCCAGTTTTCTGTTTTCCTTCCAATCTCGGCTGCATTGGTTTTGTTTGTGTAAAACCTTTTAAGTTCAATGTAATCAAAGTCATCTATTTTACATTCTATAATGCTCTTATCCATAAATTTGCCAGGTAAAATATTCTATGCTCCCCTGATTTGCTTATGATATCATCTTAATTTGTTTATGATATCACATGAATGTCTAAATCATTTACCCATTTTGACTGGTGTAAGATGTTGGTCTATACCTCATTTCTGCCAAATTACTAGTAAAATATATTTTAAGATGTAACAGAATATTATTGCACATTAAGAAATTACAGTTTCAAAGGAACCTAGGAAGACTTGTATGAATTGATGCAGAGAAAAGTAAGCTGAATCAGGACAAGATTTTTGGTTTTGGGTTTTTTCTTGCTTGCTCCTGAGTCAGTTCAACCCTCCTCAGGCATATAATTCCCCTCACCACCAGAGGGGTTCTCTATATTGGTAATGGACTTTGTTTGGACATTTAATCAGCTTTAGCTCCACTGCAACTCAGAAATCCCAAACTCAAGTGATCCATCAGCCTCAAATTCCTTAGAAGCAGGGACTACAGGTCTGTGCCACCATATCTAGCAACCAGAGAACAATTGTACAACAATAATATTGTAAAGAAAAATTTAAAAGACAGAATTCTCATTGATCCAATGAAAAATTACAAATTCAGAGGACCAATGATGAAGCCGCAAATAAGACATTTTTAGACATGATCAGTTGGGGATTGTGTTTTGCTTGATCATGCATATTTGTTACTAGAGATTTGGTTTGGTGTAAGTATATCAGACATCTTTTGAATGCAACAAATCATGAATAAGTTAGCTAAAGATGCACACAAAGATTAGTAACATTCTTTTGGTGTCAGAGGTTCTATTTATGGATGTCAGTTATTCCATCCATTTATCTCCACCTGTTCCCCCTCTTTCTCTGAGGGGAGAGGAGCTTTAGCAGACTATAGCATATGTAAATAACCTGTGACCTAAATGGATAGTCTGAGATAGCAGCCTCATCTATGCTCTCTTCTCACTTCTTACGGGGTTTTGTTGTACCTATTCTAATTGAAATGAGCTCATTCTACTTGATGGATATGTAGAGGTAACCCCACACTTTAGTTCTCTCAATAGATGATGAAAGCAAAATACAGCCTTGGCTTGGGGAAAGACTGTATTGTTCCAAACAAAACTTTAATAGGCTATTTTATGCTGAGTTTTTACAACCTTATTTCAAAGGTTCAAACCCTGAATGCCAAATCTGCCAGGACAGCATTTGTCTTTGATCCTAGACTCTTCTTTCCATATTTAATGTTATTGTTTTTTAATTTGAACTCTTTAGAAAGCTCTTTGTGACATTATATTGGTTTCTTCACATTTAACTTTTTTTTCCCTCTCCTCGATGATTAATCTTCTAATTTGCTGTAAAATTGATATTCCTAAAGTGCAGGTGTAGACCATGTCATCACTACATTGTCCACAAAGCTTTAGTGGTTTCTCTTTACCTTTAGGATAAAAATACAAACTCCTCTCTTTTAAGACATTTAAGACCTTTCATAGTCTGGCTCTAGCCTATCTTTCCATGCTGGTAACATTTTACTCTCATTCATGCACTCTAGGCTGCGGCAGACAGACTAGAATACTTTCCTGTTCCAGGTCTTCAGGTTCTACCATTACCTTGGGGAAGCCACTTCCTCTCTTGGTGTCAGTTTTCTATTTGTAAAAATGGGGATAATAATACAGCCTACCTTATGGGTTTTTTGGAAGGCTCCAACAAGATGCTAGAGATAAAGCATCTTGGTAAAAATGAACTCACAATTCCACATTGCTGAAGATTTTGAGGCTCTGTAGTGCTGTGCAGAGTGGAGAGTTTTGGAGTTGTGGAGTTGTGACATCTCATTGATTTGATGGTAATTTTCTCCCAACTCCTACTCTCCCAGTTCCCAAAGTACAATACAGTATGTATACATTTTTATATTATAGTTATTTTATGTGAGATTCTTAAAATTCCTACCACCTCTAAGGCTACCAGATACATTCAAGGAAGGGTATATGTCAGAGGTTTGGGGGGGGGGATGTTAAGAGGGTAGCTTGAAAAAAATAAGTTGAGAATATTTGTGATTATGGTATAGTGATTATAGTGATATGTGTGTGTATACACACATGTATGTATACACACATAGTGAAATACAGTGATTATGGGGATAGGTTGGAGCAGCCAGACTTTCTTCATTTAATGTCTGGACTGACTCATGAGTTGATAGAACAAATTAGCATATTTTTTTGTGGACAAGAAATCCTAACAAGGATTAAAATTTGAACCAAATCTCTTTAGTGTGATGTAGTTTAAAGTACATGACCTTGGAGTTTGAATCTTTCCTCTTATGCTACCCTAGTTATTTTGCCCATTACTTAACCTCTCTGAGACTGTTTCCCCATCATTAAGATGAGAATAATGAATGAATAGGTTAAAAAAGCATTTATAAGCACGATGTGCCAAGTACTGTGGATACAAGAACAAAAATGAGGACAGTTCCTGCTCTCAAGGTACTCACATTCTAATATAGTATACAACACATATAGGTAAATAGTGATGAGAGAGAATAATGGGGGGTATTTTGGATTGCTGAGAATAGATGAAGGAAAAATCACTTCTAGCCTTTGCAAAGCATTTTGCACATTTTAAAGCCCTATTTCTATGTTAACCACTATATTACTGACTTACTTGGTCAGGTAAGGTGCCAACGTTCATGACTGAAACACTTTTTACTTTTTGCAGGGAGAATTCCCTTTCTGTTTTAGAAATGTAGATGGTGATGTTAGGTTAATACAGTATGATTTGCACTTCTGTGTGTATTGCCTCATGACTTTTTAACTCCTGAAGCAGCAGTGATATTTCATACTCAGTGGGACAATAAGGCAGAACAAAGGCACCAAGACCGAAGTCTAGAGGAAAGACTGGATAGATCTTTAAAAGTGTTATTGAAGTGTCAAGTGCTTCATACACATCATTTTATTTGGTCCTCCCAAGTATCATGTGAGGTATGCAACATTTAAACATATGTGGAACCCAAGGCCCAGAGAAGTGACTTACCCAAGGCAACAGGTAGAATCAGAAGACCTTGGCTTGGGTTCCAGATCTAACTTCAGTGTACTTAAGAGACCGAATATCCCCTTAAAAATTCACATTCTTAAAATGCCCATGTTTTTGTTTATAAATATATGAAGTTCAGATGAATCCTTGACATGACAGTGGACTAGATTCTTGAATCACATCCTCTTTAAAATCAATTTATGTGGGGTAAGTTAAGTCCAAGAGACTTGACTTTTTTTTTTGGAGGGGGGGAAGGCAGGGCAATTGGGGTTAAGTGACTTGTATTAAGTATCTGAGGCCGGATTTGAACTCAGGTCCTCCTGACTCCAGGGCCAGTGCTCTATTCACTGTGCCACCTAGCCGCCCCCAAAAGGTTGACTTTAATGCAAATAATTATCTCCATCTCCACCTATATATTTATACACAGACTATGATAAAAATCAGTCTCATTACTTGGTAAGTACTTTGAAAGGACACTTTTAGTGTACCAACATCTAGAGACTTATCTACTGGACTGCCCTTGGAGTCAACTTAGAATACACAGAATAAAGCTTTTCTCATCACTTTATAGTCATAACATCTTGGATCCATATGATTTGGGGCTGTTTTCAAAATTAAATCAACATTTAAAGGAGGCAGATTTGCTATAATTGAAAAAACTTTCAATTCAAAAAGAATGGGAATTCTTCCCATGTTACAGGTAGCAAAGCAATTTCTAGATATTCCAAGGAGGGATTCATTTCTCAGAACATGTGACCTGTTAAAGGGGACTACATTGTTGAAGACAGTGATCAGTTATTTTTAAAAATCCAATTATATGTGGATATATACATAAGATCTTTTAGTCTCATGGCTATAGGATCTAGCCCTTATAAATGATCCAGAAAGTCTCACCACTCAAAAATGAGCTCTTGCAATACAAAACATTTGTAAATTAGTTGTTTGGAATTTGGAACACATTGTTTCCTTTCCACTGCTAATCTAAACTTGTTCAATTGTTTCAATTGTATCCAACTCTTCATGATCCCATTTGGCTTTTTTTTTTTTTTGGCAAAGATATTGGAGTGGTTTGCCATTTCTTTCTCCAGCCCACTTTACAGATGAGGAAAATGAGGCAAATAGGGTTAAGTGACTTGTGCAGGGTCACACAGCTAGTGTCTGAGATCACATCTGAACTCAGCTTTTCCTGATGCTTTATCCACAGCACCACCTAGCTGCCCATTACAAAACACAAATGTCGGCTGGCCTATCAGAAGGCTTTTTCAGACAATTTTGGAGCCAGGATGGTACGGGGTTATTCTAGGCCAATATTGTAAATCCAGATTTTCAGGTAGTATATATCAAACTGTGTTCCTCAATTTATATACTTCATAATGGAAAGCATGCCAGGGATATTTGTGAATTCAATCAGCATCAAATTATCTTTACTTTGCTAACGCAAAAAATGCTTCATTTTTCCTAAATCAGAGGACTGTGGTATGGACACTTTACCAGAATTTTTCCATGTTTTCAAAGCTGTTACTGCTTGTTGCTTCTCTTAACAGCTTACAACCATCCTGTTGGCAAAGGTCCCTTTTTGTGGGGTTTATGATGCTCTTCAATATTTCAGGGGTTAATCACTTACCTTCTACTGATGGAAAACAATGTGGCTGCATTCATTTTAGTGTAGGAATAGTTTTCATCATCTACATGTTCTGAAATCACATGAACTTTATTACGGATTATTGTATTAAGTATTTATAAACAAATACACATTTGATAATTATTGACTTGGATGTAAATCTACTTCTTCAGCTTCCATGATGTGAAACAAAGGGAAAAATGATGGCTCTAAGTGCTAAAGTTTTCATGCTTATAAAATCCACTCCTGAGGAACTCTATGACTCCATCAATATCAAAAGACAAGGGGCAGGGAAGAAAGAATTTTCATCTGATCTAACATTTAAACTCTTGGGAATGGTGAGAAGAATTATAGCTACATGACACATTCTGCAGGGTTATACATTCCAAAAGTTGAATTCGACCTTTGTCCAACTTTAATACCATCTCCCTAGAGATCATAGAAACTCTTTATTTAGGCAGCTGTATCAAGTGTCACATTTCTGAGATATGTAACATTGAAACAGAAATAATAATACTCTTGGTTGAACATATATTTTTGTAACTGGGGAAGAAAAAAGGTTGTATGAAAAATTTTGTCCTTTCTACAACTGTATTTTTCCAATAATTCCCCAGACCCAGTTATAATAGAGGAAAGATAATTAGTATTATGGCAAAGTAGAAAGTTTCCCTTGTTATTTTGGGGAGAATGTGTTGACTACTAACATAAAAATTCCCCATTGAAATAAAAATAAAACCTCAAGTCACCAGTCTCATATGACAGAGAAGTTAAAGTTTTTAAAATATTAAAAAAGGTATGAAATGAGGGAATTATTTTCTTGGGAATAGTTTATTAGTCTGTATAGTGTTTGTCAATCATTCGACTTTTTTTTTCCTCTCCTACTTTGACATCCAAATCAATCTAGTCAGAGTCATCCCCCCATATTTCATATATTGTAATATTGTTGTGTGGATCTGAAGGGACCTCTGAGTCTGGAAGCTTGAGGGAATTACCAGTTGCCATGGCCACTTTGAGACTTCGCACTTTAGACACAAATGTCACCAGATCCATTTCCAGCTGGGTTAAGGTATTCAGTGCATAGTCTTTGTTAGGGGCAGCATTCTGATTTTTCTTTTGTAGGGGGCGGCACAAAGAGCTTCCACTGCTTAGGTCCTTATCCTGTCAAAAAAAATATTAGTAATGAGTCATATACTTGGGGGTGGGGAGGGAGGAGTGTGGATCAATCTAAAGCAGTGGTTCTTGTCAAAGTGTAACTTAAACACACTAATTGCCATTCCCTACCCAGATGGCAGGATAACCTAAGTTATCAGACTCATATCAGCATCAATATCATAAATATGATCAGAATCCTACTGTATTTTAGTTATATTGTATGTATATTATAGAAGATACTTATAGAATTATTTTCATGTTGTTAGCCACTAGGAAAAACACAGCTGTATTCAAATAGATGAGCCAATTTTCATCCAAAAAACCCCAGTGTTTTAATTTTCCTACCTTGTCATCATTAATGCCTATTTTCTGAAGGAAAATCCAATCTGAGGAGTTTGTGTATTTGAATTTGCTTGTGTAGTTAGTTAGCTTCAGGACAAGACCTTTGGATACTTTCTGCCAGTTAATCACTTAAGAAATGATGGCTCCTTATCTTGTCAAGTTTAGACAACAAGTTTTAAAGGGTTCATTTAAGAAGCTGATTCTAAACCTCTGTTTAGTTAGTTTCTCTTCCTGACATAGTTATTTCTTCCTTTTTTTTTTTGGAGGGGGGCAGGTAGGGTAATTGGGGTTAAGTTACTTGCCCAGAGTCACATGGCTAGTAAGTGTTAAGTGTCTGAGGCCGGCTTTGAACTCAGGTCCTCCTGACTCCAGGGCCGGTGCTCTATTCACTGCATCACCTAGCCACCCCTATATGGTTATTTTTTAATCCAATGACTTCCTTGACACAGGTAACATTTACCTCTTCTGACACCTCTACTGAAAATAAAGCCTGATCGAACTCAGACACAAACAATAGAAAGGCAACCCAATACTTCTCTTCCATTCAGAACTGAATTCTCACCTTATTTTTGTCACCTTCCCCTCGGAATCTTACTATAGCATAGAGTAGTCCAACAAACAATAGCCAGATCCATTTACTCCCAAGCCAGCCTTTGGCCTGGTCAGATATTTTCTGTCTCATCCGAAAGTGGCCTCCACAAGGCACATCACCCGCAGGTTCCTTGGCTTTCTCTTTCAGAGAAGAGAACATAAAGGCATAACCTAAAGTAGTGCACAGCAGGAAGAACAAAAAGCATTTCAGTACATGCATGATGAGCAGAAAGGGGTGAATATTTGCTCATGGTGAGTGTGTTTCCCCAGACATCTGGGAAACTGAAAGCCAAGTTGTCTGTCTCTTGTGACATCACCAACTGCCTGAATCACCAGAATACATCATAGCTGCTCGGAAGATGGGGGGCGGGGAAGTGTGTATGTAATGGCCCATGCCACCAGGTCAGAAAGAAGGGCCTTTTAAAGGAAGGGGCAGGGCAAGAGAGATTAAGCTGAATTCATCTGAAGCACAATCTGCTTCCCTGTTCCTTCTTTTTGCTGCCTGTGGACCATAAGCCCTTATTCCAAATACGTCTTCTCAACAAACAACACCTTGAGTTCTAGGCATATAAGTCTTTATCACAGATTGTAAACTTTTTTTTAAGCTTACACAAAGAGAAAGACCCTGGTTATATATGGAGTCGCATGCCAATGTGTATCCGGAAGTAGGGAATATTCTATATTTACCGACACAAGACTTTGTTTAGTGCTTAATATCATCATACTTTTTACTGAATACCTGCTATGAACTCAGCCTTGGGTTAAGCTGTGTAGTAGAAGGAATGCAGATTAGTCTAGGTCATGGTCCTTCTTCAAGCTCACAGCTTCGTTTAGAAAACGGCATATGTGTGCACATACATGCACGTGCACACACACATAATAACTCGTACAAGATAGGGCGTTATCAAGGCAAAATTGCCTGGGGCTAATGATATGGTGGTCTAAGTTCAAAGAAGGAAGATGAATAACGGATGGAATAGTCAGAATCCAACAATCTCAGGGCTGAGAGAACCCTCTGAGAGATTGAGGCCAACCTGTTTGTAAACAAGAATCCCTCACAACATCTCTTGAAGACTTCAGTGACATATCCATGAAGTCAGGGAGACTTCAAGGAGAAAACAAGGTTTTATGGAAAAAGGCTTCATAGAGGAGCTGGTAACTGACCAAGATCTTGAAGGATATTTTAAGCAATGGATATATGCTAGTCTGGGGGGGAAGGAAGTAGTGGTGAACTGCATTAAACATAAAAAGTTAAATTCCAACAAATAGTTTCAGAATTTTCAGTATTGGCATATACCTATTTACAGAGTTCACAACAGGAAAATTATGTTTATTTACAAACATGTCTTTTCTTTCACTTTTATGTTAAAAAGTACCTTTGGCTGGTGGAACTTTTATTTTTTAAAATGGGAACCAAAAGGAGTAAAACAAATTTTAGCTCATTGATGAATACTGAAGAGCTAAGTCTAGAGAAGATAATATTTTAGCATGTTTTCATTTAATAAAAGCTTAGGTTCTGGTGAAAAAGTATCTTCAGAAACTATACTTGGAATGAAATACAGTGATTTCAGGATATGAAGGCCTATAACTGGCATGTCTCTAACCTGTCCCTTCTCCTTCTCAGTCACTATCCTAAGTCCAGGCCCTCATCACTTCTCAGTCCTAGTAAAAGAGAAGCTTCTTGAGGATAGGAAATGTTCATCTTTGTCATCAGATACCTGGTTGTTGAAGCACATTGGTGCTTCATAAACATTTGTTGAATTGGACTGCAATCCTGCAAATAGCCTCCTGATTAGTCTCCCCTGCTTTCATGTCTCCTCCTCCCTCCAGTTCAGTCTACGGTAGCACTGCCAAATCATTCAGGAAGCAACAGTCACTGAAGTCACATCTAACCAAACCAGTCACATCTAACCAAAGTAGTGTCAAAGCCACTGGTAGTTTGTCCTCCATACAGTGGCCTTCCTGCCTTCTCTCTACTCCCCTAGACTGCAGGTGCACTGAAATACTGTTCTGATAAACACTCTAGATGTTCCTTCCTTCATGCTACTGGATATGCCATTCAACCAGAATGCTCCTCTCCCCCTTCCCCCCCCCCCCCAACTCCACTTGCTGAAATCTTACACATCCTTTAAGACCCTTTACAACATCCTCCTCTTCCATGATTTCCCCCATTTCACAAATGAGATGTGAACTCTCTCCTCTGAGCCCCTGGAGCATACTACCTCCTACTACAGAATCGTGTACTTTTAGAATTGGAAAGGATGGTAGTAACTGTTTGAGTTCAACTCTCTCATTTTATGGAAGAAATTGAGGTACAAAAAATGGATCTGATTAACCAAGGGCACAATACAGCTAATTATCTCCCTACTAAATATAACTTTAGCTCCTTGAGGGTAAAGCTTCAATTACTCATCATCGTTTCCTAATTATCTTTTTATTTACCTCCAGCATCTGGGATATAGTGTTCTGTATAGAAAAGGCACACAATCAGCAGTGCTGAAATGAATAGAGACGATTCAATTCAACATTTGCTAAGTACCTAATAACTGAAAGATGGCCATGCCAGTTTGGGGACAAAATGTGGTGCTGTCCTTAGGGAACTTGTATTCTATTGGGACTAAAATCTACACATTAATAAAAATATTAACCAATTTCTACCAAATCACCAAAACATGAAAAAAGAGGACATACACATAGTTATTATGCATCTTTGGAAACATTACAATGAAACTTATATCGATGGGAAAATTAACAATGTTAGAACAATGGTTTTATAGAAAAAAAAGTTCTTACATAAAGAGGTAGTATTGAACACCAAAACTGGTGACAAAGGACTAAGACCTTGAGAAGCAGAGATATTCTAGTAATAGGGGGCTCTTCATTTGATTACATTGATCAGATTCATTTGGATGATACCAATGTCCTAAGTCACTGCCACCCATTACAGTAGCTCACCAAAAGACTGTTGTCTTTTCTCTTTATCTAATCTTTCACCAAAGCTGCATTTTACATATAGAACACCAGTGTCAAACTATACTTCTTCTATCTTTAAAGCCACAGATCAAAGACATTTTCTCTAATTACTTTAGAGAAATGCAACTTTCTGGTTTTCTCTATGACTGAAGTTAAGGGCATGACTTCTTCTGAAATGCTTCTAGGAGACCAAAGCAGGTATTCTTTCTCCTCTGTTCAGTTCAACTTTACTGTTGGACACAAAATCAAGACAAATAAGGGATAATTTCATCATTAATGTATGCTTTATTTTAACTTAACCTGCATCTGACATTTAAGATGAAAAAGACTGTTGCTAAGATTTTAATTATTTTAATGCCTAAAATAATTAAAATTTCTAAAGTCAAGATGAAATCAAATTTACTTTAAGCATTTAATGCCTTAACAATTTAATATACTCCAGAAATAAACTTGGAGAAATACTCAATTTCTCAATTATCTGAGCATCTGCTAGCTTTTCTACACACAATAATTACAACAATTATATTTCACACAGGCAAAGGCAAGTTTATAAACACTTTTCAAAATATAACAAACCAGATAACATTAGATTACAACTAGCCTATGTGAAAAACTATTCTTCCTTGGGGAAGAGAAGCTGCAATCATACAGGATAATACTTTAGAAACAATATGATGTGTGAGTAACCCAATTGGAGGACTCTTCCTTAGAGCGTTTGGCTGAGCTGTGTGTTGTAAAAATAGATTTGTAGGCCTCTGATTCTTCACTGTCTGCTATGGATCTCTTAGTGGTTCCAGAAGACTTACTGACTTTTCCTGAAGAACTTCCATTTGTTCCTAGAAAAACAACAACAAAAAAGGCACTAGTTTTAATTCTAGCATAGCAAGTGAACATTCTTTTTCCCTTTGAGAAAAAACATTCCATGTTGCATTTACTCATAAATGTCAATCTGTTCCTCAGGTACATTTTCCTTCTATTTTCCTAATAATCACAAATTATATAAACATAAAAATTATATGAATCATAAATTATATGAATGATGATAATCATCAGTCCTAACTCCCCAAATATTGACATAGCTAGGAAATTTAGTTCTGCATTTGGGAATTTCTATGCAGTAATATCTTATTTTAATGACAGATTCATTAGGGTAATTTTATTTTATATTGCTTCATATATGTTTTATATCAGGGTATACACCCCATCCCCCAGCCCCCTTAAAATAAAGGACGGATTGTAAAAGTATTTGCAGTCAGAACAAAGGACCTGGGTTCAATTCCTGATTGCCTTTTACTGTGTGGTTCTGGGTAAGTAAATAACTTAACCTGAGTTGCCTCATCTGTAAAATAAATAATAATGATAAAATGGATATCGAAGAGATTTGTTCAAGTCAGTAAGTCAGTTGCCAAATCACAATTTTGTCCAATTAACCTTTTATACTAAATGAAGTAGTAACTTAAATCAATACTAATTTCAATTTTAGGTTTTCTTATTTGACTACTCCATTAAGCAGTAGACAGTGGAAAATGAGTGTTTCTAGTTTTCCCGAAACCAAGGTAGAGCTTCTACCCCTTTGGCAGTCCGGTGAAGCCTTTGGAACCCTTCTTAGAATGTTTTTAGATGTATAAAATAAAATACATAGCATTACAAAAGGAACCAATTATATCGAAATGGTTATGAGAGAAAGTGAGAGTGTGTATGTGTGTGTATAATTTAATCAAACCCTTACCCTAAACCAGAAATTATTTTCTCTAGACAAACAAACCTGCACTTTTCTGAGTACAGTTGAGCTTCTTCTCTCTAGAATTAAAGTTTGTTTCTTCATGTTTTAAACCCTTAACTTTTGAGGGCCCTGGAGATTCTGTAAAAGAATTAGAGACATGAAATTAGGAAGGGAGGGAGAGGAGGGCAGAGAAAGTAGCTTTTCAGTATAATGAAGCTATATTAAAAATTTACCTTCAGTGACATCTGGCTTAGAAGCTGCTTCTGCCTTGGGTTTTTTGGATTTCTGGCAAAAAAAAAAAGGGAGAAGAGAGTGAAATGTGAGATTATGCTTAAGCAGCTGGGGAGAGGCATACTGCCAAATGTGATTTACAGATTTTAACTTGGAAACAGATTTACATCTATCAGTCATGTGAATGTGCTTTATCCAGTGGATTTGCTCTCTCTGGAGTTTGCCTCTGGGACTCAATTAGTTCACAGGGATCCCAGAGTTGGAAGGTATCATCACAGGGATCTTTTCATCTCTCATTTTAGAGGCGAACAGAGATTCAAAGACTGTGGTTGTGATTTCCCCAGATTATAAGTTAGTTTAGCAGCAGAGTAAGTGCCAGAATGCCAGTGGGGCTCTGACCTCTGATCTAGGGCTTTTTCCACTAAACACCAAAATTCTAATAATGTAGCGTTTATTTCACAATCCAGTATGCACCTACCAAACATCTATGGAATTTCAATCCAATGTTTATTAATTGTCTGATTATGTTCACCGCACTGTGTAAGGAATTAGGAATACAAAGATGAGATGATGCCATAATCCCTGCTCTCAGGAGCACAGAATTAACTAGGGAGTAGAGTGAAGACAAAAAACCCAAATAACTACAATCAAAATTATAACAGAGTTAAGTGCATCAAAGCCCGGGTTGCACTTTCTGAGAAGTATCTTTCCAGTTAAAATTTTCCTCTAACACTTGGTCTGGATCAAGGCTATACCTCTTCTGTACTCTAGCTTGTAGTGTGCTTATCTGTGAGTACAGCTGTTTCAAAACAGCCTCCCCCAGCAAAAAGTAAGATCTTTGAGGGATCATAGGACCACAGAATGAGAGCTGGAAGGAACCTTAGAGACCACTGGCAAAAATTGTCTTTTAAAAAAATCTTTGCCTTGTATGTAGGAAGCACTTAAAGGACTGGGGAAAACGGGAGATCCCAGAATCATATTTCTCATGAAAAGAAACCTAGAGTCATCTAGGCCAGCTCCCTCATTTTACAGACATGGGAATTTAGGTCTGGAGAGATTAAATGACTCGTCCAACGCCATAAAAAATACAAAATGACAAAACAGAAAGTTGAGCCCTTGTCCTCTGACTCCAAATTCAGTACTTTCCACCACTGTACCCTGCTGCCCTCTAAATCATCAGGGAAGGCTTCAAGGAGGAAGTGGGCTCTGGCTTGGGCATTTAACTTAAAGGTTTCAAAGGGGGAAAGAGAAGACAATTCCAGACTTATGGGAGACACAACATGCAAAGGCATCCAAAAGAGAAATGACAGGACAAGATAGGCAAGCAATGATTATTCCCAACATGACATCCCTATTGGCAGTAAAATCTCTAGATAGTCTGACAGAAAGCTAGCAGAGTATTCAGGATACTTTTACAATTAAGTTATCTTCATTGACATTTAGAATAAACATAGAGGCCTCCAAGCTAAAGAACCACTTTAATCAATGAACTCAGTTAATTTTGTCATCAAATTCCAAAAGAGTAATTCTCTAGGGCACTTTCCCCCTCAAAACAAAAATAAATGTAGCAAAGTAAAACTTGTAAATGTTTAAATACTGGAATGAACACTAGACTATGAGTAAGGACCCCTGCATTCTAATCCCGTTTTTTTGACTAGCTGGCTGTAGACTCTTGGACAGACCCATATGATCTCTCTGGGTTTTAGTTTCCTTCTCTGTAAAATTAAAGGAGCTGTATCAGAATATCTTGAATATTCCTTCTAGTACTACCATTCTAAAACAGGAATCATTGGAATGTTACAGTACAAATAGAATTTTCTCTTTAAAAGAAATTAAGTACTACTTCACTGGCACCCAGCAGATGGTGCTAAAGAGATATTTCAGGAGGTATCAATCAACCAGATGCATCACCAGCAGAAATTTAAAAAATAAAATAACACCATACAAAAAGGAGAACCTTTGTTAAATGAGAGTTCACTGTGTTTTTTCCCCCTCAACTGTGAGTTTATTTTTTTTTTTAAATCACGTTTTATTGCTACAAAGAAATAGCTCTGTATTGTAGCCTTGGTTTCTTAGGGTTCAGTGTGTGACTGAGGAATGGGTGCATATTTGCTGGTTTGGAGGATGGATGTATTTGGAAAATTGGCTGGGAGGTCCATTCACATTTTCTTGATGGGCTGGCCAGATTCTGTGAAGGAGGCATGGCAAGCCTGTGCCAAGCCTCTAATTAGATTAAAGAATTCTTGAAAGTCTAACTGCCCATCACAGTTGATATCCAGTTTCTTCATTATTTGATCCAGAACACCTCTATCCTTCTGGTTCTGTGTGAAGGAAGCCAGCTCTGTATTCATGAAGGTAAAGAATTCAGTCTTGGAGAGGGTATTTGGGGAGTTCGTTATCTCCAGGCCAGCATACTTCTGGAAAACAGCTATCATGGACTCAATGCATCTCTCTGTTTCAGTGGGGGTGACTTTTTGGGCCACTGTGGAGGGAAGAGGAGAATCTAGAAATGGAGCTTCTATGGAGATTAGCGTCAGAGCAAGCAAATGCTCTTTTTCTTCACTTCATATACATACATACATATACATATATATATTAAAGATCCTGAGGTCTGTTTATACAAAGCACACTGCACTGAAAATTCAAAGTTTGTTGTTTTTTTAATTACCTCTGCCCATTTCTCATAAAGGAAGCATATAGTATGGTGGGAAAAGTCCTGGATTTAAGGAAGAGGTTCCTAGGTTCATGGAGCTGGAGTTGTGTGATAGTAATGGCATTTAAAGATTCCCCTGTATTGGCTTGGTTTTCAAACTGATTGTGTTAAAACCCAGAGCTTGTTAATCCCACCTGTGGGATGGACTTGTTGATGTGAAAAGAAAGTCCTGAACTGGGAGGAGCTGGTACGTTGATTTGGAGAGACACAAGAGAGAGGCAGAAGAACTTTTTTGGAAGCAGCACCTCGTGGAGGCAGAGAGAGACTGAGAGAATTGCTGGGGGCCACTTTGAATCGCCCTGGACTTTTGAGACCTAGCCCCTGAGCTACCAAGGACTGAGGAGACATGGCTGTTTTGCTGGTACTTTGTCTGTCTGTTTTGATGTTGTTTTGCCAGATTTGTCCACTGGTGAAAGACAGTCCTGTTGAAGAAGTCCTGGAACCTGGCTGTTGGCTAAGAGCTCCTGAGACTCTCCTGCAGACAGAGAGTGAATACTGTCCACTGGTGAAGGACAGTGCTGTTGTTGCAGGGGTCTGGAGACTGTCCTGCAGACAGAGTGAATACTGTCCACTAGTGAAGGACAGTGCTGTTGTTGCAGGGGTCTGGGAATCTTTCTGTTGGTTCAGAAGCCCTGAAGAAGGATTTTCTTGTTGTATGTTTACAGAAATCCTGGGAGAGGGTTTTGCTAATGTTTTCAGGGGTTCTAGGACTGTCCTACAGACAGAGGATGAATTAATGAAGGGACTGGCAATGTATCTTGTGGCCTTGCTAAGCCTTGTCTCCCCAGGAACTAAGATTGCTGAGAACTTGCCTCCTGTCAAGATGAAGAAAAGACCTCCATTTGAGTATTAAGTGCTGTGCTTAAACTTGATGTAACTCTGGGGTAGATTCAATTGTGATCCAAGGGTGGGGAACTTTTGACCTTTTTGTGTTCTATGGTTGAGCAAATGAATGTACTTTACTTATGTTTGGAAACTAATCTCCATTTGAGAAGAGGGACTTTGTGTTGGACTAAATAAAGGTACAGCCTAGGGGTGGAGTAGAATTTAGAACAGGAACTTTGTAATTGATTGAATGAATGGAAGGTCCTGGGGTGGGGTAGTACTTGGAGATTATTCAATCACACTTAGTTAAATGCTGTATTTTGAATGATGTCATGTTTTGATCTTCTCTGTTCTGGGTTTGTCACTGAATAAAATGGAGAGCACCTATGCTGGTATTTTGAACCTTGGGAAGTTGCCTTTCCTTGGCATTACATTACAAGTTGGAAGGAGCCTCAGAGGAAGAGCTGAGTTTGAAAGCCAGCCCCTGTGCTATCTGGTACCTGAGTGACACAGATCACTAAACACCTCTCAGGGGCTAGTGTAAAATCAATGAGATTGATACTAGATGGCCATTCCAACTCTGAATCTGTGATTTATGATCCTAATTGAGGTGGTGGAGAGACACTCATTTTTTCAAAAAATTAGTCAGTTTAGTTTTGAAAAGTTCACAAACTTTAAAGATATCTGATTATAATCATGAGCAATAAAATATTCACTTCAAGTGGAAATCACTTTCTAAACATGGCAACAACTAACATCATAAGGTAATATTATAAGGAATCTCTGATCTGGTAATAGGACTGTACATTATTTTCACTGGATTTAAAAATATTTTTCTTTTTGTCTTTTGCTCTTACCTACTTTTCCCAACAGATCCTCCCTTTGTTCCTGGAGAGCAAGTCCTACTAACAAAGAAGACTAAGGAAGGGGAAAAAAAGTTCAGCCAAATTAACATTTTCATTGGCTTTTGAGGAACTTTTAGCAACACTATCATTCTCTGGTGGTTTTCTTTAAAATAATAATCTTTAAACACTTTGCTAAAGTGATTTCTTAGTAAAAAGAAACATGGCTAAAACAAAGTGCTGATTTTTAAAAGCTAAAAGTTTCTTCAAAATTTCCACCATTGGGGAGGCCAGGTGGCTCAGCGAGTAAGAGCACCGGTTCCAGTGTTGGGACGACCTGGAGATCGAATCCCGGGCTCAGACACTCAGCACCACACCCAGAAATAACTGGCTGTGTAACCTTGAGCAAGTTACTTAACCCCAATTGCTTAAAAAAAAAAAATTTCCACCATTCATGCTCAGATATAACCTTTCTGATAAATTGTTTACTATTTTGTAATAACATTTATGAGATTTTCACTGCATGGCTTATACAGCAATAAAGTACCAGTTAAGGAAAGAAAACGAATGTAAGGACATTTAGACCTAACTGATCTAAGGCCATGCTTTAGGCCACTGATATTGGTCGTGCTCTCTATACCAGCAGTTCCTTAAACTCTCTGATCTCAGGACTCCTTTATACTTAAAAAATTATTGAGGAATCCTCCCCTTGGTTATACCTATCAATATTTAAACCACATTAAAAATGAAAATATCTTAGTATTAAGAAAATAGTTTTGATTTTACAGACCATCAAGTGGGTCATGGGGCTGCCTGCCTAAGCCATCCTGGAACACATCTGTAGAACTGCTTTACATAACACAGCTTTAGCAAATCATGCGTGTAAACTAGAGTCAAGGAATACCCTAGGAGATCTGTCATGTGGGTGGGTTAAATGTGTCCCACAAGGTTCTCTATTTTGGGCCTTCTACTCTTCCTTCACATATAATCTCTCCTAATAGAAAGATAAGTTCTTTGAGGGTACATGCTGTTGAATTTTTATTTGTATTTCAAGCACCTGGCAGAGAACCGGAAAAACAGGCACTTAATAAATGTAGGCTGAATTGAACTGATTTGGCAATTTCTAAAATTCCTTCTAGGTTTAAATACAAAGAAAATGATCTCATCAGCTTCTATGAGTTCAATGATCACCTCTACCTTATCAACTCCCAAATCTATATATCCAGGCTTAACATCTCCCCTGAACTGAAGTCCCATGTTACTGCCTACTGAATATCTCCACCTGCATGACTTGGAGGCATCTCAGACTCAACAAAAACAGAATTCATTTCTCCATCAACCAATTTTTTCTCCCAATTTTCCCCTTTCTGTTGAGGAAACCATTA
This sequence comes from Petaurus breviceps papuanus, assembly GCF_028583685.1. NCBI lineage: Eukaryota > Metazoa > Chordata > Mammalia > Diprotodontia > Petauridae > Petaurus > Petaurus breviceps. Next base: position 11,586,936 of record NW_027187360.1, on the reverse strand, counting down.
TTTTTCTATCTACTTAGGTTCTCAACTTTGGATTCATTCTTGACTCTTCCCCCCAACTATTCTCAATTTCTATATCTAATTAGTCACCAAGACATACAGTTTCTGTCAAAACCATCACCACCACCACCACCACCACCACCACCACCATCACCAGCACTATCATCATCATCATCATCATCATCATCATCATCATCATCATCATCATCTCAATAGCTACCATTCACATGATACCTACCATGTGTGTGCCAGGCAATGTGCTAAATACTTTACACATATTATCTCATTTGAACCTCAAAACCACCCTTGAAGGTAGGTGTTGTTACTCTATTTTACAGATGAGGAAAGTGAGACAAACAGAGGTCAAGGGGCTTGCCCAACGACACACAGCTAGTAAGTGTCAGAGGCCAGATCTGAATTCTGGTCTTTGGGATGCCAGGCCTGGCATACTGCCAACATTTCTGTTTTCACATCTCTTGCACGTGTCCCTTTCTCTCTACTCTCAGAGTTTTATACCTACAGTTCTGGTTTCTCCTTAACTCTCACCTGTACTGTTTGAATACGTCTCCTAACTAGTCTTCCTGTTTCTCATCCATTCTCTCTTGAATCCCTCTTTCAAACAGCTGCCAAATAGATATTCCTAAAGCAGAGGTTTGCTCATGCTACTCCACCATTCACTGTCTTTCCACCAGTTTCTCATGGCTCCCTACTCTCTATTGCCCATGGGATAAAACACCAAATCCTCAGCCTGGCCCTCTATGATCTGGCCCCCACCTGGCTTTTCAGTCCTACCTATTTAATATGCTTTCCTTCTCTGTATTCTGTTACAGTCAAACTGCCCTGCTAACTGACCTTCCTACACAACACTCCATTCCTGTCTCTGGGTCTCTACACAGCTCCCTCCCTCATGTCATTAATTTTACTTGTACCTCACCTCCACCCTGGAGAACCCCAGCTTCCGATAAAGCACAGCTCAGATGCAACCTCCCAAAATGAGGTCTTTTCTGATCCTCTCATTTATAGCACACACTCTTCCTCCTGAAGTCAGTATTTTACTTTGTACATACCTTGTATTTATCTACTTATGCACATGGTTTGTGCCCCAATCCAGAAGAAGGTAAGCTTCTGGAAGGCAGGGATTGCATTGTCTTGGTATCCCCAGGTCTAAGTCAAAGAATTACAGAATTTCAAAGCTGGAAGAGACCTCAGAAAGTAATCGGTCCATGCCCCCAAATGACTCCTTCCATGATAACATACTCAACACACTGGTCATCTATCTTCTGCTTAAAACTCTCCAGTGTGGTATAGGTGGGTGAGTACTATGAACCCCACCTCCTGAGGCAGCTCATTCTACTTTTGGACAACTCTAATCATTATATTAGGAAGTCTGCCACTCGGGAATGTCTCTCCATTGTTCTGGCTTCTACCCTTTTGGGCCTAATGGAAGTCTAATGCTTCTATGTGAGGGCCCTGTGAACAACTGAAGGCAGCAGCCACGTGCACGAGGAGCCTTCTCCAGGCTAAGCATCTTTAGTTCCTCTGACTAATCCCCCTGTGACTTGCATCCAAAGCCTTTCACCATCTGCCTGCCCGCCTTTGTGTTTTCTATAGCTAATCGATGTCCTCCTAAAATGTGGAGTCCAGAATCAAACAAGATATTCTAGATATGATCGAGGGAGGCAAAGCACTGAGCAATCTCACCTACTTCCCACATGCTAGGTTTCTTAATGGTTTTTGGTTACCACATGGCAGTGATGACTCATGTTGAGCTGGCAGTCCGCACCACCTTTTTCCCAGACATCCCAGTGCAGTGTTTGAATGTAGCAGGCACTTTTTAAACATTTCTGAATTGAATTATTTATGTCTTTGCTCTTCAAGTCTGCCTTACTTTTCTTTTATCTAATGACTTCTGATCATTCTGGAGTCTTGTTGTATTCCACTATGGTGTAAACTTGACCGTTCCTATCCAAAGACTCCCCAAATTTTATTATATAATATAGCTAACACTTTAATCTGATACAAAAAAGGTTGGGTTAAATGGATGCGCCATTAACTAGCAAGGGTATAATGATATAGAATAGTAATAGTTCACAAAGAGCTTTACATACATAAAGTCACTTGAGGCTTATAACAACCCTACAGCATGCATGGGTGTTTCTATTATCCTCATCTCACAGATGAAGAAACTTGACCAGGGTCACATTGTCAGTAAGTGTCTGGATTCAAACCAGATCTTCCTGACCAGACTCCTGACTTTACGAATTCAAACCGTCTCTCTTGTTGACCATTTGCTATAGCATAGTCAAGGTTCAGGGAAATGATGTGGAATTTAGTTAAATCATATATAGTCAATCCTTATTATCTCTGGATACCAGATTTGCAAATTTGTCTATTCACTGAAATTTGTTATGTATCCCCAAATTCAATGCCCATAATGCTTTTATGATATTTGGAGACATGCATAGAACAGTGAAAAATCTGAATCATCTGCCTGAAGGGAGGTCAAACAAAGCAATACTGCCTTCTTTTAGCTCTCATACTGTACACAAGTGTCCTTTTCATGTTCTATTTAGTGTCATGTTTTTCATATTTTATGCTTTTTGTTCATGATTTTATTATTTAAAATGGTCCCTAAGCCTAAGTGCTGCCTAGTGTTTCTAAGCTCAAGAAAGCTGCGATGTGCCTTACAGAGAAAATATGTGTTTTAGATAAAGATCAGGCATGATTATAGTTCTGTTGGCCATAGGTTCAATGTTAATGAATCAATAATATGGTACATCCAGAGTAAGGAAGAAATTTGCTCATCGATATGTAAGGCTGCTCTGTAAAGTACTAAAGTAAATATTAGACCAAAGGCTCTCAGGAACCTACCCCAGCATTCCCCTAGGAGCAATGGTTCAGTATTCACTAATTCAGGGTTCACAGCGACTTTAAAGATTTAACTACTGGGGCAGCTAGGTGGTACAGTGAATAAAGCACAGGCCCTGGAGTCAGGAGGACCTGAGTTCAAATCTGGCCTCAGACATTTAACACAAAAACTAGCCGTGTGACCTTGGGCAAGTCACTGAACCCCAACTGCTCCTCCAAAAAAAAAAATGTTCCGTTACAAAGAAGTCAGTTATGACATAAAATGAAGATTAAAAAAAAAAAAGAATTTAACTACCTCAAAGGACAAGAATCAACTGTATTCAGAACTGGAAGGGAACCTTACTAGACATCTAGTTCAACTCCTTCATTTTACAGTTGAGAAATAAATGTCCTATTCAGGGGTTTGTTCAACCCCATCTGGAGTTTTCTTGGCAAAGACACTGGAATGGTTGCCATTTCCTTCTCCAGCTCATTTTACAGATGAGGAAACTGAGGCAAAAAGTGTTAAATGACTTGCCCAGGGTCTCACAGCTATCAGGAAGACAAATCTTCCTGACTCAGTCTGGCACTCTACTGCACCACCTAGCTGTCCTGTTCAAGGGTAAAAATTTATTAAGTGTCCAAGGTGAGATTCAAAACCAGGTATTCCTGATTCCAAGTCCAATATTTTATCCACTACACTCTTAATTTTTAAATTTGTACTCCAAGATTTGATGACAATGTAATAACAGAATAATCATCTACACAAAAAAATCTACACAAATTACTTTGAATATCACATTTAATAGTAACACTATTTTTTTAAAGATGTGAAATACTGCAGAAGTACAATAAAGTTCTGGCTATCTGGAAATCTCAGGAAGTCACGTACAAAAGAAAGACTCCAGTGGCATTTCTCGAGTGAGTGCTGAGCCAGCAAATGTCATGGAGGTTGAAGTATATGTCTTCTGAAGTTCCTTTTAACTGAAACATTCTATGATATGTGTCATTCTGCGTGACTCCCCTTGAGATAAACGAATTTCTAAAAAACTATTTTTTTGGAAAATATTCCAAAATGCATTTTATCTACTTTTCTGCCTTAAAAAAAAGGTCACATTGCAATTTCTGTCTTTAAAAATTCTTATTTTTATTAATGTCTTGTTTAAAAAAAAATCACATTTGTTTTGTATGGGATAGAGGTCCACACCTATAATCCCTGCTGGTGGGAAGGCTGCTTGGTTCTTTGCACTTCTCCTACTATCAAAGTATCTGAGGATTCCAGGGTTGGAAATTATCCCGCCAAATGCAGATTGCAACCATTTCAGATTCAACAGATAGAGAAACTCTCAAGGAAGTTTTTTATGGCATGCAAAGGTTAAATGATTTATTCAGAGTCACAAGGCTAGCAAGAAAGGCTGGACTTAAACCCAGATCTTCCTGAAAGCAAGCCTGGTACTCAATCTACTATGTCATACTGGCTATATAGCTGAAAGTGAAGTGAAACTGATGAAGAATAAGTCAGTAAGTACCTCTAAACCTTGAACTGGATAACTGGCCAGTGCTCTATAATTATCCTAGATTACAGTGGAACGTATTAAGACTTTGACCAACATTCTCTTAACAGCTATTAAGAAGCTGAGGAATAATGTAAATTGTATTTATCCTCATTAAAAATACATTCATGATTGTTCAGTTGAATACTAATCTTGCCAAAAAGACATCTAAAACCATTAAAGATAAACACATTGGCACATATGCTGGAGAGAGAAGCAAAGTACATCACCTTTTCCAGTTTCATTTTGAGTCGTCTGTCTTCCATTCTCTTCTTTAACACCTCGACATCCTCTTTATTGCCATTAAGGACAATGATATCGTCTTCCTGAAAAGGGACACCACACTGGAGTAAAGGGAAAAAGAAAAGAGAAGTCACCATACCAGAGCTGACACTTACACCAGAGATTCTCACAGTCCCGTTTTCATATTGTGCTTCCTGACACTTAGCACCACTTTTATGAAACATCTTTTGCTTAATTTCTAAGTTTTCTTCTCCTTTTCTTAAATTCTTCTCTTATATATCACTCCAGAACCCAGAGTTAATGTTTCCTTACTCATTCAGCAAATACAAGCATTTATTTAGCATTTACATGTGCAAAAGTGAGCAAAGGGTACACAATTTAGATAGTCACTGGCAGGGTAGAAAATGACTAGAGTTTTGCTCAATCACACAAGTCAAGAGTTATTCATCTTTACATCATCATGCAGACATAATATGTAACAATAACAACAATAACATTTATAGAGCACTTACTGTGCCAGGTACTGTGCTAAATGCTTTGTAATTATTATCTCTTTTGATCCTCACAGCGCTGGGAATTAGGTAATGTTATTATCCACATTTTGAAAATGAGGAAACTGAAGCAAACAGAGGCTAACTGACTTGCTCAGCCAGTAAGTATCTGAGATGGGATTTGAACTCAGGTCTTCCTGACATCAGGCCAGGTGCTCTATCCACTGTGCTAACTATCCCTAATATGTACACAAGAAACAATAGGAAGGATCACATAGACCAAAATTCTGCAAGGAAAGTAAACCCAGGAAGAATGGGTAACTCTCTAGAAAAAAACTGTGAAGACACAATAAGAATTAATTCCAATGAAGAAGAATATTTTGAAAGTAACTAAAGTTATTGATATGGATATAAAAGAAACTCACCAACAACTTAAGATTTTAAAAGACGTGTAAAATATGGAAGTGAGGAAAAGTAATGAATAATAATAATAGAAACATAATTTATCTCTTTAAGGTTTCTAAAGTGCTTTTTATATATAAATTCATTTAAGCTTTAAAAAAAACCCTCTAAAATAGGTATTATTATCTCCATTTTATAGATGAGCAAATTGAGGCTAAAAGAGGTTTAAATGATTTACACAGGGTCACACCGTTTTCATGAGTTTGAGGCTGATTTCAAACTTAGCTCTTTCACATGCACTTCACATTCTATCTCTGAGTCACCTACCTGCCAAGTCAAAATAGCATCAAGAATGAGAAAGCTCAGAGCAAGCTAGGCTGGCAAGGAAAACAAACAGGATTTTTTAAAAGCTATACCGGAGAGAAGACAGAGGGGGAGGATCACTACTGTCAAGGAAGGCAGAGCTGCCCATCTATAGGGCTGTACAACCAAAAGGACAGAATGACAAGGCCTAACATGGAGGTCAGGCCCAAGATAAGGAGATAAGAAGGGAGGCCCTGTAGGTTTTCCAGCCACTGATCCCAAATGAACAGCATCCAGAAAGAACTGGTGAGATTGCAGTGAACCCCTGTTATCACAAAGGGCAGGATGAGATACACTATCAAATATTTTGCTAAAATCTAGATATCTGACATATATACAGCATTCCCCTGACTGACCAATAAAATAATAAATGGCATTTATAAAGTGCTCTCAAGTTTGTGAAAGGTTTTACATACAACACCTCATTGTTGCCTCAGGTCCTCTGAGGTAGGTATTACAGGTAGTGTCCCTATGGTTACCTGATCTTGATGAAGCTATCACTACTTTTCCTAAATTGTCACAAACCCACCCAATTTTTCAGGAATGAAAATCAACCTCATTAGCCAATAACTTGCAGAATCTACCTCTTCCTTTATTTCAAAAATGAGGGTAATTCCAACCTTCCACTCCCTAATTGGTGTTCCAAAAACCTAGAGAAAGGAGATTATCAAGGAAGAAAGATAATGGTCAGGGTCAAAGTGTCAAAGGCTGCAGAGAGGTTGAGGAGAATGAGGATTGAGAAAAGGTCATTAGATTTGGCAACTAAGAGATCACTAGCAACTTTAGACAGAGTGGTTTCAGTGCAATTATGAAGTAGGGAGCCAGATTATAAAGAGTTACAAGAGTGAAGGGAGAGAAAGTAGAAACATTGTAGATGATCTTTTTAAGGAGTTTGGTCACAAAGGGCATTTTTGTGTCATCTACAAATCTGACAGCATGTCAAAGTGTGACATCATGTCTTTATTTAAGTCACTGCTAAAAATGTTCAAAAGAACAGAAGCAACATAAGATCCCTGAGTTACTCTATGAAACCCTTCAAGCTGATAATGACCCAGTAAACAACTCTTTGGGTTCAGCCATTTAAGCAGTTCTGAAATTACACTTTGCTTTTAGATCACCTGAGGAGCAGGAAGGACTTTATCAGATGCCTTTTAAAAATCTAATAAAAAACATTCAGAATCCCCCTAATCTGTCAATTTAGTAACTCCATTTAAAAAAGGAAATAAAGTTAGTCTGGCGTGACAAAGTCTTGATGAAGCCATGACAGCTCTATGTAACCAATGCTTCTTTTTTACTAACCTTCCCCTTAAGATGTTCTATAATTTTACCAGGAATGTTAAGTCAAACTTAGTGATCTATGTGGTCTGAAAACTTCACTCTATTTCCTTATTAGAAAATCAGGACAGAGTTTGCCTTCTCCAATCTTGAAGTGCCTTTCTCATTCTTTGTGATTTTTCAAATATTCAGAGCACTTCAACAATCACATCTACCCATGTACCCTGAGATGTAATTTATTTTGGCCAAGTGGCTGGAATTTGTCAAGGGCAGCTCCTGTCTCTATCTACTGATCTTGGATTTCAGCTCTATATTAGTCATTTCTGTCTGTTTTTTCCTCATCCATTGTCCTCCAAGAAAAAAATGAAACAAAATAAGCAAGAAGCTGCATTTTCTGTCACCCATTATCACCCACCCACAACAATGGTCTTCTTTGATTCTATTCTTTTTCTCATCTAGGTTTCAAATAAAAACCTGTTATCTGTTTACCATGCTGGTCTCAGTTCTGAACTATACCACTTCTAACACTATTCCTAGAGTACCATGCTTTGCTTTTGCATTTATGCTGTTACCTGCCTTTGCTTCCATGTCTTCAAGAAGAATTTCAAGAAATTCTAAAATTGGTAGATGGCTGACAGCCTTGAATTTCTAACTATGACTGTTGCACAGGTGGCCACAGAGTTCTGCACGTAGAAAGAGTTCATTCTAGTGAAAGGAAATATAGTGCAGCGACTGTAATCTGTAAGCACCATGTTTACAGGATGGATGAAGTTCTGCACTCTTACTATTGAGAGCTGCAAATAAAGAGATAAGTTGTTTTACAAAAGACAAAACGCCTACGTTCATCTGAAGAGTTTAAGAAATAACTATTAAAACAAGGGGAGAGAACAGTTTAGGACCGTGGGCTTATTCAGTTCAGAATCTGTTCCTGATTACATCAGAGGCCATGGAAAAATGACTTAGTATCTATGTATTGGTTGAAATTCACACATTCTACAGTGCACCTGCTACAGTTCACCTGCCACTTATTGTCTGTGTGACCATGGACACATTAAACTCATTTACCTCATCTGCAAAGAGGGGGTTGGACTAGATGCCTTATTAGGTCTCTTCCAACTTTAAATCAATGATCAGACATCCTTCTGGAGTATCCTTGGTGACCTAGTTCTACTTTCATCCAGTCTCTGCTTCTTTAGGCCCTGCTGAATTCTGCCTTTGGAACAGAAACTAAGAATCATTTGTGAGTCATGACAGGCTACCAAGCATAAACCTTTGGGGCAATAATGGAGAACATGACAACATACCGCCTACTTCTTTCAGATGCAAAAATGGAGGGTCATGGTCTTGATCCTGAATAACAGTAAAGTACAGTCTAAGAATGAAAGAATTTGGAATGTGCTAATGCCCTCAATGTAAAACAAGGTCTTATCTTTGTAGCTTTCCTACATCTTAGTCCTATGGCAGTTCACAATTATTAGTAAAGTCAAATGAGCCCATTTATTATTTTTTGGGGGAAGGGCGATTGGGGTTGACTTGCCCAAGGTCACATGGCTAATTTTGTGTTAAGTGTCTGAGGCTGGATTTGAACTCAAGTCCTCCTGACTCCAGGGCCGGTGCTCTATTCACTGTGCCACCTAGCTGCCCTGAGCACATTTATTATTAACAGAATCAGGTAAAAAATAAAAGTTGACTTTTACCTTCCCCCAATAACAATTTTGGGTGCTAGATCCAGTTGCTATATCTAGTATGGCATCTTCTCAAGAAATTCAAAGAATGTTTCATAATATCTGAACTATCATTTACCATAATCAAAATTTACTTTTCCTGTAATGGAAACTAAGCTAGAGAGCAAAGCTGGCAACATTCCCCCTTTCCATTACAAAATTCAGGCACTCTTATCTAACTGCTTTTCTTCCTTAATGGGGAGATGGGAGGGAGAGCAGGAAATAAAGGCATGTGAAAATTTAAGCAATATTTTTAAATTAATAAAAAAAATCCTAACTAAAGATGGAAAGAAATTAAGTTCAAGTGACATCGTTTTATCTTAAGTCATTATTTCATTACTATCTAATGGCTGGAGTACATGATACACCAATTAAAAAGAAGTAGCACAGACAAAATGGCTCTTTATCTTTTAAATCTTACAGGTCCTTTATTTTTTTCAATAAAGAGAAGTCATGCATTTCAAAAAAATGCTTATATTTTTGCATAATTTTTCAAGTTTAGCTAAAACCTTGCTGTTCAAAGCAGGTGAGTGTGGGTTCTTGAAGGTACATGCTCTTGCAGGTTCTTTCCAACATTTAATAGCTTAAGAGTAGAGGGGCTCTTCACCTAAAAGGCCCCAGGGTACTAAATTCAATAGCCATGGTAAGTCAGAAGACCACCCACTAAATGATAAAGGGGTTGTGAACTATGACAGAGGAAGTGTTAACCCTGATGAAATCAGAAATCAAAGATTCCTAAAATACTCAAGGAAACTCAGGGAAGTTAACAGGAAGCAGCATGAGTGTCTGTTTAGTATGTCATCATACTGATACTGGGAGGAACCAGGATACTGGCTTATTTCCTACCCAAGCAATGAGGGACAGAGCTTGTGTTTAACAACAAAAAAAAATCAGACTGATGCTTAAGCTATTGTTCAGAGTTCAGGATGTAGCTCTTATAGGAATATTTAGGGAATGAGGACAGATATGCAACTGTTGCTTATTTTCTTTGTTAAAAGGTCATTTAGTCATTCAGGAAGTATAATGTAAATCAGCACAAAGAGTACTGGTTGTGGACCATGAGATTTAGGTTTGAATGAGACTCCACACTTATTACGAGTGTGATCACAGGGAAGTCATTTAATGTCTCTGGGTTCCAAGGTTTTTTCTTTTTCTTAAACATTTTATTTATTTACTTTTAGTTTACAACATTCAGTTCCACAAGCTTCTGAGTTCCAAATTTTCTCCCCGACCTGCTCCTCTCCCTTTCCTGCCTATGGCAGGCATGCAATCCAATACAGTGAGCTTCAGTTTTTTAAAAAATGTTTTAAAGATACTTTCTTTTTTACACCACTTTCACTTCCAAATAGAACTCTCTTTGTAATATAGTCTTAGTTTTCTCATTTTACAAGTAAGAATAATAATAGGGTTACTGTAAATAAAGTGCTTGGTAAACCTTAAGGTGTTATAAAAAAATGTGAATTATTTTTTGTCATCAAGCAACATTTATTAAGCATTTACTATTTATAACATGATGCACTACAGAAAAGGGACTCAAACAAACCAAACATTTCTTCCACAATGTGGACCTTCAAATTCTTGAGGACATCTATCATGTTCTTCCCTCTGTGAAGTCCCTCCCTCCCTCTTCTTTAATTAGTACTGACAGTAGCTAACATTTATATAGCACTTTAGGGCTTGGAAAGTGCTTCATATCATATATTATCTTACTTTTGCCATAGAACAATACTGGCTATTATCATCTCCATTTTACAGATGAAGAAACTGAATACAGCGTTTAAGTGACTTGCACAAGGTTTTTTCCTGACCCCAAGTCTAGAGGTCAATTATACCAGCTAACTGTCTTTCTAAACAAAACATCTCCAGGTTTCTCAAACTTATCCTTTTATAATAAGTTTCTACCTTCAACATTATTTTCCAAGTCAAAATCTATCACTTTAATTAACAAATACTTAAATGCTCACTGTTTCTGCTCTAAAGCAGAGGCATCCAACCCGCTGCCTGGCAGCCTAAACCAGATTAGAATATAATTGGGAAATATTTAAAAAAATAAATAAAAATGCAATTAAACAGATTACATTTTATTTTTATTTTAAATTTTTTTTGAAGGGGGAAGGCAGGGCAATTGGGGTTAAGTGACTTGCTCAAGGTCACACGGTTAGTACGTGTTAAGTGTCTGAGATAGAATCTGAACTCAGGTCCTCCTGACTCCAGGGCCAGGGCTCTATTCACTGCGCTACCTAGCAGTCCCAACAGATTACATTTTAAAACTAAGTCAATATGGGGCCTGCAGGGGGTTTAGATTGTTGGCTCTCTTTTCTATTTGAATTTGACACCACTATTTTTTTTTTTTAAGCAATTGGGGTTAAGTAAGTTGCTTAAGGTTACACAGCCAGGTGTTTCTGGGTGGGTGCCTAAGTATCTGAGCCCAGATTCGATCCCATGTCATCCTGACACTGGGGCCAGTGCTCTTACTCACTGTGCTACCTGGCTGCCCCGACACCACTATTTTAAGGTCCTTCTCTGCCAGTTTGTGATCTAAGGAAGGAGTTCTTAACCTGGAATCTGTGAACTTTGTTTTAAAAATTTTCTTTTTTTTGCCTTTTGGAGGGCAACTGGGGTTAAGTAACTTGCCCAAGGTTACACGGCTAGTTTTTTTTTGTGTGTGTGTGTGTGGGTGTTAAGTGTCTGAGGCCAGAACTGAACTCGGATCCTCCTGATTCCAAGGCCAGTGCTTTACTCACTGTGCCACCTAGCCACCCGTTTTAAATATTTTGAAAACTATTTCAATACAACTGGTTTCCTTTGTAATCCTATGTATTTTATTTTGCGCATTAGATATATTATTCTAAGAAGAGGTCTATAAGTTTCACCAGACTGACAAAGTTTAAGATCTCTTCCAAAGTTGAAGTCTCTGATGTACGAGGTACTATATACTAGACTTGAGGCTACAATTCCAAACCAAAACAGACTCTAGCCTCAAGAAGCTTACATTCTACTGAGGAGGCTATAACACACATACAAAAAATATAAAGTAAATACAGAAGGAGTCAAATGAACAAGCGAAGGAAGCTGGTAAGAGATGATAAGATACCCAAGCTAGTTTAGGGACAGCTAGCTTCTAAGCATATTACCCAATATCTCTTGACCATGTAATGCTTTGCTTTATACTGACTGTGTTTGCGTCTCACTAGATATAAACTCCATGAAGGCAAGACGCTTGCCTTACCTAAGCTTTCTAACTTAGCTAATAACTCACACACAGTGTTCAGCTCTAGGCATATTTACTAGCTGAGTATTTGTTGAAGGCATGAATGAATCCTTGACAACAAACTTATAATCTATGAGAAGTTGGAAGTAGCAGCTCAGAAAAGGAAGTAGGCAGGTCCAAAGGCACCAGCTAATGCTTTCAGTAACCAAACTGCTTTCCTCAAAATTATCCACAGTACAGCCCACTACAAAGTATAGCAGGGTCAACAGAGATGCTACATGGCACTGAACTTCTGAATTTGCTAAAAGCTAATCTTTTCTATTCACAACAGGACCTTTTGTTTCTTGGCTTTTGTTGGATGAAATTAGTATCCCACCTCAGAGGCTTAAACTTAGGACTTTAAAACACTGGACTTTATTGGAGTTCAGTAATTCTAGAAAAGATATAAAAATGTCAACATTATCCTACTCATACGAAAGGAACATCTTGATTCTTTCATAGAAACATTTCAAAATTTTTCTTCAAACACAAGTCTCGAAGTCCAAGGAACCATAAATAAATAAAATCTGTACTCATTAATTAAATACAGGACCTCAGCTGATTCAGATGCATAAAAGAAAAGGTAAAGAGATTACAAAATTATCAACCACTTAGAGCCCATTTTCTGCTTGCTCCCCTATTCCCAAGAGGTCTGGCTATGTAAAAGCAACAAACGTCGGAGAATGCCTTTATAAGCAGTGAAAGTGGGGAGATTTTAAAGTAAAAGCATCCTGGAGATGAAGACAAACAGACTCCATCTTTGCAGTATATTTTGACACAGCTCCACCAACAATGGAGTTCTATCACCTGCAGTCCTAGAGGACAGAAACACTGCCCAGGTTTACTACAGCCCCTGCAGTAAGGTACTCAAGAGATTAACGCTGAAATATGAAGTATTTAGATTTTCCTAAATGCTAATATGAAACTGACCATTTTTTTCTAGTACTAGTTTACCCTCCTAATGAAACACTAGATAAAATATGGAAGGTGTGACATCTGGTCCTACCACAATTTATTTAAACCAGAGGAATTTCATCTACCCTTGCTCAATATTTCAGCCAAAAGAATTCTTAGCTTATATGAATCATCATCTTTTAACCTCCACCTATGAGAGTTTCCAAATCTGATACTATGAAAGAGAAAAAAATTTGCTGCACTATGCTGGGCTGATGCTTTTGCTTCTTCTCTATTCTTCAAAGACTCACAGCTAAGAGACCCACAGGTCAAAATAAATGAGACTGAAATTCTCAGGGGACAAAAGGGCAACAAAACCTGCCAAGCAACTCTGTTCATGTGATTCAAGCTGGATCTGCTGAAAGAGAGGACACTGATAGAAGTCGAAAACAAATCCAGGAATGAACCCTGCTGTGATTCTGCTCCGTGGGATCTGAGAGTTGCCTTTTAGTGAGTGTTTCCTTTAATACTGTGGGGGTGTAAGTGGCATGTGTTAAAGCTGGTATTAGTTTGGAACAAAAATGTTTTTATTTGTTCTCTTCTTTGGATTTAAACCAGCCATTACTGTGGCTATATTTTGAACTGAAGGATCTTTAGGCATCTCTCCTCACAGAGCAGCTGTTAGCATTCTGTTTAAACTGAATAAATAAAATGAATAGGGATATGTCAAAGTATTGGAACAACTGTGCTTGAAATATACTAGCACTGTTCTTAAATTCAGAAATAGAAGAGTCATTAAAGCCACATATAAAGCTCTCTTGTCCCACACTGTACTGGGACTAAAAGCTAATGGTTTCATTCTACTGCATTAGTCATGCCTAAAAAAAAAATGTTTTCTTTAAAAAAAAAATGATGATCCTTATAATTTAATAAAATTCTAATATAGATTTTAATGGTATGTAACCTTAACTGGTAACAGAAAGTTTCAGTTATAAACATGTTTTATAGTTAATTTATTTGATTTTGAAGTATTGTGGCATTCTTTTAGGATACTGTCACTGTTATTTTAGGACTAAAAACAATTAAATTACAAGTGTACATTTTTCATTTCTGTAGATATGTTTTTTCTGGAAAAATAAAAATCAATATTTCCATCTACTTCAGTAAAAAGAAGAAATAGGTTAATATTTAAAATTTGGTATTGGGGTAGAGAGGATGAGGCTAAGACAGAACAAACATTCAGCTTTATATCACCATATTCTTAGGACAACTCTGTTCTTTTAAGTTTCTTTATAGTGATTTTTAATAATCACTCCATCAAACTGAAGTCTATTTCTCTGGTATTACAGATAAAAGTTAATATCAGTGAGCTCTTAAATGCCTTAAAACTGTATATAATATACCCAAACATATGCTAAAGGGAAGAAGCACCTAAAAAATACTTCCACATTTATATAGAACATATTCATCACCACGCAGGGAGGTATAGCTAGCCCAAGGGAAAATCGATGAATTTAGAGAGAAAACTGCCAAGGCCTCTAGTGGGGGGGGGGGGGGAGAGGGCCGTGAAAGATAAAAAAAAAAAAAAAACCCCAAACAAATGAAAAAAAAAACCCCAAAACCTTTTGCCACAAGGGGGAATCCCATTTAAAGACACTCAAAAGGCCTTCCCCTTCTCCCTCTCTCCACACAATTTTCTACAATCAGAAACTATCTATATGAGCTCATGGCATTAATTTTCAGGGTTCTCAGGGCAAAAGTAGTGAGAAAGAACTTAGAATACGGTACCTCTTACTGGGTCCCACTGGTAAAATGATTTGAAATTTACCACTGTGACATAGAAAAACATATATTGCTACTTGGGAAGAACAGCATGCCTCATTAACCCTTACAAACCAGTGTACAAAATCACATACAGAAATGCAATTACTAACCATAAACAGAAAATCATCTCTATAGAGCTGTAGCGTTCCAGGTGTTTTATATATATAAAAAGATGAACTAAATTAAGCAGATCTCATTACAAGGATTTTTTTTTTCTATAAAGTAGAGGCAGGCAGTTAACAGGATTCATAGCTTCTAAAGGCACTGTGAGATATTTTTTATTAGAAATAATTACAGGAAACTAGCTCATCATGTAATCTACCATTCCTAAACTAATATTTATATGAAACTGAATTACCAGAGGAATTTATAGGTTCAGAAACGGAAAAAGGAAAATAATTAGCTTTTACAAAAGAATAAAGAAAAACTAAAAATCATTTACAGGTGACTGAATAGGATTATAAAGTTATAGATTAGCAAGATGTTTAAGAATTATCAAACTTTAAAATTGTTTCTAACAATTTAAAATTTACATAAACGCTGAAGTGGCAGAAATTGATTTGGGCAATAGCCTTAGACCTATGATCTATAAATTGCAAAGCAAGTTACTTATTCTTTGAGGAGTAGGGAAGGGAAGGTTAGATGTACATTTGAAAAAATTACCCATCAACAGAAATCCTTCTATCAAATACTTACTATATAGATTCAAATATAAACCATATTCCACCCCACCCCCCAGAATCTGTATAAAACACAAGAGTGAACCAAGAAGCAATGTTTTTTAATCACTGTGTGTATATATATATGTACATATATATATATATATACACACACACATATCTCCTGTGAAAAATATTTTATATTAGATCAATATAGCATTCTAAAAACTTATTAATCACCACTGACTTCTAGGCTCATTCATTTGTTCTACCAAGAAAAATGTACTATTCTCAGTCTTTAAAGAAAAGGTGCCAAAATAACTTAAGACAAATCTTGCCCTTAAAGACCTTACAGTTTAATAAAGGGAGAATAACACTAGTATATAGATAAATGCAATTAAGAGAATAAAAGTATTAAGTCAGATGAAGAAGTAATTTCTAGTTGGAAGCATCAGGAATGGCTCTATGAAGAAAACAGCATTTGATCTGGGCCTTGAAGGATGGGAAAGCAGTCAGTGAAAAGGACTTGTGAAAAGAACACTAAACCTGGAGTCTTAAGACATGGATTCAAATCCTATCTCTAACCCCTACTGGCCTAACTCCCTGGACCTAGTATTAAAGTACTTTTTTAGAAAACAGAGGAAGACATACCTAGTGCTTACTATGTGCCAGGTACTGTGCATGGCACTTTTCAAATATCTCACTGGATTCCCACAACAACCTGGGAAGGTAAGTGATATTATTATCTCCATTTTATAGATGAGGACACTGAGGCAAACAGGGGTTCTATGACTTGCCAAGGTCACACAGCTACTAAGTGTCTGAGGTGAGACTGAACTCAGGTTTTCCTAACCTCAGGATCTATCAACCGCACCACTTAGGTTAACAGTTAAATGTTAACAGTTAACACACTGCCTAGGTTAACAGTTAAATGGTTTAAAGACTATCTTTTCCCTAACTCTGGATCTTTGAAAGCTAGGGTGGCTCCCTGGTTAAAATATAAGCCCCTTGAGGACAGGGGCAATTTCCCTTTTGTCTTTTTATCCCCCACAGTGCATGGTACACAGACAACTAATAGATATCTGCTGAAGGAATGATGGAACATATACCCTCACCTCTACTTGTCACAATCCCTCTCTTCCTTCACAGTTCAACTGCCCCTGGTGGAACCTTCCGTAATCCTTCCTCACCTAAAAATATTCTGTCCTTCCTCATATTTCCCTGGAGCACCTTACTTGGCACTTACTTTGTGCCCTCCATTCCCTACCTTATATTTTATTAGCTGTATGTTGCCCCCTATCCTCACCCTCTAGGAGAACAGAAATTTCTTGAAGGTAGGTACTACATAATTTTCTAAAATGCTGTGTGCTTAACAGTTTTCACCCCCCAACAGGAATAAGTCTTTGTTGAATTGAAATTGAAGAGTAATGGATCCCTGGATAGGGAAGGATTCAGAGCCTCTGGCAATAGTTAAGAAGTGGGGGAGAGCCCTATCTCTAGCACCCACCATCTCATCTCCGCTCTACTGGAGAATCAGTTAGAATAATTAGACCTTCATCTCTAATGGACAAGACTAATAAGCCAGCATCCTAAATGGCTTCCTGCCTACAGTCTCACTCTTCTCAATCCATTCCTTGCATAACTGAAATAATAATGTTCGTAATACTCAGGTGTGACCATAGCATTCCCCTACTAAAAAACTTTCATGGTTCCCTTATTTCCTATTGGCAAACTCCTTAGCCTGGCACTTAAGATTCTCTACAACCTGACTCCAACCTTTCCATCACACTGCTCCCTTTCACAAAACCTATATGAGAACAGCCAAAATGATGATCAGCTGTGTTCCCTTGATTTTATCATCCTCCAAGCCCATTCCTATCCTCATATATTTCTGCTGAAATCCTTAAATGCTCAGCTCAGGTGCCTTTTCTCAAGAAGCTCACTAGTCTCCAGCTGAAAAAGTTTTTATGCTCCTCAAATTTTCCTAAAAAATTTGCTTGGCCTCTTCCTTTGCCCCTATCACATTCTGTCTTTATTGTGTACTCATTTGTCTTCTCCACACACAATCCCCTCCCCCACTTTGATTGTAAGTTCCTCAAGGGCAAGAACTGTCATTCTTTTATCCCTAATGCCCAATAAATGTCTGTGGAATGGACTTGCTGTAGTCTTTTAGGAGTAAATTTAGTAAATCAGTTCCTCTCTTTTAGTCAATCAACAAACATGGTCATGTGTTCCATTGGATCAAACTTCTAATAGAACCAGTTTTGCTAAGAAGGAGAGCTTGATGGACAAAAGCAAACACATTGAAATTGGAAATGCATTTTTTTTTGTAAAGCTCATAGGCTTTAGCAAGCACATTTTTAGCAAAATTAAAACAATCACCACCACATAATTTAGATACTTTCACAGAATATTTTTCCTAAATTAGACAAAGGAGGGCTTAATGGGTTCACTAAACTTTCAAGGTGTTCTTCAGAGAAAAACTGGTCACAAAGAGTTAAATCCATTGGGGATTTTCATATTATTCACTAGATCTGCTAGCAATCTAAAGGTTAAAGCTGCAGCAAGACTATTTATAATCAACAGCAATGCAGTCTCCACAGATCTCATTTACAAAGACTGGCTTTGCTGCCTTAAAAGGCTTGTACTGGAACAATGACACAAAGCAAAAATCTGAGGGCCAGCAGACTTCCACTCCACACTGCATCCGAAAGTGCATCAGGTTCTGAATTTTTAAAGGATTTTCAACCAAACAAAGGTTCTACGGGCAACTTGGTGATGCTGGACTAATCCAACTTAGCAGAAAGGTACAGATTAATATTTAACTAATTTCATGTGACTATCTCAGAAAGGTGTAATGAAACCCTCAGTCTCAGTATTGCCTGAAGGATAATGGATTACATATGGGATTTACCTTCATTTAGTTATCACAAACTACTAAAAAAAAAAAATGTAAATTCCCTAGGTTTAGTTCTACAAGGAGGCACATTTAAATAGGTTTCAATTTAACATTCAAGAATTCTATACTTTATCAATTATTGAGTGCTAGGACCTTATAGCAGTATGAACTGTAGTAAATGCAGTGCTTGAGAATGGTGTCAAAGGAGCCTTTTTAGTTGATGTTTTGAGAGAAAATATTTTAATATACAAAAACAAGTAAGTATAAAATGTAGCAAGTCTACAGTATATGGCTTATTTCTTACTCAAAATTTTGAGATATACATAAGAATAACTTTTTAAAAGGGGGCTTATTGATATGTTAGATTTATGAAAATGTAATGTAATAAAAACTAAAACAATAATTTGAGAATACGTTTTTAATGGAAAAGAATCCACATTATATTAATCTATAAAATAAAGAAACAAACCTATTGCAAATCAGAAAATCAAAGTACTTAAGTTTCTTTAAAAAGAAACTGAAAAAAATCTTAAAACATTGCTACTTACATATGATAATGCTGAATTCTGAGTCCATGAAAAAGACTTTTATTTCTAAATTTTCCCCCTTTTATTTCCATTATACATTTATACTTTGATTTTATCATGCTTAACCAAAAGATAAGTCAAAAACTGCTTCAACTCACTCTTTCAAATGGCATTAGTTATAAAGATGTGTGAGGACTTGGGGCAAACTGTCAGGTTTCAAATTAGGAATAAAACACAAATGTACAAATATTGCATTTCCACCTCCCATTCAAGTAATAAAAAGAAAAAAGATGTAAAACTTTTTCAGAATTAGAACTGTGAGGAAAGATTAGTTTATTACCTTTAAAAGAACTTTCCTTATTACATATGGGTATGGGGGAGTTGGGGATTGCAGAGAAGAGTAGCAGGTGCAATAAAATGATTAGGTTTATAGGATAACAGTGTACATTCCCAAATGACTTTTATTAATAGCAGGAAGTGATTGGGAAATGTGCATTTGTTTATCTAGTTCATTCTCATATACCCCCTGACACTAAAGAAATATTAATTGATAATGACATTAGATGTTTCTTCTAATTTAATAAGTATATATTATTGTTACTCTAATCTTCAGTAAAATAAGTTATCAGATCACTCCAATGAGTAGTGAGAAATTGGGCCAATGTTCATTCATACCTTAGTAATTTAAGTAATAAAAGCTGTTCTGTATTGCTGATAGCACCCTTTATAAGTTCAAAGTCAATTCTTGTTTTTATATGCCCAGATAATTTTATCACAACTTTAAAAGACACTATAATAAAAACAGCACCTGTAGAACTCAATACTTAATGACTGACTTAGAAAATTTTCATCTTCACAATTTGATAATTATGAAAATAAATGCATCATTTCACAACCCTTTTAAAAATAAAGTCTGATTCACTATGCAATTATCAGTCCAAATCTATCACCAATAATATAACTCTCCAAAAATGATTTGACTAACTAACACACTTACAGCTCCAGCTTGTGCAAAGATTTGTTTTAAATTCTACTAGTAGTAAATGTCCTAGAATATAGGAAGATAACCTTTTGTCATAATAGGTACTTTGAATTTAATTTCTGGTTATGATGGACCACACCTAGGTATTTCATACAAATTCTGACCAGAGATATAAAACTATGAGACACTGGCTAGAGCAAAGGTTTTAGAGTGAAGTCATGAAACAGTTTTTCTTTTAGCTAAGCCTAGTGGGCCTGCAAGGCCCTAGGTATGAGTTCATATTTAAAAACAAATTAATCCATCCTTAAATTTGTCTTGATAGCATATAATTTTCTCTCCATACTTACAGAGAATTTTCTTTCCATCTTAAAGAAAAACAGAAGGCTATCAATTTGATGGCTCGATTTTTGCCATCTAACAATCTTAATCTGCTCTTTATTTTGTTTTGATAAAACAGACCGTTTTTGTAATGAATGCTGGAAATCTGATTCCTTGTTTATGTAACAGTTAATTTCCTTATATGGAATAGTAAATCATCACTGTGATTTACCTTACATGTCATATCTAAGAATCACTATATGCATTTGGAAAAAAGAAATCCTATTGTCTGTCTTCATTTCCTAAATAACATCAAACTTTTTTTTTTTTTTTAAAGCAATCAGGGTTAAGTAACTTGTTCAAGGTTACACAGCCAGTTATTTCTGGGTGTGGTGCTGAGTGTCTGAGTCCGGGATTCGATCTCCAGGTCGTCCCAACCCTGCAGCCGGTACTCTTACTCGCTGAGCCACCTGGCTGCCTCTAAGCAATTGGGGTTAAGTAACTTGCTCAAGGTTACACGGCCAGGTGTTTCTGGGTGGGTGCTAAGTGTCTGAGCCCGGGATTCGATCTCCAGGTCGTTCTGACACTGGAGCCGGTACTCTTACTCGCTGTGCTACCTGGCCGCCCCTTAACATCAAACTTTTAAAAGACAAGCATAAGTGCATGTGCATATCTATGACTGTTTATACCCTAGGAATGAAGGAAATTCTCTAAATTATATTTGTTAAAATTATGGCATCACAAAGTTATGAGTCATATTCTACTGAAACAAACTCAAGCTATCCAAATTTCTTACTGTATTAAAATACTGCCTGAAATTCATGACCTATTTAGTTGTCAGATTTCTGTTATGTTATCCAGAGCGAAGGCATATGACCTAGAGTTATAGTTTAATTTAGTTTTTAATTTTTAAAAATTTTGCAACAAATATTACTTGGTGTTTAATAAATCAAAGTAACATTTTTTTTTTCTTCCTGAGGTATTCCCTATTGAAAGGCATTATCGTATCTTAGTTCCTCAATGCACACACAAGCCTTCTCCCCTTCCCTCCTGGGGCTTGGCTACTGGGTACAGAATGTCCACCAGTTAATCTATTTTTGGAAATGTTTTGTTCCTCAAACAGAATGATAAAGAACCCAAATGAGCCTATCTCAATCTTGCTGGGGAAAATATCATAAGGCCAGCTTCCAAAAACTTTTTCTCCCACATTTTCCAAGTTCAAACCTTGAAAGGCAGACTCTTATAGTGGATTGAATACCAGACTTAAAACAAGGGCAAGCTAGGCTTCAACTCCATATCCAACACTTTCAGATGTGAGATTGTTCATTTAACTGTTCTATGACTCAGTTTCCTTATCTGTAAGATAAAGGAAACGAACAAGGGCCTCTAATATCCCTTCCAATTTTAAACTATGATCCTACAATGACTCAATGTCAAAAAATCAAAATAAAGGAAAAAGGCACAGAAGATTCACAAGAACTTGTCAACATTCCATACTGACTTGCCACAACCTACTAAAAACAAAATGCCTAGAAAGCAACATTTTCCTTTAGACACATGCCAAGTTCATATGCTGCCAAATATGTAGTCACAACATAGTATCAAATGGGTTCAATATCTAAGTTGTTTGCAACAATATTTCACAAGCTAATCTCTGTTATCTTGTTACAAAATTTGTTTTTAAGGAAGCACTGTTAATGTAGTCTTTTCTCTCCAAGGAAAAAGCTGAAAAAACTTGTGAAAAAGTCTCTTGATACAGTAAGAGATTAAATCTTAAAATCTTCCCCAGCTAAATCTGTTTTCTTATTATACTAGTATTTCACTTATCTGGAGGCCACTTATTTGGCAACAATACAGCAGTGAGCCATTAATCATTACATTATCTGTAAATGACTTCTTTTTCAGCTCTAAATTTTATGATTTCATGAACCAGAAAGTAACGCAAAAAAGCTTCTGAGCAACCAAAACAGGCATCACAGTCTATGTACTGAAGCACCTAAACATTACAGCCATAGAAGAGCCCCTCTGGTTCTCACTTACAGCCTATTTATCTTTATTTTGTACACAATTCCAATAAGCTTGCTTAATTAATTTCATAGACCAAAGCAGGTCAGAATCAATAAATTAGAAAAGGGAAGGTAGGGCCTAGCTAGTAGCAGGCACACAGAAAAACAATAAGATGAAAAGTGACAGCTCGACAGTAAGGAAAACACAGAAAAACTACAGACAAAAACTAAAAAGAAGCACAATTCAGAACTTTACAGTGTACCCAAGGGCACTACTATATTGCATCAAATCATAATATTTTATTTTTACAATGATGATCCTGTGTTATTAAACATTATTTTCTAAGAAGTCAGGTAGATTTAGAAAGCTTTTCATTAATTTTTTTTAAGTTGGGACATTTAAAGATACAGGCTTCATTATGTGGAAATTTTATCTGGAATACACATTACACCAGATAAATTAAATGCTACTGTATTCTTGCCATGTTATTCTTAGTTAATGGGGGATCAGAGGGGAATTAACAAAGATAATTTGGGTCACAGTCTCCTAAGGAAATAAGCTACTGTGGTTTATAATAGTACTTTTACTTATTTTTTTTTAGAATACAAACATGAACTAGTTTGAGGTGGGTAGGGAGGGAGGCATCTGACAAAGGAACTGTATTCAATTTAATTAAACAAATAAGTATTAAGCACATATTATATGCTGACCGTACTAGAGGTACAGAGATGCCTCTGAGGAGTTTAGAAGATAGTGAAGAAGTGAGACATCTACAAATAATTATAATACAAACTTATGATGTCATAGATCTACAGCTGGAAGTGAGCCCGGGGGCCACCTCGGCCAATCTCTAATTTTTATAGATGAGCAATCTGAGGTTGGGTGGAGGGGAGGGGAGAAGAGGAGGGTTAAGTGATTTGGCCAGATTCACATGTAGTAAGCGAAGAGGCTGAGACTGGACACCAGGGTCTGAAAATCTAGTGCTCTCTCACTTTACACTCAAAATAATAATGTAATGAAGTGGGTAGAGGAAGTTACACATCAAGGTAGTTACTCTAGGTGGGAAGAACTGTTTCCAGTTGGATGAATCAGAGAAGGCTTTATGCAGGGGGTAGTAACTGGGCCCAGCCTTGAAAAAAGATGATGTGGGGCAAGTCTGTTCAAGGAATAAACAAGAGAGCATGCATTAATGTCCAAAGGCAGAAGAGATCAAGATGGCAGAAGGAACAAAGTAATCCAATCCGGTCTGAGTGTAGATAATATGAATGGAGTAATGGGAAATAAAGCTAAAGATACAGGTTTAAGTCAGATTGTGAAAGGCTGTGAAATATTTGTAAGAAATGCATATTTTACTTGGTAGACAATGGAAATTCACCAAAGTTCTTTGGTCCTGTGTATTTCAGTATATTACTTTGGCAATCTTGTGAAGAATGGGTCAGAGGGAGATCTAAGACTAGTTAAAAGTCTGGAGTCCAGAAGTTCTGTTAGGATGGGGGTGGGGAGGATGTGGATGTGTGTGTGTGTGTGTGTGTGTGTGTGTGTGTGTGTGTGCGTTCTTAACCTATTTTGTGTGTCATGGACCCCTCTGGCAGTCTAGTGAAGTCTATGGATCCCTTATCAGAATAATGTTTTTAAAAGCATTAAATACATATGATTACAAAGGAAACTAAAGGCTAGTGAAAATAAATATGTAATTTTTTTCTTATCTAAATCCACAAACCCCAGATTAAGAACCTCTGAGTGAGGAGGCCATTTATTGGTATGCATGACAGCTGACCAGGGTACGTAACAGGAATGCTGGCATTGTAAGTGGAAAGGAAGGATGGACATTATTGTGATATTGTGTAGGCATATTCAGTAGTCCTTAATAATCCACTGAAGTGTGGAGTGAAGGAGACAAAGATGACCCGAGGAAATGAACATTGCATCACCAAAAATATGGAAGTTGTGAGGAGCAAGCTTTCCCCAGCTGGGGAAAGAAAGAACACTTAACTATTTGAAAAAGTAAAGTATTTTCACCATAATTTATTAAAAAAATTTATAGTACAACTCTAAAATAAAAAAAAAATTTACTCAACTTTAAAATTTTAACTGCATCTTTGGAAAAGAAATAAAGAACACTTGATCCACTTGCTACAGAATGAAATGATTAATCAGAATAATTGTTTTTCTTCCTTCTTAGGAGAGACTCCTGCTTAAGCCAATATTTCAAACATAATGAAACAGCATCCTTGGATAATGTAAAAGATCAGCAGTCAGAATACATGGATTCTATCTAATGTCAAACAGCAGGTGATTTTTTTTTAATGAAACCTAAGAACAATTTCTGAAAAAAAAATTTGATAAAGTTAGCTGAAAAGAGGTGCAATTTGATTAATTTTGTACAGATCATAAGAAAATAAGACCCTGGGGTGGTCAGGTAGCACAGCAAGTAAGAGCACCGGCCCCAGTGTCGGGATGACCTGGGATTGAATCTGGGCTCAGACACTTAGCACCCACCCAGAAACACCTGGCCGTGTAACCTTGAGCAAGTTACTTAACCCCAATTGCTTAGGGGTGGCCAGGTGGCGAAGTGAGTAAGAGCACCAGCCCAGAGTTGGGATGACCTGGTATTGAATCTGGGCTCAGATACTCAGCACCACACCCAGAAGTAACTGGCCGTGTAACACTGAGCAAGTTACTTAACCCCTATCGCTTTAAAAAAAAAAAAAAGAAAATAAGACCTTTCAAAAAGTAGTATTTCCCAAACAATCAAGTAAGATTTAGGGAGGAAAGGGACCTTAGGGACCAGTTAACTGAACAACTTCCTTGAAAAAAAATACATTTTATTGATACTTTTGTTTTTACAAGAGTCATTTCCCCCCTCCCTCCACATTGAATCTTCCTGTGTGACAACAAAAAATAACTAAACAAAAAATATCCAATTCAAAGACCATATCTGATAATGTATGCAATATTCTATTACAGTAATTCCTCACCTATGTTGTGGAAGGATGTTTCATTGTATTTTCTTTTTGCTTTTTGGAGGGGGGAAGGCAGGGCAATTGGGTGAAGTAACTTGCCCAAGGGCACAAAGCTAGTAACTGTCAAGTGTCTGAGGCCAAATTTGAACTCAGGTCCTCCTGAGGAGGACCGGTGCTCCATTCACTTCGCCACCTAGCCACCCCCGTTATATTTTCTGAAACAGTCATTATTTTTTCATTACGATAATCAGTTGCTAAATTTGATCAATTCTACCTTTAAATTACCCACACCCACTTCTTTCTCTCCACCCATCCAGTCACTACTCAAACCCTCATCCACCTCTCACCACTGGACCACTATTAATAGCTTTCTAATTGTTCTCCCAGCTTCCAGTTTCCTCACCTCTCCAACTTGTCCTTCAAACAGCCTCCAAAGTGATTTGTAAAACACAGGTCTGAGAAGTTTGATTACTTTGCTCCAAAAACTTGAGGCACTCCCCTTTGCTTCTATGATCAAATCCCTCTGACATTTAAAACCCCTCACAGCCTAGATCCAATCCATGTTTCCTGAAATGATTTCACATTACTCCTCTTAGGCACTCGGCCAAACTGGTCTACTTCCTATCTCCTATATGTGATAGGGCATTTCACCCCATATGTATTTGCACAGGCTACCTTCTCCTCTGTGCCTTGAATACCTCCCCTCTTCTCACTTACACCTCTTGGAATCCCAAGCTTCCTTCAAAGCACAGCCCAAGTGACAACTCCTACAAGAGGAAGCTCATTCCAGTTCTCCCAGCTGAGTGTATTTCCCTTTTACTTCCAAAGTATTTCATAAATGCTTTGAATTGATTTATTTGTGTATATGGTGTTTCCCCTCACAGGCTGTAGACCCCTTGGTGGCAGTTTTATTTTTGTCTTTGTATCCCTAGTATCTGGCATAGTACCTGGTACATAGTAGGCACTCAATAAAAACTTTCAACTTTCTTTTAGTGTTCAGAATTTTATTTTACATTGTTATAATCATGTATATAATTGTCTCATTCTGTTTCAATTCATACAAATCTTTGTATGGTTTTCTCACTTTCCCTTCTTACTGCACAATATCTCATTATAATTATATGCCATAATTTTTCCAGCCATTCCCCAATCGATGGGCATCCATTTTGTTTCTGGTTCTCTGTAACCATGAAGAATGCTGATATGAAAATCTGCAACTTTCTCATTTTACAGAGGAGGAAATGGAGGCCTAGAGAAGTTAAGTGACTCACCCAAGGTAATACAAATATAGAAGTAGAGAAGAGCCAGGGTTTAAACCTAGACCTTTTTTCCACTGCACAAAAAAAATCAATTTAAACATCTTCAAATGTCTAAGTTAACAGAATTATTTCCATTTCCATTTAGATAATGTTTTTACTCCCTAATATAATAGAAACAAAGACTTGGAGCTGAAAGGGACCACAGAAGTCATCAAGTCTAAACTCCTCTTTTTACAGATGAGGAAACTGAGGTTAAATTGGGGAATAACCAAGGATCATGTGGGTAGTGTGTGAAGTGGGATATGAACACAAGGCCTATGCCTCTCAAAAAACACTACGTCCTTCTTGTTCTAGGTAATCCAGAAGAACACCCCGCAATTAAGGTGGCATCCAATATTCAAAATCAGTAAGTAAAACTAATGATCTCTAGCACTTCTAAGTAGCAAAAGGAAAAGCAGCAAAGACCCAGTGGTGGTGGTGAGGGAAACAAGGGTCTGAATAATCTACTTTGGAAGATCTTATCTTGAAATGAGATGTGTATCAAGCAACCTCCTTCCCTCACTTTTCTCCCACTTCACATTCCCATTCGACTCTCTTAAGGAAAAATGTATTGTACTTTGAATTTTTCAATTGGAAAGTGATGTATTCTTGTCTCTGACAACACAGATGTATATGGACTAAGTAAGATGCTGGACTCCCTGACCAAAGATCCACAATCTAAGGTTAAAATGGGAATACACTGCCTAACAGAACCTGAGCTGCATATACATTTTCTGGACACCTCTCCAGCTTCTCATTTAGGGGCAGAGCCTCAGTGCATTGCCTGTGTACCCATCTGTTAATCCTTATCCCTATACTCCACATTAATTTCACCCTGGGCATCCAGTTTGGGGGATTAAACCTCAACTAACTTGGATAGTATAAAAACACTTAAATGAAATGACTGAGACCCGCAAAGGAAAGAAGAACAAACTGATAGAGATACACAGAACTTTGTCAAGCCTCTCCTTTTCATCTATCAGAAGGCTAAAAGAACCATTTATTACAGTCTCCTTCTTAGCAATAATTCCCCACTGGCCACTCTTCTCATTTCAGGAAAGTTAAGTTCTCACTTTCCTTACTTGGTTGAAACATTCGAGGAGGAGGAGGAGGAGGAGGAGGAGGAGGAGGAGGAGGAGGAGGAAGGATACTCAGCTTAATTCCCCTTTATTCAACCACCATGTGACTACTTCCACTATACTTCATCCAAACCTAGAAGACCTAGATAGGCCCTGCCTCCCTGATTAAAAAACAAACAAAAAAAACCCCATACCAGATCCATATCCCTTAAAGCCAGTGATTTTTAAAAGGGGAATTTCATAGCTTAATATTGCCTTAACCACTAAATCGGTAATATGACTTTAAAATTCAGAATTTGGTTCACAGTGAAAAATAAACAATGCACAGGGTGTGGGACTGCTTCCTGACTGTTTCCTTTAAAACTAGAAGCCTCAAGAGCTTTTTAGATATGTTTTCCCTCCAAACTCATAAGAGTTCCTAGGCAATTTTGGAAGTATCAGAGAAGACACATGTTTGCAGGTAGACTAGGAAGAGGGGAGCAAGAAACGGAGGTAAAGGGAAGATTTTGGTTTATTTTTAAGAGGAGTGGGCATTTTTTTCCAACCCAAGGAGAAAATCTTTCAGCTATAAGAGATCTCATGATTTAACAGGAGGCCTCAGGACTCAACAGAAAGGAACAGTCAAAGAAAAGGGGTAGGAATTCATGGGAGAGGAAGCAGATGGTTTAATATAGACAAAATTAAAGAGTTAGCCCTACCTACGTCACACAGCTTTGTTGTGAGTAATGTTCTTTTTGCTATAGTAATGTGAATTATCTCCAGGTAAAAGAAAAGGGGTTTATTCTAGGAAACAAATTTGCTGAATGACTACTATTATAGAAGATACAAGCATTTAAGATAGAAATTTAAGGAGACACCAGGAAAAGCCTACGATCATATGCTCATGCTGCATACACCTCCTTCCTACAAGACCAAATCTTGAAGTTAGCTGGTAACTCTTTTGCATCTGCTCTATTTTAAGGGCCCTGCCATTTTGAAACACCTAATGCACCCCAGGAAAAGGGAGGGAACTCATCTACTGAGCAGCAAGGAAGATTATGGCTCCTTATACCTGTAACCATTGGAGGAAGAGAGAGGTAAAAGTGTGTGGGTTTTTTCTGGTGTGATGGGGGGTAGGTACTATAAAATGGGAGTACTCTCCCTGTTTGTCACTTGATTTTTTGAAGAGGAAGACTGCCAGGAAATGGCAGCACCCAGGGCGAGGGAATTTTTTAAAAATAAAATACAAAAATGGCAAAGCTAATAAAGTAATAAAATATTTGAAGCATGTTTGAAAGTAAAAATATGTAACATTTCAGATTATTCTGGCCTATGTTAATTCAACTACAGCAAATTGGTCATTTTTTCAACTCATTTCTTTGGGTTAGGGCTCTTGCTAGAAAAAATCTAAAATGGGTTGTATTAATACAACAAATGGTTCTCATAATAAGAAAGTCTCTTTTGATATACAGCATTCTGCAAATTTTCACTGACAATATATTCCATATTCATTAGTTTTATCAGGGTTATCAGTTTTCAATTATTCAGGGCCTATTTAGCTCCCTCCCCCTCACCATTCCTCTCATTAGCATCTTTAGGGAGTGATCAGGTAAGGAGTAATCAAGACAGATCAAAATCAGTATTTTTCAATTCTTCAGGTCTAATTAAATATGCTTGGAAGGGGAAAGGATAGGAGGAAACTAAACTATCTAAAAGAAGCCTTTTGCATCTTTAAGTTACTTTTAGTTTATCCATTGTTAGTCTAAGAGTAAAATTTTGAAAGTATATCCCCAAAAGATGCCTTAAATGAAAAAAAAGATTTTTACAAATATAATACAAATACAAAATTTTTACAATATAAAAGCCACAGAATGTTAAAGCTGAAAGGTACCTGTGAAATCATCTCCAACTCTCTGATTTTACATATGAGGAAAGTGAATTTATACCAAGTTTAAAAAACGATATGAAGGAGAGAAATATATTTGGTTCTAAACATGAAAAGTTTTACTTTGCTCCTCTTACAAGCAAGCTTTTACATAATCTACAATGGAATTCACTGATTCTCTCCACAATTTAAGCCTGGCTTAATAAGAGATGACAGGTCCCCCTCCCCCACCAATTCTCATTACAGATTAAAATATTTTACAGCACAACTAAAAGTATAATGACCTTTAAAATTTTGACAAAAATAAACCATTTAAATGTAACCTCTCTTATAGCACAATAATAAGAGACAGCCTCCTATAAAGGATAGGGAGTTAAGAACACCTGGATTTAAATTCCTCTTCTGAGATACATAAAGAATGTTACTTTAGGTGAATCTCTTAATGTCTCAGTGCCCTCCCTCCCCTCACACTATAAATGGCAGAGCAGCAGTTGAATTCACAGAGAGGCAGTTTCCTTACATTGGATTCCATAAATCAATTAATAAGGCACAATGAATAGTTCTCAGAATAAGAATAAGAATTCTCAGAATAAGAAATTACAGACCAGGCTTTGTAGGGCTCAGAGGTCCCTCTGACTGTCAATGTCCTTTGACTGTAATAGTCCAGCACGAAGGAGTCCCAGGGTATATTTGGGAGGGATCCTGGTGGATTGTGACTGAAGAATTCACAGAAGAAATTAATAACCTGGGGTTATGGCCAACACATTCTATCAGCGTGAGGCAGGTGCCCCCAAAATGAACAAAAAGGGGTATGAGTTGTGGCTATTGAGGCCTGGATAGAGTGTGGTCTGGAAAAGGTCCTGGGTTATAAAGGTCACTGTTGGCCTGTGGAGCTTTGGCTGGGGTGCTTTTCCTTTAGGGTTGTGGCAAACGGTTCCTAGGGAACAAATATCATCACTCTTGAATTGTGGGTAGTGGCTAGAAGGGGTCTTGAGCCATAACCCTCTATTCTAGCGGCAGAATGTAAGTTCCTTAAGGACAGGGAATATTTCTGTGTTTTGTATTTGTCTCCTCAGTGTCTAAGGACAAACAACAACAGCTTAGCATGTAGTAGATGTTTAATAAATATTTGTTAGATTAGACTGATCAAAGCAAAAACCATTTTTTAAGAAAGTGCAGTGTAAAAAAATGGTGATATGACTATAAAATAAGCCACATTCCTTCAGTATCTATATCCAAAAGAGGTAACATGGTATGATAATGTTAGATGACCAGGCTCTTGATAGATAACGTGAGCCTGGGCAAATCACTTAATTTCTCTAAGTCTCATTTTCCTCATTTGCAAAGCAAGGACAGTAGTATTTACACTAGCTACTTCACAAGGCTACTACAGCAAAAAAAAAAAAAGTGCAGAAACTAGAAGACGCTAAATAAATGCTTTACTATTACTATCCATGAGAATATGGGTTGGTATAGACATACATGTTTTACATAGCTTAGGTTTTCTAGCAGTTCTTTTGCATGCATTTTATTTTTATTAACTATTTCTGTAAGAGCAATGCAAAAAAAATTCATTTATGGATTTTTTTTTTCAGAAATGAACATAAAAAAGACATAAAAAGTTCATTTTTAAAAAGTTACTCTTAAATTTTATGTACTTTTTTTAGGTGGCTTAAACAAATATTTGTTCAAACTATGGTGAAAAGAAAGTGCCCAGAGGATAAAAAATGAACCAGCTGGATGCAACAAAGTCAGGATTTTTAGTGTGCATTGGTATTTGCCTTTTTATCTTCATTTTTCTTTATGTGAAGAATACAAGTCCAAATGAACCAAAAGAAGAACCAACATACCCAGAATCAACAGACTGTGGTTTTTATCCAGATGAAATATGTTCAGCCCTTTTTGAAGGAAAAGGAGCTGCCCCTCAAATTGGACAACTCTGTCAGCAAAACACTAACCAACCTGAAATAAGCCCTTGCCTAGGGACACCAGGCAGCTGTAACTGTTCTCTGATTTTTCAGGGGCTACATTTCATAACAAGACCCCTGTCTGCAGAAGAGGGTAATTTCTCCTTGGCATATATCATAACCATTCATAAGGAGTTAGCTATGTTTGTGAAGCTTCTCAGAGCTATTTATGTCCCTCAGAATGTTTACTGCATACACATTGATGAAAAATCACCCCAGAATTATAAAGCTGCAGTGAAAAACCTGGTTGACTGTTTTGAAAACATTTTTATTTCATCAAAGAGAGAGACTGTGATTTATGGCGGATTTTCAAGACTACAAGCAGATATTAATTGTATGAAAGACCTAGTGAGCTCCACATTTCGGTGGAAATATGTAATAAACCTCTGTGGGCAAGATTATCCAATCAAGACAAACAAAGAAATCATACAATATATCAAAAGCAAATGGAATGGTAAAAATATGACTCCAGGAGTAATTCAGCCTGCACACATGAAATACAGGACACACCAAAGTTACAAAGAATATGTTCATCAAGGAAATGCTTATGTTTATCCAACTAAAAAAGAAAAAAAAGATCCCCCGCATAACTTAACAATATACTTTGGAAGTGCTTATTATATACTCACTAGGCAGTTTGTTGAATTTACACTGACAGATGTTAGGGCAAAAGACTTGCTTGAGTGGTCAAAAGATACATACAGTCCCGATGAACATTACTGGGTTACACTGAATAGATTAAGAGGTAAGATGAATGCTGGGCTGTCTGGGTTCTAGGGGAACATGAACGGATAGTAGCAAGCCGTTCAGCTCCAACTAAGATTCATTCCATTTCAAACTTTATCCATTCCAACAATTTCCCCAAGAGCTCTTTAAGCTGCTGCCAAATGGGATGTGCATCCCATGGTAGGAGTAACAAGGCACATCTCTTTATCAATGGTATAAAACCAGCCAAGACCAAGGCTTCAAAACCTGTGGAGTTGGCTCTCCTCCCTCCTTTTCCCAAACAATTATACAGAATCCTCAAAAGCCTCAATTTGAAAGTTATGAGACTGCCCGAATACAAATCTTCTGAAATACTATTTAGAAATATAAATGTTATTTATAATAATGTTTGTAGTTATTACTTTCTTTGAACTGTTTTTGACAGGTTCCAAATTTAATCTACTATTTAGGAAAAATAATTAAAATAAGGAGATTAAATTTATTTTCCTTTATATTATCTTTTAAGGAAATCTGCTTTACATTTTTTCCAAGTCTTAACAAAAGAAAACTGGCACATGTTGGTAGACTTCCAATACCAAAAGACGATATGTTAGAAATTCAGAGGTAATAAAATAATACACAAAATGTATCATTAACTTGAATGATAATTTTGGATTTAATCTTCTCTCATCCTGATTAATTTTATTTCAAAAGATTAACAAACATTTGTTAAGCATTTACTATGGGTCAGGTATCATGTTCGGTTCTGGGGATACAAAGAAAAAATTAAACAGTTGCTAATTTTAGCAAACTAAATAATGTGAAAAACATATTATTGGGGCAAAGTGCTTTATAAATGTTGCATGATAAGGACAGAAGAAATGAAATCTAAACACATAGCTATATTATTTGGTGAGGTCAACTATTTTTTCTTCTGTCTTGGAGAAGTTAGACCTCTTCATTTTGGTTTTCCTTTAGTAAACAGAAGTAACTTTTCATGGACTCTTTAGAGCCACATTCTGTACTATTTATGAGAGAGTTTAAGAAAATATTTAGAAAAATACCCATTCAGTTTATGCAGCCAAAATGGATGAAATGCAACTTTAATGGTTAAGTATTAAGGTGATTCTTCATGGTTTACATAATGTTAAGAAAGAATATTAACTATTGAGTTCTCTTAGTGGTCCTGGACCCCTTAATATCCATATATCTTTGTTAGTTGTTAACAATAGGGGCTGCAAATTCAATTTCTTTTTCTCCTTTGCAGAAGCTATGATCTCACTAGAGAGCAAAATGAGGCAAATATTCCTTCTTAATCCTACAAAAAAAAAGGAGGTGAAACTGCTAGAGAAGTACTTAAAGGGAATAATGTTTAGTTGGAATTCACAGAATTCAGTTGTGATGAACTTTAGTGATCATCCAATCTAACTTTCTCATTTAACAGATGAGGAAATTAAGGCGCAGAAACCATTTGATAACTTGCTCAAGGTCATATGGATAATAAAAGGCAGAGAGGGTTCAAACATAAATTCCCTTAATTCTAAATTCAGTATTCTTTTTTTTTTTTTTTAAAGCAATTGGGGTTAAATAACTTCCTCAAGGTTACATGGCCAGTTATTTCTGGGTGTGGTGCTAAGTATCTGAGCCCGGATTTGATCCCCAGGTCATCCCAACACTGGAGCCGGTGCTCTTACTCACTGTGCTACCTGCCCACCCCCAGTATTCTTTTTACTAGACCATGTGGCATTTTTTTTACTTCTGTGCCCAACAAAGTATAAACAAACAAACAAAAAATACTAATTACTGTTAATGACTTCCCACATATACTTTAAAATTCTGTTCTAAAATATCAGTTCACTAGTTCTTGAATTTGAGGAAGGAAAGGTATTCTTTATGGATAATTATGGTTATTTTTAATCTCCCACAACTGAAATTATCTTTTTTTTCTTAGATGCTCCAGGGGCTACCCCAAACGCTGAGTGGGAAGGGCATATTCGGGCTATTAAATGGAAAGATATGGAAGGAGTTGTTCATAATGGCTGCAAAGGTAATATTAAACGTCAAATTATAGTTAAATATACAGTTATCTCTGAAAGATTGTGAAGAACATAAAAGGTATTATAGAAATAGCAAGAAGAGTAAATGTTCTGACTTTCTTAAGTGGGAAAATGGTAGTGTCTATAACCTATAGACCAGTAAATTTGATTTAAAATTGTTACTAAAGATCTAAAACATATTATTAAGGGTCATTAAGTCATTAAGCACAGGCCAAGTCAGAAAATTTCTTCTTCTCCCTTTTTTTTTTAAACAAAGTAGAGACACTGGTAAGCCAGGAGAATGCTGTACATATAGTTCAGCTGAATTTTAGCAGAGTACTAGGCCCAAGTTTCCCTGTGCTCCTCTCATGAGAGATATATGAAAGAGAAGGAAGAGTAGGTACGTGGATTCAGAACTAGCTGAATGCTACTTCCATTTCTCCTTGGAAAAAAGCTTGAATTATCATCAATTTCTGGGATTAAAGTAAAGATGGCATGTTTATTAAATCTGTAGGGGTGGGAAGAGGCATGAGAACTGTGTGCAAGTATCTGGAGTACTGTCATATAGAAAAAATATGATGACTTCTTTTGCTTGGCTCCAGAAAGCCAATAGTGGATGCAGGTTGCAGAAGTAATAGGCTCCAATTTGATAGAAACACTTCCTACAAATCAGAGTTGCTTTGGGAGTTAAGAGGTTACCCCTCACTATAAGTCCTTGAACAAAAGTTGCACACCCACTTCTCAAATATGTTATGGAAGGGGTTCCTGGGAAGGTATGTGTTATGCAAGGTAGCCTCTGAGATCCCTTGTAATTTTGAGATTCTGTAATATTCAAATGGCATGAGAATAATAAAAGCACTGACTCTTAAACAGTACTCTTCCACCTGACAAAAACATCTATAAACAAACTGGATATTATCTTATAAACTAGTGCTCAATATTTAACTAGAATAGATAAATTAAGGTTTTATAATAAAGCAATTGTCAACCTGTCTCTTCTAGTTCTCTTTCTGTGTACTAATAATGCAGAGAAAGAATAGAATATGATTTTAAAATTAGATTTAAGGTGCAACATTGTTTAAACTTTGTTTCAAAATGTTTAAGGTACAAAATTCAACTTCCCTCCAATGACATTCAGCAGACTATGTTTCTGCCCATTAAATGAATAGTCAGTGGCATTCTTAAGTTGGAAAAAAAGTCAAACCCATTTATTTACCTGAGTTAAACATGTTCAAGAGGCCTCAAAATGGACTGAAAAGAAAAAAAAATTATTTCTGTCTTTTAAGGACTTTACAATATTTAGCTGGGGGAATGAACACATACAAAATGAATTTCACTGTGTATGGGCTATTTAAGCAAGATGCTTGAGAGAAAAAATTCTACCCAACCAAAGACATCTGTGCACCATTTATACACTAAGCATTTTGTAAAGAGTCAGTCATTTCTGACTATAATCAATCTCCTATCCATAGAAATGAAAGAAAATATAATAGTAGCTCACATTTAGATAACACCTTAAGATCTGTAGAACACTTTATAGACACTGGCTCACTTGATTCTCCCAACAACTCTGTGAACTACATAGTGCTAATAACACTATCCCCATTTTACAGGTTGGGAAACAAGCTCTGAGACTCTGAATGGCTTGTCCATTATCATATAAGCATTTCCTACACGACAAAGCAGAATCTGAATCTGGGTCTCCTGACTCCACATTCTTGAATTCTATCCATTATGGCGCACTGCCTCTCACGATGATGTAAATAGCTTATTTACCTATTCTTATATTACATAGAGTTTGATTTGTATATGTTGAATCAGTTCTAGAGAATGAACTTGCAAATTCACAAGTTCAAATTTGGTACAATTCTTTATTTGATTATGATACACTGGTCATGCAAATGAATCAGGTGCACCAGACCAACGAGCTGGAAGAAAGCCAGGCCTGGCTAAAACAAACAGGCTGTGTGGGCTTAATAAGAATTTTAATCAGACAAGAACATGGTCTCCTCATGAGGACATTGGCCACCTGGTAGATTTTTTTTGCCCATAATAATTTATGAAAACCATCTACATTAAGGCTTAGAGGAGTTGTTGTCTTAATGGAAGAAATTGCTGATTTGAAGTATTAGAGTAAGATAAAAGTATGATCTTCAAGCAGTAATATTCAATGGCATGATCCTTTGACAGGTAAATGTTGAAAATGTAGAACTACTAGATTTACAGTTAGAAACTGAGGATTAGGTGAGTTAAGCGACTTGCCCAAGATCACATATAGGTAACAAAGTAAGATTCTTCAATAGTTTATTACGGTTTTATTCAATAGCTGCTCAAGTGTAAAATAAATGAATACTCCAAGTATCTATAATTTCCCTGGTATTGGTACTCCCTCCATCAACATACATCACAATCTATAACTTTGGTAGATCATCTTTGAGAACTGCTTTTAACTAAAACAAAAAAAAAATCATCAACCCGAAGCCAATCTGGTGAAGAGATGTAAAGTATACAAGTGGCCAGTAATGCTTGTTGATTTATTTACAGACAGTTTACCACTGGTTCAATACCAGAACACATGTATTCAACTGACACAGCCTTTAAGAACCCAGGGTCACCTTCATGCCATATGGGGGGCATTAGGGAAGAGATGTCAAAGTTAAATAGAAACTGGTAATACATATTATTTATTGTATTTTTAAAATTTATTTTGCTAACATTTCCCAATTATATTTTAATCTGGTTTGGGATACACTAGGGAATGTGAGCTACACGTTGTGTGTCTCACACCTCTGCATTAGAAGCTTTGGTGGAAGGCTCACACATCTGAATAACATTTAACTACTTCAGTTGCAGCTGTGTAGAATTATTGTGTTTATAAGAGTTTGAGGGAGTTCAGTTTTATCAAGAGAAGTTGGGGACCAACACTTATACTAATCACTTATGTCAGTTCTAATCACTTATGTCAGTTATCATATAATAGAAAAGATGGTACATAAAGTTATAAAGCATTGATTCTATTATTAATAAGGTAAGAGAAAACCTGAATATTTGAAATTTTATGACAAAATTATTTTTTCTTTCCAAAGTTAAACTTTAACTAGTAATATTTTGCTTAAAATTTGAAATACAAAAAAAAATTATTTATATTTTAACCACATATTTCTAGACATCTCTATTTAAACATGCATTCACATTCCAGAGAAATTTAATTCATTCAATAAACATTGTTTAAGCACCTACTAGGTGCAAGACACTGTGTGAGGCTCTAGGGATAAAATGATAAAAATAAGTCACATATTTAAACATATCTAAACCCTTGGGAAACTTATTCTCTTCTGGAGAGGATATGACATGCACCTAGGTAAGTATAACACAAAGTGGACAGTGACAGGTAAAAAAGAGATTGCTCTACAAAAAATTTGAGGAAGAAGAGAATTCTTTTCAGCTGTTAAGGGGCCGGGGAGGGAAAGTTTAGGGAAAACATTGGAGAGGCAGTGCCCTGAGCTGAGCCTGTAGGAAGAGGAGAGGAGAATACATACTAGGCATGGAGAATAATCTTCATGAATAGTAGGAGGCTGGAGATTACAAATGCAGCTGAGAGGAAAGGCGGACAGTACAGTTTGGCTGGAGTGTGGAGAGCATGAAAAACAAACATGAAATAAGGTGGAAGAGGTACTTGTATAGGAAAAGGCTCTGGTCAAAGTTTCATGAAAAATCTAAATGTAAGTTTTTGACAAATCAATGGTGTTCTTCATAAACTCATTTTCTTGCATCTGTAACCAGAATACAATGAAGTACAAATTATCAGATTCTTGTGTTACCATGAGACTATAATTTAGATGTAAAAAACCAATACAACATCACTATTATGCTTTGGGGCTTTAATTCCTAATTTAAAAAAATTTTATTATGCATAATAAAATAGTTATGCTCTCCATTTGGAAATCATCCCTTAAAAATTTAACATATTTGCCCATCTAGTCTAACCCAAGAGAACACTACACCCCAGGCCTTGGATTACCAAACCCCCCTGCAATGCCTTAGAAGAAGCAGTACTGGCTTGCCTTATTTTTGTAACCTTCCCTCCCCCACCGTGTTTTGTTTTTGTTTTTGATTTTTGCTTTTTGAATCCAGTTCCCTTGTGCTTTTAGCCAGCCAAAGGATTCCACAGCATTCACCCATGACAGCCATTAAACTTTGTTCAAAAACTATAGTCAATGGGAATAAAAACTTCCAATTAGCTATTTATAAGCCAAACTCTAAAAGCCCTGCCATCAAAGCTACTATGGTAACCTCAGGTAACCAGTTTATAATTTCAACACACATCAAGCAAACCAACAAACTCACAGATGATGTCCTGTTATAGAAAGTTATTTTTACAGAACTAGAATTTTATTGTGTAAACAAGGGCAGCTGAGCTTGTACTAACTATGGTTTTAATTTATCTTAACAGGCCATTATGTTCGAAATATCTGTGTATATGGATTGGGAGACTTGCAGTGGATTATTGAATCCCCTCACTTATTTGCCAACAAATTTGAGCTTACAACATATCCACTTGTGATGGAATGCTTAGAGAGAAGATATAGACTTAAAGTACTAAATCAGGCAGAGGTCCCTTCAGAATCACATTGGCATTTGCAAGAGACTTGCTATTTTAATATGAAAATAAATATTTGATCAACAAATAATTAATACTGTCAAAGAATAAAGAGAAAAACTATCAAGCCTTCTAGTTCACTTTTTTATTTCTAGTAATCTGTTGTGTTTCCCTTGATTAGAAGGAAAGGAACACAGATCCAAATAAGAAGAAATGAATACAAACACTGACAGCCTACATCTATCACTCCCATTAAAAACTGAACAATGGATTTAGAAATGAAGAATATTATATGCTGAACCTTCATAAATTCAGGGAAGCAAAGGAAAATCATAATACCATATTATTCATTGAAGAAATCCTCAAACTTCAAATTGCTTTACGATATGAGTCACTGAAAACTAAAATAACTCTTTAACATAGTTCTAGAATAATCAATTAACAAGCATTTACTAAACATTTGCTATATGCTAAGCACTGGGTAATATAAAGAATGTTCAAGAACCAATCAAAGGAGAATAAAGGCTGGATAAAATGGGCAAATCACATTTTGAAATTCTGTGCTATCTTACAGAAAGCTGTAAAGAAACAAATATACTTTATTTAAACATTAGTTTGTCTATAGTTATCCTTAATGGTGAAACGAGCAACTTTGTTATAGGAATAGGATGAAGACTGTATTATTCTGAAGTAAAAAGGAGTCTATTATGGTAAACAGTCATTAAGAAGTTTATAGTTTATCTAAAAATTGTCAGCTAACATTTTAATATCACTATTTGACCTGAATCACTCCCCAACAATGATATGAATTTAACCAATGGCTACCTGCACCCTGACTAAGGAGATAAAAAGTTATAAAATGTCTTTCCTCCAAAAGAGTTCTAAGCACCTCAGAACAACATAAAATATGAATATATGTATATATGTAATACAATAACAACACAATAAAAATAATAGAGAAAGGAAATAAGGAAAGAGCCAAGATCAAATGATATAAAAAGGAAGGGCATCATGAAAAAAATATATAAAATATAAGCAAATTTTGAGAGCCCTCAAATTGGCAAATGTATCCAAAATGGTGGCAGAAATACAAGAAACTGCCCTTGAAAGCAAGCAGTGGAAGAGAAAAAGGAATAGTCTACCAAATGAAGAAAAACCAAAGTGACCTTGAAACGCTACCTTTTGAAAACATTCCTCACAAAAATGTGTGGTTTCAATGAGTATTTAAGTATTGAACGGTTTTTTAAAAGAATTTTTAAAAAGTCAATTTATGATTATATTTACAACAACTCTCCTAAAATTAACACATTGGAGATAATACTTTGTAAAAATTTTCTTCTGTGTCTCATTCAAATTTATTTGAGGTTGGCTGTTTATAAAGCTCAGATTCACCATAATTATATTCCTTGGGTTATCAACCATAAAGTTAAAAAAAGTTTATAAAAATAGCCTTTCCAGGGTTATTTTAATCACATGCCCAAATTTAATTAAGTTTCGGCAAGTGACAAGAACCTTCTCAGTAAAATTTTTTTAAAGGTTAGACAGTAAAGTCCTGCTTAATTATTTCTAATACCCTTTGATCACCAAGGTGACTCATGGTGGCAGGGGGTGGGTGAGGAAGGGGAATGACAGTATCTATAAAATGTATTGTGACCAAAAGAACAAGAAATTATATCCAAAAACTGGGTCCTGACAGCCAAACAGGCAAATGGTTAATTTCTAAGTTGGAAAAAAGAGATACACTTGGTCTGAATGCTTTCAGCTTGAAAACAGAAGACAAGAGGCAATGGACTTGGAAAACAGACTTTAAATGGTTAACATAATAGATGAATAAAAACCCCCTTTTATACTTTCTGTGGTACAGAATACAATACATGTTACATATAGAAGTAGGGAATATGAATTTTAAAATTGGAGAATGTTAGAGCAGAAAGGAAGCTTAAGAGATCTAATTTAACACCCAAATTTTAGAGATGAGGAAATTAAGATCCAGAGAAGTTAAAGGTCATACTGCCTAAGTTTGTACCAAGTTACTAAGTAAAAATGAGATGAAAAACCTGGTGTCCTAACATACCGTCCTCATGCACTTCCCCCTGCTCCCCAAAGTCTCTCAGCTGATAGAGTATTCCACTGAGGGCACGATTTGACATAAAACTACAAAAGCCTTTTTCTTTTTAAAGAATGATACTCAGGCTACTGAAAGAACTAGCAATTCAAGTCGCTAGTTAGAACAGAGAAGAAAATAAGTATTTTCTGAAGAGCAGCTTTATAAGCAGAGGCTTATAAAGAGGATTCACAAAGTTAATGAAAAAAGAGCATTAGATGCTACTCAAGAGTATAACAAACACTATTTTTAAAATTCTCTATATTAAGTATTTTCAGGATTTTTTTTAACCTGGAAAATGTTCTATGGTTATCTTGGTAGAAATGCCAGTTTCTATCTTTGAAAATATGTCATCATGGGGGCGGCCAGGTAGCACAGCAAGTAAGAGCACCGGCTCCAGTGTTGAGAAGACCTGGAGATCGAATCCCGGGCTCAGACACTTTGCATCCACCCAGAAACACCTGGCTGTGTAACCTTGAGCAAGTTACTTAACCCCAATTGCTTAGGGGCGGCCAGGTGGCTCAGCGAGTAAGAGCACCGGCTCCAGTGTTAGGACGACCTGGAGATCGAATCCCGGGCTCAGACACTCAGAACCACACCCAGAAATAACTGGCCGTGTAACCTTGAGCAAGTTGCTTAACCCCAATTGCTTAAAAGAAAAAAAAAAAAGAAAATATGTCATCATGGATTCACAGAAAACAAATATGTCTTGTTCATTTTGTTACTGGAAAAAGCAGGGCTGGAAAGAATTAATGGACAGTATGGCTCTGGAAGTATTATTTAAAAGAATCCCAAACAGCCTCACAAAGAGTGCATCGAGTTGGTTATCATGACCTTGGATAATGATATTCAGTACAGAACCTGGAAATTAGAATAAGCCATACAACCTGTAGTGAGGTTTCTTCTCTTCTCTTATTTAAAACATATACACACACACCTGAGACCTGGCATCCATATGGTTACACCTTATTTGCTGTTTCTCCTAACAAAATACACTCACCTATAAGCTGTTGTTATAGCGGGGCTTTTGGTAAAACAGAGACATCACTTACTTCACAAATATTTCACTGTCCTAACCTAACCAGTCTAGAAAATTAGTTAAGTTTACTATTACTAAATACACCACTAATATAACATAAAATGCTGCATTGTTTCTTGCTGTGCAACTTACATTCACCCAATTTGTTTCTCATTACTACATGAGGCACAGAATACTGTGGGGAATACAATTAAATTTTCTTTTTAATATAAACAAATCATTAGCAAACAGAAAACCTAGCAACCACATCTCTTAGGAACCCATTTTCTAAACTGCCCATCCTATCTGCTTTAAAACATGGAACCAGGGCAATTTCAAACACTGCAGTCTTGTGTACCAAACTGGGTATTATCAAGATAATCAGTGGTAGAATGGATACAAAAGTTGTCATTCTTAAATCAGGATTCACCAGTCAACTATCACCCAAGTTTAGACCCTCAGATTTGGAGTGATGGAAGCTTCTCTTGCAGAGGTAACAGAATAAAATGGCTCACTAACTCACTGTCAAAGATAAAGATTTTCCTATGTGGGGCAAATATGTATACTACTTACAAAGATTAAATCTCAGAAAAAACCCTAACTATTACATATTGTAGTTAATACAAACTGGAGTGGTGCATTGAAGTCTTCCCATAATGAATTTAAAATTTGGAAACAACTAGAAATTTGGTTTTTGGAACTAGAATTGTCATTATTTGAAAGAAAATATTGTTTAGACAAATTAATTTTTGCTTTCATAAAAATAAAGAATTGCAAAGTTCGGGATGGCTAGGTGGCGCAGTGAGTAAAGCGCCGGCCCTGAAGTCAGGAGGACCCAAGTTCAGTTCCAGCCTCAGACACTTAACACCCACATAAAAAAATACTAACTGTGTAACCTTGGGCAAGTTACTTAACCTCAACTGCCCTCCAAAAAAGAAAAAAAAAGAATTGCAAAGTTGGAAATCTAGTCCAACTCCGTCATCTTACAGTTTAAGAAACTGAGGCTTAGAGCAGCTGGTTAAGTGACTTGCCCAAAGTCAAAGAGATAGTGGTGGAGACAACACAAAAGCTATCACATTTCTTTATCTTTAATCAAGAATTTTTTCTACTCACTGCCTAGTGATTTGCAAAATCTCAAAAATTTATGAAAGTAATATAAAGATAATTATAAATTGTATTATGACCAAAAGAACAAGAAATTATATCCAAAAGACACTTATTTTTTCACTATTTTGAAATACTAAAAACCACAAGTATTTAATATATCCTACACTTTAAAACATGCAAATTATTGAAAAGGTTAAAAAAATTTAAATTCAAAAATCCTTATACCTAATTTACCTTCTGACATAAATGAAATCAATTTTTATAAATTAAGTTTTTCTCTTCTTTAAGGTCCAAATGGAACAATTAAAACCCATTCTACTTAGAGAAAGGAATACTTAACCTCATTATCTTCATTTGAGTAATATGTAAAATAAAAATCTGTAAAGAATTGTTCTGCTAGCTATTTCAACCAATTGGTCTGTAATCTCTATAAAGAGAAGCACTGATCTTATCTAAATTGGGTCTTTCCCCGACCAGTACCTAGCACTGTGCTTGGCACACAATAAGCATTTTAAAACGTGTGATGAATGAATGAATTCACATGAAAAAGAAAGTTAACGAACTCAAAACAGTTTTACATCAATCTAAAATAAAAAGTATTTTCTATAATGCACCAACTATAGGCACTGGATATGGCAAGCACCAAACAGCACCAAAAAATGAAACTGACTATGTCTTAACAGACATAAAAGGGCTGGTTACTGGTCATTTCCATTATCAACAAATTTCCCTTCATCTTAAACCTCTTCCCTTTATGTTCCGTCCACCCTCTGATGTTCAAGGAGAACCAGCTCTGCACAGAAAGACAGTGTATCTCTCAACACCTTTCCCAATGCTGGATGTACCTCCTCTCCTGTTCCCCCACAGGTCAGGGAAGGAGAATCAGCAAACTTCTTTCTTCCCTTTGCCATATCCAGATTCTCTCATCACTCAGCAGCCTCTTCTCCTCTGAGGGTCACTCTATTCAGAAATATCATTCAATACAAACCCTGCTGCTGTCAGTATCTACCAGACCCCAGGTCATGCTCTTTTCTTTCTCAAGGACTTCAGTATCAGGCTCACAG
Organism: Petaurus breviceps papuanus; assembly: GCF_028583685.1. Classification (NCBI taxonomy): domain Eukaryota; kingdom Metazoa; phylum Chordata; class Mammalia; order Diprotodontia; family Petauridae; genus Petaurus; species Petaurus breviceps. Next base: position 11,542,876 of record NW_027187360.1, on the reverse strand, counting down.
TCTCACCATCCACTCCTCTTGTACAAGGGCATTTCAACATACATGTTGATGTTCCCTCGAACACTGTGGTATCCTGATTCTTTAATCTTTTCAATTCCTACCACCTACTTCATTACTTCAGCCAAAAACAAAGACTGTCATACTACTGATCTCACCATCATCTAAAAGTGTCCCACTTCCATGATTAAAAGGAAGGATGGAGGGGCGGCCAGGTAGCACAGCAAGTAAGAGCACCGGCTCCAGTGTTGAGAAGACCTGGAGATCGAATCCCGGGCTCAGACACTGTGCATCCACCCAGAAACACCTGGCCGTGTAACCTTGAGCAAGTTACTTAACCCCAATTGCTTAGGGGCGGCCAGGTGGCTCAGTGAGCAAGAGCACCGACTCCAGTGTCGGGATGACCTGGATCAAATCCAGGCTCAGATACTCAGCACCACACCCAGAAATAATAACTGGCTATGTAACCTTGAGCAAGTTACTTAACCCTGATTGCTTTAAAAAAAAAAAAAAAGGAAGGATGGATGGATGGAAGGAAGGTAATAAGTATTAGTAGTTACAATGTGCTAGGCATTATATCAAGCACTGGGAATACAAATACAAGCAAAAAGAAAGACAGTCTTTGCCTGTGATGATCTTACATTCTAATGGGGAAAGAAAGCAAACAGGGCACCCAGCATAGGCATATGGTATAGAGTCCAGAAGCGAAAAAGAGGGCTGGGAGGAGAATAAAGGCCCCCTCCACAAAATGGAGGGTTCAGGAGCAACACATTAATGCGGAAAATGGGCGGACCTTACAAAGGGATGTGCCAGGCGAGAATGCTGCAGGGATGGCTAAATGTTCCTGGTTAAGGAGGCTCTAGGCACTGTTGGAAGTTCTAAGATGAAACAGTATGATTTGGAGGTCAGGAACAGGTGGATTGAATAAAGTAGTACAATCCAAAGCCCTTCACAAGTGCTCCAATAACTTAAGAACACCAGACACCAAGTAGTCATTGGAAAACAGGAAAAACCACAGTAGGTCATCTTTCCATCCCAGGATCACAAATTAAACTTATGGGCAAATAGTAATAACCAAGGCAATTCAAAAGCTTGAAAAAAAGAAGAAACTGCCAGGAACCTTACAGACCAAAATGCACAGGTTCCAGGTCAAAGGAAAAAAAAATACAACAAGTAATCAGAAAGAAATAGTTTAACTACTGAGGAACCACAGTCATCAGTACAACACATAATTTAGCAGATACAACTATAAAGGAGCAGAGAACATGGGATATGATATTCCAAGAAAAACAAAAGACATAGGTTTATAGCTAGGAATAACTTACATACTAAGACTGAGTATAATCTTACAGAGTAAAAAATGAAATTTTAATGAAACAGAAGACTTAAAAACATTCCTAATGAAAAGACTAGAAACTAAAATATAAGCACAGGAGTAAAAAGAAAATTAAAAAGGTAAATACAAGTGAGCATTCAGAAAATACTTTCTAGGGATGAAGTATTAGGTAAGGGGGAGAAGGGAATGATATAAACATACCTTAAAACCCATAATATCATCAGGGGTCATAGAGGGAATCAAATAGAGGTCTTAGGGGTAATTTTTATTATGTTTTGATGATCTTAAAAGAAGAAAGGAAAGGGAGGTGAAAAAGTATACACGGGGGAAGAAAAACAGGAATGGGGGGCATTTATTCTCTCACATAATCAAGGAGCACAAATTGAAGTCTATATAAATGAGGAAAGGCTGGGGGGGAAAATGGAGGGGGGTTGAGTATTAAATCCACTTTCATTTAACTGTTCAGGGGATGGTAGAACAGACACACACACAAACATACACAAGTACATGTTTTGGTACATAAATATATTCAACTCAACAGGGAAACAGGAAGAAACAGGGAGAGGGGAAAGGGGAAAATAAGGAGGGTAGATTTAGGGAGAAATTAGTAAGGGCAAAACAAACCTTAAGTATACAGAGGAGTGATCTGAAGAGAGGTTTAAAAGGGAAAAAAAAGAACAGAGAGTGAAGGGAAGTTAACAGGGGCAAGGGACTGGAAGCTGCTGGCATCAAACTGAACACTGGGGCTGAACACACTCCTATTCCATGCCCCTCTTCTTCTATGTAAAAAGGGAGGCAGGGAGCAAAGAGAGGAAAAAATATAATAGGATGAAGGGAAATAAAATTTAAAAGTTTTGGCGTAAATTAAACCAATGCTGCTAAGATTCAAAGGGAAATAGTTAATCGGGGAAAAATATCTTTACAGTATGTTGCTCTGATAAAAGTTTCATTTCTAAGATATATAAGGAACTGATACAAATTTGTAAGAATAATAGTCACTCCCCATCTGATAAATGGTCAAAGGATATGAACAAGAAGTTTTCAAAAGAAGAATTTCAAGCTATGAACAATCAAATAAAAATTTGCTCAAAATCAACAATGATTGAAGAAATGCCAATCAAAGCAACACTAAGGTGCCATTTCACATCCTTCAAATTAGCAAATTTGACAAAAAAGGAAAATAACTAGAGTTGGAAAGGCTGTGAGAAAATAGATTCACTAATGCACTAATGGTGGGGCTATGAGCTGATCTAGACGTTCTAAAAAGCAATTTGGGAACTATACCTGCCAAATCATTCAGCTGTGCGTATATGACCTTTGACTCAGCAATACCACTACTAGGCCTATACCCTAAAGAAATCAAAGAAAAAGGAAATGGACTCATGTATGAAAATATTTATGGCAGCTCTTTTTGTGGTAGCAAAGAACTGAAAACTGGGGGGAAACTGAGAGGTACCCATCAACTGGGGAATAGCTGAATAAATTGTAGCATACGGATATAATAGACTACTACTGTATGAAGAAGTATGGTTTCAGAGAAACTGGAAAATATGCATGGACTAAGGCAGAGTGAAGTGAGCAGAACTTGGAGAATAATTTATATTACAACAGCAATATTGCAAAAACAATTTTGAAAGACTTAACTGATCAACGCATGAATCCAGCAGATTAATGAGGAAAAATGAACTTCCTTACTGAAAAGTAATGGACTAATATGCTGAATGAAATATACATTTTTGGACACTGCCAATAGGGAAAATTTGTTTTGTTTGACTATACAATACACAATTTCTCATTTTTTTATTTGTATCTCCAGTGCCTGGCAAAGTGTTTGATACATAGTAGCTACCTAACAAATACTTTTGCATTTATTTGTTTATAATGAGTATTCTATTAAAAACTAAATTGTCATACTAAACCATATAGTTAAAAACATGGTTATCTATCAGTAACCTTCCCTGAGCTTGAACCACACATAGCATTTTACAATTGTTTAATGCACTTATCATCTAATACTGTATATTATCATAATCTGTCTTTATATCATGGTCACCTCTATGAAAGCAAGGGCTTATCATGTCTAATCAAAACTGTATTCTCCCAGCACCTAATACAGCTTTCCTTGCAAATAAGCAACTGTGATAAATGTATGTAGAATAAATGAATAGGAAACAAATTAAGGCTATTTTTCCTGGCAACATCATTTTAACAATACTCTGCTAAATTCCAATCTTGCATTTCCAACTGCCTTTCAGGCATCTCAAACTGGATGTTCAATAGACATCCTAAACTTAATATGTACAAAACAGAACTCATCTTTGACCATCTAAATCCTCTCCACTTCTATTTTCCCTATTACTGTAGAGGCCAACACCATGCTCCTAATCCCTCAGGCTCAAAACCTAGGAGTCATCCAGGTTTCCTCATTATCTTTCACACCCCACCCCCAACCTCCCATATTCAAGTTGTTTTCAAGGCCTGCTGATTTCACCTCTGCAACATCTCTTGAGTATGCTCTCTTCTCTCCATCCACACGAACACCACTCTAGCAGAGGCCCTCATCACCTCTTTGATTACTGTAATAACCTGTTGGTGGGTCTGCTTGCATCAAGTCCCTCCCTACTCCATTCGGCCACTAAAATGATTTTCTTAAAGCACAAGTCTGATCATATCACACAACTTGCCCCTTCAAACTCAACAAACTCCAGTGGCTTCCTATTGCCTCCAAATAAAAATGCTCTGTTTGGCTTTCAAACCTTCAGAACCTTGCCCCCCTCCTACCTTTCCAGTCTTCTTACACTTTACTCCCCAACAAAAACTCTTTGATCCACTAACACTGACCTCCTGGCTGTTCCACAAATAAGACACTCCATCATTCAGCTCCAGGCATTTTCTCTGGCTGCTCCCCATGCCTAAGATGTTTTCCCTCCTCTGCTCCAACTACTGACTTCCTTGGCTTCCATTAAGTTCCCAATTAAAATCCCACCTTCTAAGGGTCTTCCCTAAATACTCTTAATTCTAGTGCTTTCTTTTTTACTTATTTCCTATTTATGTCATATGTAATTTGCTCTGTATATATTTGTTTGTATGTCTTCTCTCCCATTACACTGTAAGTTCTTTGAGGGAAGGGAATTTTTTTTTTCTTTTTGTATCCCTAGTGCTTGGCAGAGCACCTGGTACATTACTGGTACTTACTGTTTATTGACTGATATTACCACTATCAATACTTATGAACTTTCCTGGCTCACTACACAGCTATTTGTGATTTCTCATTATATAAAATCATAGAACCATGCTTCATGTCAAATCAAAAGCTATTCTCAACAGACACTATGGCAAAGATGATGGAGTTCAAAGAATTTACTTACTGTATGACAAACTTCAGCTTTGATTTCTTTCAAGGCTCGTTCAGAAAATACACAACCACAGGAGCGCAAGAAGCAAAACCTTGAAAATAAAATACAAGGATTATTTTAGATACTAATTATTATTAATGTATTAATGCTTATTATAAACAATCACAATATCATTATATTGTAAACAAACAGCATATTATTACACAACTATAACACAAGTTATATGTATATTACAAATTAATAATTATATTATTACCTAAAATTTGCTGAACATAATTTACATTCCTGCAATATGTCCACATATATTGTTTGACAGTATCAGTTTAAAGTGACTGAGTTCTATATGTAGAAAGTTAACAAGTTCTATTAAAAGAATGCAAGTCAAAGAGACAGAACATTCTCCTTTTTCTGTTTGTTCTACTTTTATTCTGTGGAATCTTAGCTTCTAAACTTGGGAATTAATTGTTTTTAAAATTCTGGGGGTTAAATGCTTTTAAATAATCTTGGTAGAAAAGATACTGTATCCATGAAGAAGTTAATATCTTACAAAAATAAGTTAAATGCCTATTTTCCACATGACCCCTTGTGGTTGTCTGGGGAAAAGCATATACCCAACAAGGCACAATATATCCACAAGCACTTTCCATATAGAAACCATTCATCCTAGATTTTCCACAATAATCCTCATTTCAATAAAAGAATCTGTACTTTAAACAGGGCATTACAAACATTCATAGTCACCCACCTCTATAATGAAGGGGAAAGATGCAGAGCCTTTATTTTTACTACTCAATGAAATGCTAATTAAGGAGTTAACCAATGTTAACAACACTTCAACTATTTGTCCTTAAACTTTTCGGATATTAGACTCTGATTGCACCTGAAGAATGAGAGGCTAAGTGGGCATTTACTGCATCACAGAAGCAAAGAATGAAGTAGTGACTTAGACTCAAGGTAAGAAGCCAGAGCCTCTCTAACACAGATATTTATCATGAACAAAATAAACTTAAATTTAGAATGAAGTATGTATCTTGGACATGAGACTTTTAGCAGAGAAACTTGCTGTGAAGATTTTTTTCCCCTAGTTAACTATTTTCCTTCTAATTTTGATTGCTTTCTTGTTTACACAAAACCTTTTAAATTTTATATAACTGAAATTAGCTCATTTTAACTTTTGTGAGCTGAATCTTTCTATTTCTTGTACAGTCATGAATTCTTCATGTATTCATAGTTGTGAAAGGTATTGCGCTCCTTTTTCAACAAATGTATTTGTAATGTGAAATTCTGTGTCTAAATTGTAAATCTGAAATGAAGTATGATTTTTTAAAAATGTCAAAATGGGTTGTTGCTTGAAAATTCTCAAATTAATTTTTCACAAACTATTTATTATTTATTGTGAAGGAACATTTGACTGATAATAGTATTCACTGCCTAAAATATATCAAGTATCCATACAAAAAAAATTGTCACCTTCATTGTAAGGAGAAAAGACAAAAACAAACTCTTCTTTTATCAAATAAAGGCTTGCATATTACTAAAACAGGCCTATCATTTCATCGAGGTGGGCATTCCCTCCAACAAGAGAGATGGCTACCCATCCAATGTGAATATTGCCAGATCCTCTCATAAATTCACCACAGGGAGTCTACTTAGTGCAAGAGGTCTTCCTTGTTATTTCTTAACACTGTGAAAACACTTGCAGAGCACAAGGTCTGTTCATAAGTTATACTTTGCTTTCAACACGATCAATTAGTTCATCTTTTTTTTTTTTGCTCATACATTTCTGATAATATCTTTTATTTCAGTTCTCCTTCATAATGTCTTCCTTATAATGTGTTGCAGTGTACTCACACCCACCTTCTGTCTACTGTAACATGAATTCAACAGTACAAATCTAGATTAAAAGATTTATGCTACCAAGGTTCCAATGAACTCAAGGCTCTCCATTAAAGTACAACTTCAGTGCCTCACTGTGGCTGGGAACTGACTCTGAGTTACCAAAAATTCTATCAGTAGAATGCCTACTCTGGTATATCTTACTAAGCTGAAAACATTTGGCCTGTTGTCCAAGGATCAGCCTAGGGAAGTTCAAAGTGTCTTATCAAGAGTCTGGTTGAAAGGTTATGAAGGTATTTGTCCACAGCAATTCAAAAAGGTATCTGACTAACTCATTAGAGGGGATGTGATCTGTATCAGTGGAAAGAGTATCCACGTAATTAAAGAAAAGACTATCTTTGAAGTACTGAAGTGAGAAGAAATTCAAGGCTATTTTTTTATCACTATCTGCTGGGCAGAAAGCCAATGAATCAACCACATACTCCATAACATTTTTCCACTGTGGTAATTTGTAGCTGTAGTTACAAGGAAAAGAAACTCACTTTATGGGAAACATTTGCCCCTTACTTCCTTTCCCAGGCTCAAATATATCAGGCAAGCAAACTGAGTTTTAAATGGGTCACATGTGGGAACTAGTGCATAGTAAATAACATTTTAAAATACAAAAAGATTTCTTTAAAATTCCACTGGACTTAGAAGTTACATTACAAAGGGATTAATGTGAATACCAACTTGTGACTCAATAGCACCTTTAGAAGACAAAAGTTCAAGGCAGGACTTCATACCAACTATTTATGAATTACTGACCTGTGCCGACCATTCATCTCCAGACCTACAACAGGGCAAATAAATCGGGCACGCTGGAGGTCATCATATTTATCACCTTTTGTATTTTCGTTATCATCACTCCAGGCTGGATTATTAGAGAGTTTCAGCTGTGTCACATTCTAGGAAAAATCATCAACATTTTAAAAAACCAGTAACTGCCCATTTCCCCTTAATAATGCATAAAACCAAGACAGAAATTATTATTTTACTCCCTCCCTGGTCAAACTTTTCATTTATCATTAGGTTTTTTTTATGCCATCTCCTACATGAAGACTATCCTGATCTCCCAGTTGCTAATGTTTTTTCCCCATCAAAAAAGTATTCTGTATTTACTTACATTTGTGTGTTGTTCCCTTAAGGAAACCCTCCTTGAGGACAGGGATTATTTTGCTTTTTTTAAAAAAAAATTCTGTATCACCAGTAAATAACAGATTTGGAACATAGTAATTGCATGTTAAATGTTATTCAAATGAATAAATGAATCATATGATCTAAGTAATTTCAAACCTGGAGAGAACATTACTCTAAAATTATGAAAGGAATTAGTGTTTTACTTATCCACAGATGAGCTAATAAATATTTGGTCATTTTAAATTTCAATTTTCAACCTAATCAACCAACACATATCGAACACCTACTAGATGCAAAGCACTATTTTACTGTATTTTGAGAGAAAGAAATAACTTTCATAATTAAAAATTAAATCTTGAGACAAAAACTGCACTGATCTCAATGATACAGTTAAGTTTTTTTTCTCTTTACAAAAGAAATATTGTTAATAATAATTTCCACAAGACAAATTAAAACACAGAGCATGACATAATGGAAAAAGGACTAGCCTGAGAGTCAGGAGACCACCCAGAGCCCAACTACAACCAAGTTACTAGTTGTGTGACCTAATTATTAGGTCATATATATATATATTTATTTATATATTTATATTTAATATATTAAATTATCCAATTTAATCCCTCACAAACAGTCTGTAGAGAAGACAAATATTATGTCCATTTTAAAGATGAGTTACATGAAGCTCAAGGACATTAAGTGGCTTGCTTAGAGTTACAAAGCAAGTTAGTAAAGCTATTATTGGAACTTACACTTATGATTCCCTTCTTTAAGTATACCACTAACAAAGCAAACATTTGTGACTCTTGAATAATTTCAGAATTATTAGTATTACCTTAATGCTCTTAATGTGAGATGCTGCCTGCCCAAGGGCTTTTTCATTAGATTTGTCCAATAAAAACTCAATGACGGCATCTTTGTTATAAAGTCTGTAATAAAAAGAAGTAGTGAAAATGTTATATGTAGACAATAAAATATCTGTGCTAATGAAGGCAGAATTCATTAAATGCTTGAAGCAGTGATAAGGATGGTATAAACTGTTTACATTTGACAATGGAATGTAATTACATAATGTTTCTTTTAAGTGTATTTCAGAGAAATATAAACAAGAATGTATTATTATCATTAGAATTGACTTAGATATGTGCAGTGTGTAAAAGGAAGGCAACTGATTTTAAAAGAAGTCTTAAGGAAGGATTGGGCTTGAAGAATAGATATGTTCAGAGGAAAAAGGAATCCAGAATGAAGATATTTGCTGAGGATAATAGCCTTACTTACAAATAGAAATTTACTTTAAATTAATTTTTAAAAGAGAGTAATCATTCAAATAACACAAGCATACCTGCCAAGTTCACAAGCTACTATTGGTCTTCTTAGTATTTCTTGGCTTAAAGTACAATAGTTCCATTGGGCCACTAATTCAGCATTTTTGTCAACCTAAGAAGTGAAAAAAGAAAAAAAAAAGACACATTTGCTTTTAAATTACTTCCATTTTCTGTTTGATGTGTGGTTCAGATTTTTCCCCATTATTTATTCCTTCATTCCACTTCAAGCACACTAGGATGGTCACACATGGGATCTCATCACTATGCACAAGTATTTCACTTCCTTAATTAGCCATTTCTCTATCTGATCATAACTTTCATAACTCTATCTCTTATGTTTTACCCCTCCTAAACCAAAATCATCTTCACTGATATCTCCAATCCCTTCATTTTCCCAGGCTATTGATGCTTCTTTCCCTTCCAATTTCAACCCTATTGTTAGCCACTTGAACTCCATACTCTCTTCTGCTTCTGACTTCCCTTGTCTTGCCCTGGTTCATCTCTTTCCAAAACTCACCACTAGATTGCTGTTCTTTCTCAAAGGTAACTAAATGGAACTGAAAGAAGAAGGAATTGCTGAATAAATCTGCTGAATAAAAATAAATAAAAAATTATACATTCATGTTAGCCAACTTCAACTGGGTCCACTGCAGCAAGGCAGTCCTTTTATTTCTCCCTAATTAAATGCCTTATCTCATTACCCACAGATGCTTTTCTAAACCTTTTCTTCTCTCCTCAAATCACACATACACACTTCCCCTCCCTACTCTTTTTAGCAGAAGAACTTGCCTCTTACTTTACCAAGAAAATTGAGGTCATTCAACATTAGTCCCCTCTTCCTCCATTCCCTTCATTTCAAAATCCCTTGATATTATCCTCCACTTATACCCAGACATGACAGGTAGACCTTATTCTTGCCAAGGCCAACCTCTCTACAGACACACTTGATCTTATCCCCTCCCTTCTTCTTCAGTAGAATGTCTTTTATTCACTTCAGTCTTCAACTTCTCCCAATATAATGGTTCCTTCCCTACTGCCTTTCAAACATGGCCAAGTCTACTGCATCCTCAAATAACTTTCACTGAACCTAACCACCTCCTTAAGCTATCATCACATATGTCTCTTGTCTTCCTTAGCCAAACTAATAGAAAAATTAGTCCATACTCACTGCTTCCACTACCTCTCCTCTCACTTACTTCCTCAATCCTTTGATATCAGGCTTCTCACTTTATCACTCAACTGAAACTGCTCTTTCCAAAGTCACAAATGATTTATTTTCAAATCTTATGGTCTTTTCTCAGTCCTCATCCTCTTTATCTATCTTCTCCATTTGATACTAACCACTCTTTTCCTTAGGTCCTCTCTCAAATCTTGGTTTTCATGGAATTACTTTCCTGTTGCTTTTTGTATCTGCCTGACTGCTTTTTCTTCATCTCCTTGGGTGGTTCATCATCCACATCAAACCCCTTAAGTGTGGGTGTTCTCCAAAGCACTAACCTAGGCCCTCTTTTCTCTCTACAATTTCTCTTTTGGTAATCTCATTGGGTCACATGGGTTTAACAAGCATCCCTATGAACACTCTCAGTTCTATACATCCAACACCAATATCTCTCTGAGCTTCAGCCCTGCATCACTAGTTGCTTACTAGACATTTTATTTTTGCCTTTTTTTTTTTGAGGGGCAATTGGAATTAAGTGACTTGCCTAAGATCACACGGCTAGTTTGTGTGTTAAGCATCTGAGGATGGATTTGAACTCAGGTCCTCCTGACTCCACGGCCTGTGCTCTATTTACTGTGCCACCTAGCCGCCCCTAGACATTTTAAACGAAATATCTTGGAGACACCTCAAACATTTTGGACTCAACATGTCCAAAAATTAACTTATCATATTTTCGCCAAACCCTATAACCTTCCAAACTTCCCTATTTCTATGAAAGGTTCCATCATCCTTCTAGTCTCCCAGGTCCCAAACTTGACATTATCCTCAATATGTGACCCCACTATCCCACCCCACATATCCAATCAGTGGCCAAATCTTGGCATTTCTTCCTTCACAACATCTGTTGCTTCTGACTTCCTCTCTTCTCACAGCTACAAGTTTCATTCAGGCCCTCATCATTTGTCACCTAGATCATTTTAACAGCCTTCTAAAAGGTGTCTTTGCTTCAAGTCTCTCCCCATTCCAGTCCATTCTACATACTACTGCCAAAGAAATTTTCCTTAGAGATCTGACCATCTAACTCCCCTACTCAATTAACTCCATTGACTCTCTATTGCCTCAAGAATCAAATATAAATTCCTACAGTTAGCTTTTAGAGCTACTCACAACTTGACCCCCAACTACATTTCTGGTTTCACTGAATTGCAGTGAAATTGGTCTTCTCTCAAGTCTTCACACAGGACACTCCATCACCTATCTCTGCCTTTGTACTAGCTGTCTCCCATGCCTAGAATGAACTCCCACTTCACCTCTGACTCATATATATCCCTCTTTTCCTTCAAGATACAGCTTAAGCACTAAACAGAGTTCTTTTATGAAGCCTTTTTTGATCCTCTAACTATTACCTGGCATACCCTTTTTCTCAGACTATCTCCATAATGAATTACTTTATATTTATTTGTTTTCACTCTTCATATTTGAATGAATGAATGAATGAATAAAGAATAAAATGTTTATTAAGTGCTTATAAGGCACAAAGCACTGTGCTAAGTGTTAGGGACGCAAATAAAAAAGTCCCTGTTGTCTAGGTGCTCACATTTTACTGTGGGAAACAACACACATGGAAGGTTTCAACTGCAAAGGTCCCACTGGCTTTAGGAAGCAAATAGTAATGTCTCTTCCTTAATGTCATTTCCACTGATAAAAATAAGACCAGTTTCTGATGTTGAATCATTTGACAGTGCCAAAGCCTGGTGATGAGAACTTTGTTTTCTGGGTCTTCAATAGATGTGGCTATAGCACTGAGAAGAGCAGTTGCTAGGCCTCAACACAGGTTGCTTCCTTGCTTCAAGCAGTGGGCTGAAAGCATTGCTATTCCCAAAGCTCTTAAGTTTAGGGTCCTGGGCTATCTCCTTTAGGAGCCAGCAAGTGGGGTGGGGAATGGATTCAGTGTACTGGTGGTAGAGATGGTTTGACAGCATATGCTGACTCCCGTTTCTCCCTGAGGGTGCCTTGCCACTTCAGCTTGGCTGGTTTGTCTCCCCTCTGTGGCATTTAGTTGGCAGCCAGTAGGGATGGCTGACCCTTCTCCACAGGATTTGCTTCCCTAGTAGCAAATAAATATTTATTCTGTATGTATGTATGTGTGTGTATAGATATGTATATACATACATATCTACTCACACACACATACACACACTTGTTTCCCCCACTAAAATGTAAGTTCTATGAGAGTAAGGATTGTTTCATTTTCTGTATTTCTATACTCAGCACACAGCAAAATGCTTGGCACACAGAAGGCATTTAATAAATACTTGTTGATTGATGGATAGGTATAAAGACTTGATTAAATACTTTTAGAAACATAGGATGTTTGAGCTTAAAGGGATCTTAGAGGTGGCCTTGCCAAGGCCACCGACTCCTTCATGTATTCATGATCTCCGGAAGACTGTCACCACTATAATTCTTGCTTCCCTCTAATCTTACATTTCTTCCTATCCCCTTTTATTCCCTGCCACCTTTAAAACCCTCATTTGACCCTACTATTCCCACTAGTTATCATCTTATGTCTTTCCTCTCTCTGCATCTCAGCTAAACAACTTTTTTTTGGAGGGGGGAAGGCAAGGCAATTGTGGTTAAGTGACTTGCCCAAGGTCACACTGCTAGTAACTGTTAAGTGTCTGAGGCCACATTTGAACTCAGGTCCTCCTGACTCCAGGGCCAGTGCTCTATTCACTGTACCACCTACCGGCCCCCAACCCCCCAGCTAAACTTCTTGAAAAAGCCATCCATGTATACTCAATGCCCCCATTTCCTCTCCTTTCCCCCTCTTGTAAACCCTCTGCAATTTGGCTTTTGACTTTGCCATTCAACTCAAACTGCCTTGTTCTAAGTTACCAATGAACTTTTAACTACCAATTCTAATGGCTTTTCTCAATCCTCATCCCTTCTGATATCTCTGTAGCATTTGACACGACTACCCAGATTCTCTTTCCTTTCTAGATTTTCCTATACTGCTCCATTCTTTTGGCTGATCCTTCTTAGCCTGGATCATCATCTATATCATGCTTGCTAACTGCAGATATCCCCTAAGTCTCTTCTCTACACGCTTGTTTGGTGATCTCACTGAGTCCCCATGGGTTCAATTATCTTTATGCAGATACATGCAGCCTTCATCTATCTCCAGGACTCCAGTCCTGCATTATAAACTGCCTTTCAGCAATTTTGAACTACAGGTCTCACGGGCGTTTCAAACTCAAAGAGAATTTATTGTCTCCTCCCCAATACCTCAAACCTCCTCCTCTCCTAAGCTTCCCCAAACTGCTCAAGTTTAGGAGAGAAGGAGGTTTGAGGTACTGGGGAGGAAGATAATAAGTTCTCTGAGTTTGAAACGCCTGTGGGACCTTTAGTTCAAAATTGCTGAAAGGCAGTTTATAATGCAGCACTGGAGTTCAGGAGAGAGATCTATTTTTTTAGTCACCCAGATTTGCAACCTTAGCATCATAAAAGTCAGAATTCAGGGGCGGCCAGGTAGCACAGCGAGTAAGAGCACCGGTTCCAGTGTTGAGAAGACCTGGATCAAATCCCGGGCTCAGACACTCAGCACCACACCCAGAAATAACTGGCCATGTAACCTTGAGCAAGTTACTTAACCCCGATTGCTTTAAAAAATAAAAAATAAAAAAATAAAAGTCAGAATTCATATTGCACTTTAAAGTTTGCAAAGCACTTTACATATCCTATCTCATTTGATCCTCACAACAAAGTGGCTAAATGACTTGCCCAGGATCACACTGCTAATAAATGTCTACGGCAGTTTTCCTGAGTCTTCCTGACTCTAAGTCCTGTGCTCTATCCAATATGCCACCTAGTTTCCGAGGTTTTTCTCAACTCATGTTCACCTGACACATCCAATCACTTGCCAAATCCTGTTTGATTCTGCCTCCACAACATCCCTCATATCATCCTATTCTCCCCATCACAAAGTTACCACCCTGGTTCAAACCTTCATTCCCTCTCACCAAGACTATAGGAGTGGTTAAATAAATACAACGGTTTCTTAAAATGGTAATGGAAGAAAAAATCTTTATATCAAGCTATTCCTTTGTACAGGGGACAATCTAGAATTTTACTTCCTCTTCACCTTAGCTTCTTAGAATGAGAGAACTGGTCTAGATGGCACAGAGATCCCTTCTAATGCTAAATCAATGATCCTGTAAATAGTTCAGAAAATGGAGTAAACAATAAGGTGTATCAAAACATAAAAGAAGTAAAAATAGGAGATTTTAAAGATCATCAGAGAATAAATATTACCATTTGCTTTCAGTATAAGTCTTCTAAATGTCTATTAAAAACACAAAATAATACTATCAATTTAATTAAAATAAATGTATCATATAATCTGTCCACCAGGGGGCATATCATGCCATTAAATTTGGATTAAAGGTAACACTGACTTGTAAACCAAAGTACTATGAAATATATAAATACACAAATACAAAATTCTGAATAATATTGAACTCATATAGCTAACCTGATATTTCTAAAAATGCAGAAAGTAGCTATATAAGGCTCCGTGCCCCTAACATCAATCTCCCTCCTTACTCTTTTGAGAGCAGCTTTCATTCTACTTTTTAACTTTTACACTTGTCATTCATTAGACAAACAATCCAAGAAGAAGAATAAATTACTAAACCTCAAAAATGAATCTATCAGAAAAACTGGCAGAAGAGCTATCAAAAAAGCCCTCCCCACAATTCTCTTCTGGTGCCTGAAACTTTATCATAGGTGATATATCTGTTTATTAAATATTTTTCCATGCTGCTATGTCTTTTAAAATTCAAAAACTCAAAAGCTGTGAAGGTATTGTTTCAAACTTCCTAATATCAGAGTTCAGCAGAGACCAGTGGATATCTGGTTAAAGGCAGGCAAAGGAAGGAAAAGTATAGATGCTCAAAATTCTTCTTTCAAGTTTACAGAGAGAAGTCCAATGCAGGTATGAGTAGAAGTCAAGAGACCTAGATGGCAGTCTAGTGTATACCACTGACTTGTACAAGTGTGACAATGGATGAGTAGTTTTCCATATCGGCACACCTCAAGGGAGGAATTCAAACCAGTTCCTTGACTCTAAATCTAGTTTGTTTTTCTCCTCCTTATGCAATGTTGCCTTTTGACTTCATGCAGGATTTTAAAGTCATTTTCCATTATCTGTTTCTCTGTGAAATACAGGCAATAATAATACTTGCCTTCTACCTACCTCACAGCAGTTTGGATAGATTGCTGAGTTAATGTCAGCTGACTGCTTTGAGCATTTCAGGCAAAAGCAACTATTTAAATAGGGATAACAGGATGACAATATTGGAGTTAGTGCTTGTGCAGTATTCTCCATTAAAAAAAAAAGCTTGGAGTGACGGATGTCTCAGGCTTCTCTAAACTCTGAGATTAAACAAGCAATTTTGCCTGTCATGTCAATAAAATTTTACATAGATTTTAATCTCAATCAAAAAACGTTCTCTCTCTCCTCAAAATTTTCTGGATCATTTTGTTTAGATATTTCCTGTCTATATATGACCATCCCTGACAAAACTTAATCTTTGTTATGATGTATTCTCCTCCTCCCAATTCTCTAACCATTCAACCCCCAGTGTACAAAATAAATTCTTTGAAGGAGAAAGTGGGAAGGCTATATCATTAAAGAAAAATCATACAATCATCGTTAAACATTTCCAACAAGTGTTCATCCACTGTAATAATAATAATGATAGCTAACATTTGTATTGCCCTTACTCTGTGACAGACACTGTGCTAAGTGCTTTACAATAATTATCTCATTTGATCCTCACAACAATCCTTCGAGGTAGGTGTTACTACTATCTTCATTTTACAGATAAGGAAACTGAGGCAAACAGGTTAAGTGACTTGTCCAGGATTACACAGCTAGTGACTGAGGCCAGGTTTGAACTCGTCTTCCAGGCCCAGCATTCTATCAATTGTATCACCTAGTTGCCAATACTCTACACAGCAGGACTACCATATCCCTTGTTTTGAACACCTAACACTCCTATTGCAGCCTAAGATGGCATTAACTTTTTGATTATTCTGTCACACTGTTAGCTCAAATTGAACTTTCAGTCCATTAAAAACTCTCAGGATCTTTAGATCAACTACTATCTAATCTAGTCACTTTCCTCTCCAATCTTGTACTGGTAAAGTCAAGTTTTTGAAACTAAGTGTAGGACACACTATATTTATTCCTATTACATTTCATCTATTAGAATCAACCCTACCTCATAATACTATCACTGTCTACATCACAGGGACATTCAACAAACCTTTACTAGACCCTTAGTATGTGCAAGGGACTGAGCTGGGTATAAAAAAATAAAACAAAACAAAAAACCACTTCAATCCCTGCTTTTTAGCTTTCACTCTTACAGCACGTACACAGATAACACAAGGTAATTTGACTACAGAGAACACTAGCAATTAGTGGGAGAGGCAAGGAAGGCTTCACAGAAGAGGTGGTGTCTGAGTTGAGCCCAGAAGGAAAGGCAAGGCCCTCAAAGGCAGAGATGAAGGAGAGTTCCAAAACATGGGGGGTGGCTTATACAACTATAAGGAAAGGGTAAATGAAAGGTCACATTGGGGAACAGGTAGTGCCCAGTTTGGATACAAGTGCTTGAAGGGGAATACTGTAAAATAAGACTAGAAAGGTAGGTCAGTCACACTATGAAGGTACATGAATGCCAGGCTCCGTTTGTGTTTAATTCTGAAGGCAATAGTGAGCCACTGATAATCTTCAATGGGACAGGGATTTGGTCATATCTGTGCCTTAGGAAGATTATTTTGATAGCTATGTGGACAATGGATTGGAGAGGGAGACAGATGAAGTTGGGATGACCAGTTAGGAATTTATTACAACATTTCACTGAAAGGGATGTTGCTCTGAATTAAGGCTAGGAGCAGAGTAGAAGAAGGCAGATGCAAAGGATAAAGACAAAGAAGCAACAAGCGCTGGCAAATAAAATAGATATGATATTTAAGGGAGAGGAAAAACAAAGGATTAGCTGGAGGTTATGAGATTTAATAACTGAGAGGATGGCAGTGTTCTTATCAGAAATAGTTAAGTTTGGAGAGGGGAATGTTTAGAGGGAAATAAATGAGTTTCACCTTGGAAACTGTATGTTTGAGATGTTTACAGGACTCCCAAATGTAGATGTCCAGCAGGTAACTAGAGGTGTGGGTGTGAGCCTGGATGTGGGAGACAGCTGATGGCAAAGCGAATAAAGCACAGGGACTGGAATCAGAAAGACTTGAGTTCAAATATAGCCTCAGACACTAGTTATCTGATCCTGGGTAAGTCACTTAACCTCTTGCTTGCCTCAGTTTCTTCATCTATAAAATAGGGACAGTAACAGTATCTATTTCTCAGGGTTGTTATAAGGTGCAAATGAGATAATAATTTTAAAATTCTTACCACAGTGCCTGGCACATAGTAAGCACTATAGAAACGTTAGCTATTATTCTGCGGGGCTAGAGTCCTGCCGTGAAATTAAAGCTGGATATGCAAATGTAGGAATCATAAAGAGAGAGAAAACTGAATCCATAAGGGAAGATGAGATCACTAAGAAACTAATAAAAAACTACAAGGCCCAGGACCAGAGGCTGAAGCTCTCTAGAAAGATTTCAATGCATGACAATCCCATTGACAGCAAATGATGATCCCGAGAAACAGACTGGGAAGAAAAGACAAGAGGAGAAACAGTAGAGGTAAGGTTTTAAAAGAAAAAGTGCAGGGCAACTAGGTGGTGCAGTGAGTAGACACCGACCCTGGACTCCGGGGACCTGAGTTCAAATCCAGCCTCAGACACTTAACACTTACGAGCTGGGTGACCTTGGGCAAATCACTTAATCCCAACTGCGCTGCCTTCCCCCCTCCAAAAAAAAAAGGTAGGAGAAAGTATTCAAGAAGAGACTCGTCAACGGTGTCAAAAACGACAGAGATATCAAAGATGGGTACTGATAAAAAGCTTTTCAATTTAGTTATTAAGAAATCATCGGTGACTTTTGGGAAAGAAGTTCCAATATATTTAGTGATGGTGGGGTTAGATGCCATATTATAAAAAGATTGAAAAATAGGGAGAAGTGAGGAAGTTGAGGCGACGATTACAGACAACTCTTCCCAGGAATTTGGCTATGGACGGAGGAAGAGATTCACGATGCCAACTGGAAGAGACAGCGAACCCAAGTGCGTGCTGTTTATTTTTTCAGGTTTGAGGAGACCAGGGCGTGTCTGTAGGCCAAGAAAGGAGTCAGTCCAAAAGGAGGGACTGATCCCAAAGGGCGAGATCCCGAAGGAGTCAGGAGGGACAGACGTAAGAAAATCACGCTAAAAAGGGGGTGGGGGGAGGGGACTGTTACTATTCAGCTCCGTTCCCAAACCCATTTCAGTGCCTCCCCTCCCATAGGATTCCCCGGGAGGCCGCAATTCGCGTGATTCTCCTCCCTGACTCTGGGGCCCGGTTCTGACCTTTTCCACCTTCTTCGGCCCCTTCACCAGCTCGTGCCTTTTCGGAATCGTTCCACCATCGCAGCCCATCTCGCCTTAGTTCTATTCTTTTCCGCAGTCTGCCCTACCTATTGTCGCCAGTACCAACAAGAGGAACTTCCGGCGCACCGAGATGACGCAAGAGACCACCGTTGCTATGATGACACTGATTGGCGGCGAGGGCGGAACTCGATGGTGAGAGTATGTGGATCCTACGGGGACCGTTGCCAGGGAGCAAAGCCTTCTGCCGCTGAGCAGCTTGGGGAGGAGGAGCTGAGGTATCTGCGGTAAAGAGGAGGAAGAAGGCTCTTCCCTCGCTCTGCCTTAGATCCTCTTTCCACCACCCAACTCTGCTCCGCCCACGCCTGTCAGGGTCTCGGTTTCCCTTTCTTCCTGTGCATTCCTTCTTTCCAATCTGCCGGAGGCTCTTGAGCCCCAGCCTGGAGGCTAATCTCTTCATGGGGGGGGGGTGGAGGATAAGGAACCTCGGTATCTCCCTCCACTACTGAGACAGCCTGAGTAACTTAAGGCTCAAACGGCGCCCCTCTCTCCTCAGCCTTAGTTTTCCCATCTATAAAATGAGAGGATTGGATAACCCCCGGCTCCTTAACCTTTCTTGTTTCATGGACCCCTTTGGCAGTCTGGCGAAGCCTATGGACCTCTTCTCAGAATAAATAATGGAAGGAAACGCTAAATTTCCTTGAGAGGCTAGTGAAAAGAAAGATTTTTTTTTCTCATCCAAGTTCGTGGATTCTTAGGGATGGGGAGCCTGGGAACTTCAGGTTAAGAGCCTTTGGACTAGAGCTAGACGATGACGAGGGTCTACAGCTCTAATAATGGCTGATCGTGGACTTTACACAGGAAATAGAAAATAGGGAGCATATGAACTGTAGACAGAAAGTGAAGAGATGGGAGTTTTATTTATGGCTCTGCCTCTCATTGTCTTTGATCTTAGATGAGTCACCTAACTTCTTGGAGTTTTTCTCTTCTGAAGATGGGTTGGGTCTAATGATCTCTAATGTCCTTTCGACAATGAAATTCCCTAATCCAAATGATGATAATCAGCCCCTGCCAACCTCACAGAATTGGTAAAAAAAAAAAAATCGATAAACAAGCATTTATTAAGTGCCTACTCTGAGCCCCCGCTGTGCTAAACTAGGGAGGAAAATACAAAGAATGAAACTCCTTAGTCTCAGGAACTTACATAAGGAAGCTTATGATTGAACAGGTACTTACTATTTCCTTACTGAAGGAATGAATAAAACATCAAGTGCTCACTATGTGCTAAACACTGTGCCAGGACACAAATAGAAATATAAGGCAGTCTCTGCTCTCAAGGAGCTGGCATTCTAATGGGGGCAAACAACATATATGGAAAGTTTCAGCTACCATTCAAATGGAAAGGTCCTGTGACCCTCAGGACACAGCAATTAAGCAGACGGTAACATCTTTTGTGTGTGTGTGTGTGTGTGTGTGTGTGTGTGTGTGTGTGTGTGTGTGACATGTGCACTGATAAAAATCATGCCAGTTTCTGACATTGAACTGTTTGACAGAGTCAAGGACTTTAGTGACAAGAACTTTCTTTACTAGGTCTTCAGCAGATTTGTCTAACATTGATGGGAACAGTTGCTAGTCTTCATCTCAAACTGGTAAAGGGTCCCTGGAATGATGGCTGTAAGGAGTAGCCTGGAAACATTGCTATTCCCAGAGCTTGTAAATTCAGGATCCTGAGCTGTCTCCATCAGTGTTCAAGGGGAGATTGTGATGGTAGTGATCATTTGATTTGCATGGCACATGCTGTCTCCTGTATCTCCCTCCAGGTGCATTGACGCTTCAGCTAGGGCTAGGCTGACTTGCTTGCCTTGTAGATAGCAGTGGTTTGGCAGTTGCTGGAGATGGCTGGGCCTTTCTCCACAGGAGTTTTTTCCCAGCATTGTTTGTGAAGGCTAGGATAGAAGCAGGACTCGATGATTGTGTAGAAGGTATAAGTATATACTGAATAAATATGAGAATGCATAATCAATACAAGCTATAGGGAAGGCAGGCGGCAGTAGCATTTGGAGTGAAGAAAGGTTTTAAAGACTCATGATAGAAGAAGTCTACATTTGGAGAAAGAACTAGAAAGAACAGAGTTTGAATGCAGACTGAAGCAAACTACCTGCTCTATTTTTCTTGTTTGGTTTTGTTTCCTCTTTCCCATTGTTCATTCCATCAGTTACAATCCTTCGTTACAACCTGACTAATGTCTAATGTTAAAAAGTATTTGCAGATCCTATGCCTGATTGCATGCCACCATGGGGGGAGGGAGGGAAGGAGAGGGAGGAGGAGAAAATTTGAAACTCAAGGGATTGTGAAACTGAATCTTGTAAACTAAAAGTAAACAAACAAATCAATAAAGACCTAAAAAAGAAAGGTTTTAAGTAGGTGTTGTTTGAGCTGCTTCACAGTGCAAGAGATGTAGTCTGTGAGGCAGAGGGAAAGAGGAGAGAATGCATGCCAGATACTAGAAAAGGCTAGTGTAAAAATCTGCAGATGGGTGAGAGAGGTCTTGCATGAGAAACAGAGGGAAGGCTAGCTTGGATGGGCTGTGGAATATGGAAAAGGAATAAAAAAGCAATAAGGTTGGAGATAGATTGGGAGCAGTTTGTGAAGGAATTTAGAAGCTAAAAAGAATGTATTTTTTAAAAAATTAATTTGTTTATTTTTATTTTATAACATTCAGTTTCAAATTTTCTCCTCCTTCCTTGAGTGCATCATGCACTCAAATGTAGGATCTACAAATATCTTGACATTAATCATTAGGTTGTAAAGAAGGATTATAACTGATGGAATGATCAGTGGGAAAGAGGAAACAAAACAAAACAAGAAAAAGAAACACAGCAAGTAGTTTGTTTCAATCTGCATTCAGACTCTGCAGCTCCTTCTCTGGATGTGGATATCTCTTTTGATTATGAGTCTTTTGGAGTTGTCTTAAAACCTTACATTGCTGAGATGAGACCAGTCTATTAAAGTTAGTTGTCACACATGTGTTGTGTCTGTGATTGTGTACAGATTTCTCCTGGTCCTGCTCTTATCACTTAGCATCAGTTTATATAAGTCCCTCCAGGTTATTATGAAGTCTGTCTGCTCCTCATTTCTTATAGCACAGTAGTATTCCACTACATTCATATAACACAACTTGTTCAGCCATTCCCCAATTGATGGGCATCCCCTTGATTTCCAATTCTTTGCCACCACAAAAAGAGCTGCTATAAATATTGCTAACAAGAGAATTTAAAGGGTAAGTAAAGGATCTATGCTTTCATTGGTATAGGGCAGAGGTATCAAACTCCCAACCCCACTCCCAGCAAAACTGAGTAAGGCCCCAACTAGGCTAAAATGTAATTGAAAAATGTTTAACAAAATGAATAAATACAATCTGACATAGATGATTTTAATGTGTGGTTTTCTAAGTAAATATGTAGCCTAGGGATCTGTTTCTATTTGAGTTTGATACTACTGGTAAAGGAAATTCCCAGATGAAGAAACAGTCTCTACCAGCCCAGGTATATACTCTCTCTACAGCTTATAGTTTTAAAGAGTTGCTTAGAGCTGGAAGGTTAAGTGACTTTCCAGGGTCACAGTTCACACAGCAAGCATGTGCCAGAATCACTACTGGAACTCTCACTTTCTGAGCACCAAGGCTGTTATGCTAACCACTATACTGCCTCATCACCTCTCACCTAGACTATTTCCTAACCTGCTGGTGGATCTGCCTGCCTCAAGTCTCTCCCCATTCCAATCCATCCTCCATTCAGCCACTAAAATAATTTTCTAAAACAGAGGTCTGACCATTTCATCCCCTACTCAATAAACTTCATCAGCTCCCTATTACCTCCAGGATCAAATACAAAATGTTTTGGTTGCCATTCAGAGCCCTTCATAACCCAGCCCCCACCCAGCTTTCCAGTCTTCTTAAACCTTACTCTCCAACACATATTCTTCAATCCAGTGAGACTGGTCTCCTGACTGTTCCACAAACAAGATACTTCATCTCTTAGCTCCTGGCATTTTCTCTAACTGTCCCTTGTGCTGGAATGCTCTCCCTTCCCATCTCCACTTACTGGCTTCCCTATCTTCAAGTCTTAACTAAAATCCCATCTTTTACAAGGAGTTTTTCCTTCTTAATTCTAGTGCCTTCCCTCTATTATTTCCCACTTATCTTGTATAGAGTTTGCCTTGTATACATTTGTTTTCATGTTATCTCCCATATTAGGTTGTAAGCTAGGGTAGGGGCTGGTTGTTGTTGTTTTTTTTTGCCTCTTGTATCTTCAGAACTTAGCACAGTGCCTGGCACATAATGGATGTTTAATTAATATTGATCGATTACTTCCTTTTTATATTTAATTCAAGAAGCAATAGGAAACAGTTGATTGAATAGGCAAAGGCCCTGATCACATCTGTCATCTGTTTTTGTTTGTTTTTTGCTTTTTGGAGGGGGGAAGGCAGGGCAATTGGGGGTAAGTGACTTGTCCAAGGTCACATGGCTAGTAAGTGTTAAGTGTCTGAGGCCGGATTTGACCTCAGGTCTTCCTGACTCCAGGGCTGGTGCTCTATTTACTTCACCACCTATCTACCCCCACACCTGTTCTTAAGGGAAATTACTTTGGCTTCTATGTAGAAGATAGGTTGGAGGGGGTAGAGACTAGAGGGAAAGTAACCAATCAGGAAAATGTTACAATAATCTAAACCTGAGGTGATGAGGACTTGAACTAAGATGATGTCTTTGTGAGTAGAGAGCAGTCCGTGAGAGAGATGTGGAGGTAGAAATAGCTAGATTTGGCAGCTGGTTGGATATGTAGGTTAAGAGAGAGTGAAGAGTGGATGATGATAGATGTTGC
Source organism: Petaurus breviceps papuanus (assembly GCF_028583685.1). Classification (NCBI taxonomy): domain Eukaryota; kingdom Metazoa; phylum Chordata; class Mammalia; order Diprotodontia; family Petauridae; genus Petaurus; species Petaurus breviceps. The sequence continues at coordinate 11,519,263 of NW_027187360.1, read as the reverse complement.
AAACCTGGGAGACTGGAAAAATGGTGGTGCCTTTGACAGAAACAGACATGTTTGGAAGAGGGGTGGAGTTGGGCGAAATAATAATAAGTTCTTTTTTAGACTGAGGTTAGGTTTGAAAATGTCTCTGAAACGTTCAATAGGCAAGAAAGATTACAGCAATATATCAGAAATATTATACATTATAACCAGTCTGGATTTAAGCCAAGAATACAATATAGGACTGGTTCAATATTAGGAAAACTATAGGAGTAACGGACCGTATTGATAACAAAAATCACATGATTATTTCAATAGATGCTGAAATAGCTTTTGACAAAACACAATACTCATTCTATTAAAAACAAACTAGGAAGTACAGAATAAATGGAACTTTCTTTAAAATGATAGGCAGTATCTATCCAAAACCAAAAGCAAGCATTATCTGTAATGGGGGTGAAGTAGAAGCTTTTCCAAATAAGATCAGGAGTGAAGCAAAGATGTCCATCATCATTAATATTCAATATTGTACTAGAAATGCTAGTTTTAGCAATAAGACAAGAAAAAAATTAAAAGAATAAGTATAGGCAATGAGGAAACAAAGCTATCACTTTTTGTGGATGATATGATTTACCTAGAGAACCCAGAAAGTCTAATAAAAAAAACTCATTGAAATAATTAACAACTTGAGTAAAGTTGTAGCACATAAAATAAACCCACAGAAAACATCAGCATTTCTGTATATTACCAACAAAACCCAGCAGGAAGAGATAGAAAGAGAAATTCAATCTAAAATAACTACAGACAATATAAAACAATTGGGAATCTATTTGTCAAAGACACATAGAGGAACTAATTACAGAACACTCCAAAGACCTCTAAATAATTGGAGAATTATGAATTGTTCAAAGGTAGGCTGAACCAATATAAAAAAATGAGAATACTACCTAAATTAATTTTCTAATTCAGTGCTATACCAATCAAATTGCCTACAGAATCATTTGGTAGCTAAAAAATAGTAAAATTCATTTGAAGGAAGAAAAGTTCAAAAGTATCAAGAGAAAGAATGAAAAAAAAATTGGAAGGGAGGGGGCTTAGCAGTACCAGATCTCAAACTGTGTTATAAAGCTATAATCAAAACAGTCTGCTACTGGGTAGGAAAGAGAAAGGTTGATCAATAGAACAGATTAAGTATACACTACATGGAAGCAAATGAACACAGTAAATATTTGATGAACCCAAAGATCCCAGCTATTACAAGAGTTCATTATTTGACAAAAAACAATGGGAAAACTCAAAAGTAGTCTGGCAGAAACTAGGTATAGGCCAATATCTCATACCACATACCAAGGAAATCTCAAAATGAGTACTTGATTTAGCATGATAACATGAGAAAATTAGTGGATAGGGAAGAAATTACCTGTCAGAGAAAGGTTATGACCAAACAAGAGATAGAGAGGTTTATGGGAGATAAAACTGATAATTTTGATTACATAAAATTAAGAAGCTTTTGCACAAACAAAATCAATACACCTAAAATTAGAAGAAAGGTAGGACAATGGGACAAATCTTTGAAACAAGTTTCTCTGATACAGTCTCATTTCCAAAATATATAGGGAACTGAATTGAATTTATGAAAATAAAAACCATTCCCTCAAAAGGTATGAATAGACAGTTTTCAGAAGAAGAAATCAAAGCTATCAATCATGTGAAAAAATGCTCTAAATCACTAATAATTAGAGAGGTATGTAAAGAAAAGAGAAAAATGTTCAGGACAAAACCTTGGGCAACACCAGTACAAGTCAAATGCAATTAAATGAAATGCTGTATTTAAAAGTGTTTCATAAACTACAAAGTACTTTATAAAACCAAGTTATTATTGTTATTTTTTTTTTGGAGGAGGGAAGGCAAAGCAATTGATATTAAGTGACTTGCCCAAGGTCACACAGCTAGTAAGTATGTCAAGTGTCTGAGGTCAAATTTGAACTCAGGTCCTCCTAACTCCAGGGCTGGTACACTATTCACTGTGCCACCTAGCTGCCCCTGTTATTATTGTTATTATGGCCTACAAATGCCCCTGATACAACCAAGCAGTTGATTTGAGGGATGGAATAGGCAAGGAGAATTAAGGGGAGATTGGTTATTATTAGGCATTTATAATACTATACTTTTAGTCAGTAGGCATAAAGTGTTTTCTAATATTTTGGTGGTTAAAAGCAATTTTATCCTGTATTTCCCCATCCCCCATCCTCTGGAAAGCATAAATATGGTAATATATAGACACATATATATTTACACACATATGTATGTATGTGTATATACACACATACACATACATGTTCATACACACATATATGCATTTTCCGGACTTGTGATTTCATTGGTATAGGAACTTTCCCTAGTAAAAAAATCCTTCTACCAACACAGATCTACATTTCTTTCTTCTTAGAGAGGTGACTGGAGGTACTGAGAAGTTAAGTAGCTTACCCATGATAACAAAGTGGTCTTCTTCATTGTTTGAATTTTTCAGATTACTTTTTTTTTATACAGCAATTGGGTTAAGTAACTTGCTCAAGGTTACATGGCCAGTTATTTCTGGGTGGGTGCTAAGTGTCTGAGCCCAGATTCGATCCCAGGTCATCCCGACTCTGGGACTGATGCTCTTACTCACTGTGCTACCTGGCTGCTTCTCCATTTTTTTTTAAAAGAACTTTATCCAAAGATAAAGAGGGGGATTTCAGTACTTTGCCTGTATAGCTTCATTTGCCCTTTCCTCACAAGATGATTACAACATGGATTTGATTTCAACTGATTTGCAGACATGCTGCAAGATGCAGAAGCAGCACTTGGAAGAAAAAAGGGACAGAAGGCATGGTGGGTAGTATTGCATAGGGAGACACAGTTAGAAAAGTTTTATCTTCCCACTAGAGGAAACATGTTGGTAATTAACGTAGCCACTGAGTTCTGACAGGAATTACTTGTGCCCATGCAGGGGCTGTGACACGATACTGAGCTCTATTTCTGGAATGAGGCAGCCTGCTATGGGCAGAACAACAGATCTCCAGTCTTCTGGTATCAGGAGAGGCAGCATCATCAGTTGCAGCCAATTAGAAGGGTAGTGTAGAAGGCTAGAAAGCACTGGCATTGTAATCCTAGGACATGGGTTTGTTTAACCTTTTGTCACTGGCATGACTATTAGAAAGTCCCTTAACCTTTCTTTCTTTTTTTCTGGAAAGGGGGTGGGGAGGCAAGACAATTATGACTTGCCCAAGGTCACACAACTAGTAAATATCAAGTGTCTGAGGCTGGATTTGAACTCAGGTCCTCCTGACTCCAGGACCAGTGCTCTATTCACTGAGCCACCTAGCTGCCTGCCCCCAGTCCCTTCACCTTTCTAAAGGTCAGTTTCCTCACCTGTAAAATAAGCACTAGATGACCTCTAAGGGTACTTTCCATTCTGAATCTCTGATCCTATGAACTACTGAGCATTCACAAAGCAAGCAATGTTGATGACCAACTTCAAGAGGAATCGCCCATTACCAATATCTATAGTGAATTGTGACCCTGCATATCCCTCCTGTTCACTGTGTATGAAAAGAATGCTGGGAAACAACTCCAGTTTGGGGGAGGATAGATAAAGAGGTTTTGCTTAGGTGATTGAAATTCATTGTTAATATGAGTTAGAGAAGTTGATGGTTAATATATAAACAGATGATTAGAATTGAGGTCTAATTAATGATTTTGGTGTTACGCATTTCTTCTAATTAGTTTTTAACTATCAACTTCAGGTTTGACTAATGTTAGTATCATAGAACTACCAGTCAGAATAAATATTTGGTAGATGAGTGGGGCAATAGGAGCCAATGATTGATAAGTCATAACTGTTAGGTAATTCCCAGACAGAACAGGGGAAGAACAGTCAAGAGGTTGAACACTAGGTGATTAATAGTCTACTGGCAAGACACCTTCCTGTCACCTGCCCTAAGTTGCTGTTGTGAGAACAGATCCCCCTGGTTCTGATAGTACAAACTATTATACAAATAATAGCTGGATTTTCTACATTACTTTATGTGTATGGACATAACTGTTTACTCAGACAACATAGTAGAATGGGGGTGAGGGGAGGGGGAAGAATTTGGAGTCAGAAGACTTGGGTTTCAATCCCAGCTCTGTTATTTGCTCCTTATGTGACATGGGCTTCAAAATTCTCTTCTATAAAATGAACAGGCTGGACTAGATGACCACTTGAGGTTTCTTTTAGCTCTAAATTTGTGAAATTAACAATAAGATGAAGCTATAATAACCAAAATAATTTTTGTGACAATAATAGTAACCAACATTTGTATAGTACTTTACATACTTTCTTGGAAGCAGCTGACACAGTGGATAGAGCACTGGACCTGAGTCAGGTGGACCCAAGTTTAAATCTGGACTCAAATACTTACTGTGTGACTCTGGGCAAGTCACTTAACCTCTGCCTGTTTCAATTTCCTCAGCTGCAAAATGGGGATAATAATAGACCCTACTTCCCCGAGTTGTTATAAGGATAAAATGAGATAACATTTGCAAAGTACTTGGCAAACCTTGAAGTGGTACTTAAATGTTAATTATTATCATAATTCCTTGCCATTTTCTTCTCTTGCTCATTTTACAGATGAGGAACTGAGGCAAACAGGGTAAAGTGACTTGCTTAGGATCACACAGCTAATAAGTGTCTAAGGCTGGATTTGAACTCAGGAAGGTGAGTCTTCCTGGCTCTAGGTCTGCCACTCTATCCACTGTGCTAGCTAGCTGCCCTTTATTTGGTGGTTCAGAGATATGTTCAGTGGTATCTGATTCTTTGTGACTCCATTTGGGGTTTTCTTGGCAAGGAGTGGTTCTAGGTTGGTAGGACTCAAAATATCTATCACTCTATATCCCTTTTAGAAACAGAGGTTACCTTGCTGTTTCAACGAGGCACGTGAATAGGACTTAGTGGCAATGGACAAAAAGTCATCACCCAAGACAGCACAAAATTCAAACTTTAGATGAAACAAGAAGGTAGGAGTGATGGGATCCTAATAAAGCTGCCCCCAGCCCCAGCATTCTAACTTCATTATAGGCCTGACCCTACTGAACAACAAACCCACTGCACCTACCTAACCCCCCCGCCCAATGTCCTAACTTCTTCATATATGCCTCACTGCTCACTAGAACAACAGGTGTGTCCCTGAACTCTTAGTTCCCACAGAAATAGAAGGTGTGTCCATATGATGGAAACCTAGCTACTGCCTCTACCTGGTCATTGCCCCCAGACCCATTCCCACAGAAACAGGTGTGTTATTGTATTCAGTCACAATCACATCATCCATCTAGCCCAAAACAGGACCACAATAGCTAGCCAGTTGGAGGGCAGAATGGCCAGAATGTTTAACAACCTCCATTACCTAATCTCTTAACAAACTTCACCTGCCTTTTTAATATTAATAATATTGCTCTATTCTATGTAAATTTCTGTTGTGTAATTGCATCTTTATCTTATAAACATCCATCTTGCTTTCTCTAAAGTTGTTGGTTCCTCTTAGAACTTGGCCCACTTCATGAGAGGAGTCAATCTCAATAAATGTCTATACTTGGATTAGAGTTGGTCTGACTGTGAATTCTTTGAGATGGTTCCACCACAACACATCATGAAACCCCAACAGTTTTGAGTGGGCAGAGCCCCCACCTCAACACTTTTTGGTGTCCCTGGGTTTAAACCGCAACAGGAATAGCAAAGATCTTTTTTTTTTTTTAAAGCAATTGGGGTTAAGTAACTTACATGGCCAAGTGTTTCTAGGTGGATGCTAAGTGTCTGAGCCTGGATTCGATTCCCAGGTCGTCCCAACACTGGAGCCAGTGCTCTTACTCGCTGTGCTACCTGGCTGCCCCAAGTAGCAAAGATCTTACTAAACAGTCTTCCTAGGAGTCTGCACTCTCCCAATGAGTTTGGCATTACTCATATTTCTGGTTGCTTTTTCCTTTTGTGCTGTTTCCAAGAACAAACACATGTATTTGGTCAAATATTTTTTCACTATGTTTCTGTAATCCTTCTCCCCCAAAACAGTTTTCCTTCCACTTTTTAAAATTTCAGAAACAATCACCCTGCTGAATTTTTACACTGAAAAATTCCTCCCACCACCTCCATTCTTCAAAAAGGGAAGGAAACACATTTAGCAAAGAACAGCATTTTTCTACTGTGGTTTTACTTCAGTTTGTACTTTGTCTTTTGGTCTCTTTACTTCAGATCTTTGATCTGAACTCTTATTTTTCTGGTTTAAAAATGTGAATTGAATCAAAGATGTAAATTCATTTTAGGAACTTTTGTATTACACATAGTGTGGATTTTGGGAGGCCTAACAAAAAGATACACGCACATGATATCAGTTTGAAGAATTGTGCATCTCCACCCTAATACTACTGTTCAAATTTATGGAACAAACTTCACAGGAAGAAAGAATTCTTCTTCCCATTCCAGGAGACTTAGCTAAATGAGAATCACCAAAATTCTAGTAGCTAATCTTTATTTTCTGTAAAACACGATACTATTTCCTATGTGTGAATGTGGCCAAGACTGATAAAGGATGTATGGTTCTTACACTGGAGAACTCAGGAAAGGATGTGACCACAGCTGAAAAGGAACTTTACCAAAGCTTCATAGAGCAAGAGCTTTGTCTTGAGATGGTAGAGATTACTTGAGAATGCTTTTGTACCACTTCCGTGCTGCACTTCCATTTGTCTAAAGGAATCAACATGTTATTTTCAAAGGCCTTGAAGTTAGGTTGTCATTATGGCAAACAGAGACACTACAAATTGACTTAATTTGGGGAACATGTTCTGGAAACAGAGGTTAAAATACCATACGTGAAAACGACCCTTTTTGAATTATTCTAAATGAGTTTTGTACCTATATGTGAAGGCAACTATCATGGGACAAAGATCTCTCCGAACGACAATAATGGTGTTATAATTAACTAATATTGATGCCTCAGATTATTTAAATGTTGTTATATTTAAATAACACTATAAAATATACAGAACTGTGATGACTGATTAAATATAAAAATGTGTGCACAATATATGAATCTGTCAACATAAATGTCACATTCAAAATAAATTAACAGGAAGTTCAAAAGATCACAAGAAAATCCATAGATTTTGTGAGTGTAACATGAATATTTAGACTGATTAAAATAAAACTTCAGGGAATGACATTTTAGTGTAACAAGAAATTATTTAAAAGTTTGTATTTTTCTAACAAAATAAATTTCAAAGTGGGAGGGGAGAGGCTCTGGTAAGCTTTTCATAAAAAAAAAAGAAAGAAAAATGAACTGCTAAAAGTTCATTTTAACCAATATAAAAATTAATTTCTATGAAACAAGCACAGGACTTCGAGTCACAAGACCTGGGTTTAAATCCTGGCCCTTGTACTCATTAGCTGTCTCACCGTGGACAAACCACTTCATTGCTCTGAGCTTCAGTTTCCTCACCTGTAAAATGGGGATGATGATACTTTGCTTCAACAAGGTTGTTGTGAGGGAGTACTCTGTAAGCCTTTGAGGGCTAAATAAATGAGAGTTTCCTGTACCATCAACTCTAAGAGGTCCAGTACCATATCTAAACTTTGTATCTTCCCCATTGCTTTTCACACAGTAGATGCCTACTAGAAGTTCATAGAAAAACTTGCGTCAAATCACTACCTTATATGCTGATCCCAGACATACTTAAAATCGTTGCTTAGTAATCACTTTGTGCCAGGATTGGCTATGGACCCTGTGTCCTGGAAACTTTTAGCAACTTGGTACCACAGTATGTAGGTGCCGATAACGAACAGTACCTAAGTATACGGACAGAAGCTAGTGGTAAGACCAACCTAGCAAGGATTATTGTAGTAATCTGTAGCACTGTAGAGACTGTAGTAATACAACAGGAAGGACTGAAGTGAGATCTCATTCTAGCGCTTCTCTGACTTGTCGTGTATGTTTACACAGCTTCTCTGCCTCCTCCTGAAGTTCTCTCATTGCAGCATCATTAGGGTATTTGAGGACGGCATTCTTGGTGGCCACAGCCAGATTCTTCAATAAGCCACAAAGATGGCTGCTACTGCGGAGAATTTCGTTGCGGACATCTTTTTCCTTTGTCTCTTGACAGAGGGAGTCCACCAGCTTTTGGCCTATCATGATGATCAATTTACTCTGGGTGATAAAAATTTCAGGTGGTTGGTTATTGCTAAGGCTGGTATTAAATATGCCAATGGCCTTAAGAATCCCACCAAAGTAAAGTCTACAGTGTTCTGAAAGGTTGATTTTCTTCTCTGGATCCTGCCTACTCAGTGCTTTGTGGTTTGTAGAAAGACTCTAGAGAGAAGGAAAGAAAATGATTCTGTTAATGAAAAGCAATTAATTTTTAATTGTTCATTTTTATGTTCAGGAAGTGGGGAAAGACCTTGGTATGATATAGTGAAAAGGAAAGCTACATGGAAGTCATTAAACTTGAATTTTAGTACAACTCTCCTAACAACATGGATACCAGCCATGCAATTTTTGGCATGTTTTTACAGTCATAAAATTTTAAGTCTGGAAGGGGTTACAGATAGAATATTAATGCTTAAAGAGATCTTAGAACATAGAATGTCAAAGTAGTGAGGACCCAAAGAACAAAGAATATTGGAACCACAAGGGTCCATAGAACATAAATTGTTAGAGATAGAACTGTACCTTTGAATGACTGCAAATCAAGTAGACAGGACATTAGAAATAGCTCACATTTCTAGCACTTAAATGGTTTCCTCACAACTCTCTAAGGTCTGAGATAATTGAATACAGAGAAGTCCAACACACGCCGACCAGGATAAGGCCCATAATGGTGCAGCCAGAACCACAGTAAAATGTAATTGGGAAATACTTAACAAAAGAAATAAAAATACAAGAAGACATAGATTATGCTAGAGTGTGCTTTACTAAGTCAACGTGTAACTGGCAGGATTCCTTGTATGTGGTTTAGTGGCCCAGTTTTCTATTTGAGTCTGAGATCACTGATTTAGTACAGGGGTTCTTAACCTGGTTGGGGGAGGAGAGGCAGCATGAACTTCAATGGGGAAAAAAATTACATCTTTATTTTCACTAAGCTCTAATTGAGATTAATGACATTTCTTTCGATTGTTTAAAAACATTATCCTGAGAAGGGATCCAAAGGCTTCACCAGACTGCCAAATAGGACCGACCTACAGCAAAAAAGGTTATCAACCTTTGACCTGGTGCCACTAGTTCATAAGATGTTTTCATATACAGGAGGAAACAAGCCCTAAGAAGGAAACGAATTTTCCAAGAAGACCTCTTCTTTCTTGGACACCAGTTTCCTCATACACAAAACAATAATAATAGTAAACAAAATAATAACATCTTGTCTCACAGGATAGTTTTGAGGATCAAATGAGAAAATGTCCATGGCAGCATTTCAGAAACTTCATAGTGTTTTATCAGTGGAAGGAGATACTGTTTGTTATTCATCAAATAAAGTTGTGACTACATACTATAGAGTGGTAGGTAGAGTTTGGAGACCCAAGTTTAAATTCTAGGTGTGTGACTGTGGGTTATGTCACAACTTAAACTTTCAATGGCCCACTCTATTACCATGAATGTAAGGTGTAAAGCACAATGCAAATATAAGTTGTTATATCCCAAAACAGGTAGCTCCAAAATAAGATAGTAATTTATGGTGTTGAGGGAACATGGCATCTGGATATTAGAAACTCTTTGATTTGGGGCATCATGTAGATCAGGAGTACTTAACCTTTTTGTGAATCTTAAGGACCCCTGGGCACTCTGGCAAAGCTGATGGACCTCTGATGGACCTCTTCTCAGAATGTTTTCAAATGCATAGAATAAAATGCTTAAGATTACAGAGGAAACTGTGTTGAAATAATTGTCAAAATATAAAAAAAAACCTGGGATAAGATACATAGATGAAACTTGAAATAACAACAATAATTTAAATTTTTTCCAATTACATGTAACAATTTTTAACATTCATTTAAAAATTTTTTTAGTTACTATGCCCAAAGGTCTATAAAACTGTGATCTAGAAATTTGATCCAGCAATACCACTATTAGGTCTGTATCCCAAAGTGATGTTTTTAAAAGGGGGAGGAGAAGGACCTACTTGTACAAAAATATTTTTAGCAGCTTTTTTAGTGGCAAAGAATTGGAAATTGAGGATATGCCCATCAACTGGGGAATGGTTGAACAAGTTGTGATATATAATTGTAATGGAATATTGCTGTGCTATGAGAAATAATGAGCAGGCAAATTTCAGAAAAAAACCTGAAAAGACTTATATGAACTGATGCCACATGAAACAAGCAGAACCAGGAAAACATTGTATGTAGTAAGAGCAATCCTGTACTATAATCAGCTGTGAATGACTTAGCTATCCTCAGCAATAGAAAGATCCAAGACAGTTCTGAAGGACTTATGATAAAAAAAATGCTCTCTACTTCCAGAGAAAGAACTGATGGAATCTGAATGCAGATCAAAGCATAATACTTTTCACTTTCTTATTTTTTGTGTTGTTTGTTTCCTTGTTGGGTCCATGTCTTTCACAACATGATTAATATGGTAATATGTTTTACATGACTGAACATGTATAACCTATATCACACTGCTTACTGTCTCACAGGGAGGGGGGAGATGAAGAAGGGAGAAAAAATTTGGAATTCAGAATTTTCAAAAAACTAATGTTAACTAGGGAAAAATATGTAACTAAGGAAAAATAAAATATTATTAGAAAAAAAATTTGGAGTTCCAAATTCGCTCTTTCCTTTCCTTTCTCCTTTGCACCCTCAGTGAGAAGACAAGAAATTTGATACAGGTTATACATGTACAAATGTGCAAAACATTTCCACATTAGATATAACAATATTTTTTAAAACATGATATAACATATTTCATATCTAGTGCCTCTTTTTGTGATTTGAGATTCTTGAAATTTGTTACTAGCTTAAGCATCTTAATCAACAGAGCAGACTTCTCTGTGGTAATGGCTTAAGATTTAGTGAACATAAAATTGAAAAAAAAATTGAGGCAGTATGGCATAGTGGGAAGAGAGGATTAAAATACAAAAGGTCAAGGTTCTAGTCCTAGGGGTGCCTCTGAATATCTATGTGACCTTGGGTAAGTTCCTTTACTTCTCTGGATTTCCATTTCCCCATTGGTAAAATGTTGAAGCTGTTTCAGATGATTGCTAAAGTCCTTTTCAGTGCTGGATCTGTGATCTCCAAGGTGCTTTTAGAACTTAAAAAAAATCTTATAATCCATTGTTTTTTTTGGCATCTTGGATTGTTCATAGCATTAGGAAGTGTTATTCAAGGACAGGAAATTTTAATAAGAAACATTAAGAAGAAAATAAGCACCATACTGTACCTTTGTTTTAGGATCTTTTTTGTTTTCTGCTTGTATGAAAACTGGTTTCTGTACATCTTCCAGGTTCTTTGACTTCTGAAACACAAACATAGCTTAAAATATTCATTTATTTCAAAACTGTTACAAGTCTAATTTCTTTTTTGAAAGTCTCCTTTCATGCAACCTTCTTTTTACTGTCTGAACTCAGGTAGCAGCCTATTACAGGAGAAATTACAGCCTGTTCTGATAAAGCAAGTAATAGTTTAATGCCATATTTACCCTTTCTTTTCAGCTTCCTCTAACCAATATTGCATAATTCTGAAGATTTTTTAAAACATGGATGAATTTTGTTTTGAGAATAGGTCTTCATGTACAGAAAAGATTTGAACATGTCAGAAGCTACACTCGTTCTAAAGTAACCCAGGGACAATGTGTGATAGGGACTTGCATTTCATAAATTTTCAGTAGAAAGTGATAGTTGTTCAGCTTTCCCTAAATGTCAAAAGTATCATCTTTCACATATAGAAGCACCCCAAGTTTTACTCCGGGGCCCCTTTCTTTTCTGTGGCTCTGTACCATCTGTCTTAATGATCTCATTAAGCCTCAGAATTGCAACTATTATCTCTATGCAGTAACTCCAGGTCTATGGTATCCTAACTTCTCCTCTGAACTTCCATCATGAATTACCAACAAGCTATTTGATATCTATTTCTGGATGTCTTATAGGGATCTCAAATTTAACATGTCCAAACAGAACTTATCTTTCCTCCGAACTTACCATTCTTCTAAACTGCTCTGTTTCCATTCAAGACACAACCATGCTTTCAATTCCTTAGGTTGGCACTCCTGTAGAAATCCTTTACTCTTTACTTTTCCTTAAACTCAGGTTTAATCTGTTGCCAACTTTTGACTGTCACCTTTACAAGTATCTCTAAATCTTTCCCTGTTCCTCAGCCCATACCCTCATTGACTCTCTTGGATTGCTGTAACATTCTCCTAATTGCTCTCCCTGTCTCAAGTCTCCCCTTTCCAATCCATCCTCTACACAGTGGCCAAATTGATATTCCTAAAGTAAAGAGATGAGCATCGTATTCCACTGCTCAAGAAGCTTCAGGGGCTCCCTATTGCCTCTCTGTTCAAATACAAACTCTTCTGGTTGACATTTAATGGCCTTCATGATCTGACTCCAACCGATCTTTCTATACTGATTTTATATCTCTCCCCTCCTGCACTCTACATTCCCGCCAAAGTAGCCTATTTCCTGTTTCTAATACATGACATTTCATGTTTTCTCTCAATGTCTTTGCACAAGCTATTCTTCATGCCTAGAATGCAGGGGTGGCTAGGTGGCCCTGGAGTCAGGAGGACTTGAATTCAAATCCGGCCTCAGACACTTAACTACCCGTGTGACCTTGGGCAAGTCACTTAACCCCAATTGCCTTGACTTCCTCCTCCAAAAAGTAAAACAAACGTACCTGGAATGCAGTCCCCACTCACCTCCACCTCTTAGAATACCTAGATTATTTCACCTTCTACATGAGATCTCTCTTTACTCATTCTCCCCAAGTACTAGTGACTCCCTACCCAAAATAACTTTGTATCTAGTCAGTCAGTCAATAAATATTTATTAAACACCTTCTATATGCCAGGCACTATGCTAAGCACTGGGGATACAAAGGAAGGCAAAAGACAAGTAAGTCCCTGCTCTCAAGGAGCTCGGTCTAATGGGGGAAGACAACATGCAAACTGTATGTATGAGATACATACAGGAGAAATTGGAGATGTTTAGTTTGTACATGTTTTGTATTGGTTTATCTATCTACATGTAATTCCCCCACCCTTAATAAAAATTTGAGTTTATAGACTGTTTCATTTTTTATTTTTGATTCCCAATTCCTACTAGCCTTGCATCTAGGTAGTTGTTTAATAAAAACCTATGAATGAATGAATACATATTATTATGTTTTCCAGTTTAGTGCCATTTTTATCAATTTCATTTTCTGGTATGTTATATTAATTCCTACCCTCCTGCCCCACCCCACCCCAAACCAAAAAACAATAACAAACCATACCTTTTCTCTGTTCAAAAGATTCTTTAAGTTGTGTCCAACTTAGTTGTCACTACCAAAGCTATCTGTTCCTTTTTCTCTTAGAACACATTACATAATACATTTCACTAACCTGTAATTTATCTTGGTCACAGATATTCCTCATATTTTTATTTGATGGCTCAGAAGAAAATTCGCTTTCCCTTGGTTTACCAAGAGCAATATTTCCTTGGTGCAAATCAAAATCTTTTCTTCTGGGAATCTGAGTAAATGTTGCCAATTTATGTTCTGTATTCATGTGGAGTTGAGTAGTCTCTTCTTTCTCACAGTTCTGTTTAAAAAGGAGCTTCCCATTTGCAATGATGATGGAGACAAAGCGCTTGAGGTCTTCTGGAATTGTCCGGGCCACCATGACAAATCTGTCCAGATCATCAGGATTGTTCTGAAGTTTGTCAGTAATAAGAATGTCCAGAGACCAATTGCAGTTATTCAGAGCTTCCCTTGTTTCTAGGAGAATCTGGTAGGAATCTGAAATAACCTGTAGTTGCTTTTTGATTCTGACTTGAAGGTTATTGTCAGTGAGATTGCTAGCATTCACACTGACCAGTCGGGCAAAATCCAGAAACTCTCCCAGCGATGCCTTGATGTGATCAGCGGCTCTATGGATCTCATCGATGTTTGCTTCCAGGTATTCTCTTAATCTCCACTTACTGCTCACAAAGATCATTAGACTTGCTATGGAGCTAGCTACTCTGTGCTGTAGGTCTGTCACCATCTCTTTGGCCAACTCCAGGTCCAATATAACCTCTTTGCCTGGTTCTTCTGATGAGGAAATAGATGAGGGGTCAGTAGAAGTTGAGGAGCAAGAAGATGTACTGGCTCTGCTGTCTACACTGGAAATGGATAATCTATCTTGTTCAGATGGCTCAGGGGATATTAATCCTGCATGTCTTGGTAGCCAGGAGGGAACATGATAAACACAATTTCCTGAAGCATCGTTTTTCTTTTCAGGATCTTTCCCAACCCGAGGGACAAGAGACATCCCTTTTGGAATGTCATAAATGTTGGGCTTTGTGTTCTGTTGCTCCACCCGAGGAATCAGAAAACTGGGGGGAACAGCATATTCAATTCTAGGTTTCAAGGGTAGTATATCTCGAGGGGGTGGAAATGCATATACAGGCATTTCTGGGGAACTGATTTTTTTCTGAACTGGGAGTACATTTTTGCACTGGTTCTCCATTCGTGGTTTGAGTGCCTTTGATTTATCATTTGGTGAATTTTGCAAGGTTGATGTACACCGGGGAGATGGAGTATCATAGAGCACCTTCTGTTCTGGGGAACTGGATGGGGATGCTTTTCTCAAACTTGTTTTATCTGGAGACACTGGAGTGTCATAAATCCATCCGGGCTTGTGAGGATTGGGCAAAGTATTATAGCAACCTTTTGTAACAGATTTTGTTGATGGAGAAACCACATAAGGCATATCTCCTAAAGAAATGACTCTTGCAGCTGGAGGGGGGACATCATAAACCTATGCAAGAAAGAACCCAATAAAAACTTAATAACAAGAATGCCTCCCATGAACAAAAGCTGATTGTACTGTTTGTCTTAAGATACAATCCATCTCCTGACTAGGAATTTTCTTTTCTCCTGTTTTTTTGGCTTTGGCTATGACCAATTTAATGTTTAATTGAAAAAGAATTATTTGTGGTAATTGTCAGATGTTTTGCCCTGCTCTAGTGTTCCCCTGACCTGCTTACTTTTTTCAGACTTAATATATATTTTATTTCCCCCCAATTACATGTTAAAATAATTTTCAATATTTCTTTTATTAAAAATTTTGAGTTCCAAATTCTGTCTTTCCCTTTCCCTGAGATGATAAGCAATCAGATATAGGTTATAAATGTGTAATCATGTAAAACATTTCCGTATTAGCAATCTTTTACAAAAGGACTCAAAAGAAAAAGAATGAAAGAAAGCAAGCAAAAAATAGCATGCGTCAGTCTGTATTCAAACAATATCAATTCTTTCTCTGGAGGCAAATAGTATGCTTCATTATTAGTCCTTTGGGATTGTCTTAGATCATTGTATTGCTGAGATAGCTAAGGTTTTTTTTTAATAATTCTTCACTAAATAATATTTCTACTACTGTGTAAATGTTCTCCTGGTTCTGTTCACTTCAGTTTGCATCAGTTCATATAAGTCTTTCCAGGTTTTTCTGAAATCATCTTGCTTGTCATTTCTTATAGCACAATAATAGTCCATTATAGTCATGTACCACAGTAGTTACCACAAAAAGAGCTACTATAAATATTTTTTTACGAGTAGATTCTTTCCCCTTTTTAAAATGTCTTTGGGATAAACTCTGCAGTAGTATTATGGGATCAAAGGGTATGTACAGTTTTATACCTCTTTGGGCATAGCTGCAAATTGTTGTCCAGAATGGTTGGATCAGTTCACATCTCCACTAAGTGCATTAGCATCCCAGTTTTCTCACATCCCCTCCTTTTTTGTCATACTAGCCAACCTGGTAGGTATGAGGTAGAACCTCAGAGCTGTTTTAATTGCATTTCTCTAATCAATAATGATTTAAAACATTTTTTTCCTATGTCTATAGGATAGCTTTGGTTTCTTTCTGACTAGAACATTTTTACTGGCTATCCTCAGGCCTGGAATTCTCTCCCTATTCAATTCTTCCTTCTGGCTTCTTTCAAGTCCCAGCTAAAGCCGCAACTTCTGTCAAATCTTTTCCTGATCTCTTTAATGCTACTGCCTTCACTCTGTGATTATTTCCAACTTACTGTGTGTGTGTGTGTGTGTGTGTTATTCGTTGTATACTTTCTTCTCCACCAGAATGTGAGCTCCTTGAGGGACTATTTTTTGCCTTTTTTTAGATTCTCAGTGCTTAACACGTTGCCTTTATATAGTAATGTTTATTGACTCACTGACTACCTAATTGTATAGTAACTCCACATCGCCTTTGAACCTCACAGTCTTAACAACCTTATAAAGTAGTAGGAGATATATATATTTAGATGGCGAAGCAATCAGGGTTAAATGACTTGCCTAAGTTCACACAACTAGTAAGTGTCTGAGGCCAAATTTGAACTCAGGTTCTCCTGACTCCTGGGCCAGTGTTCCAGATTTAAGGAAATGATAAAGTCAATGAATATTAATAATTCCAAAGTCTGTTAATACATAGATGGTTTTTATGCCCCAAATCTCTCCCCACTCCAGTCTATCTTCCACTCAACTGTCAAATTAATCTTCCTAAATCATAAATCTGTGTCATCCTCTTAACCAATAAATTCTGGTGGTTCCCTGTCATTCCAGGATCACATATAAAATCCTATGCTTGGCATTCAAAGCCCTTCACAATCTGACCCCTCCTACATTTCTAGTCTTCTTATACCTTATTTGCCATATGTACTCTATGATCCAGTGACACTGGTTTCCTTTCTTTTCCTCCCACAAGACTCCATCTTCAGACTCTGGATATTTTTACTCACTGCCCCTCATGCCTGGAATGCTCTCCCTCCTCATCTCAGCCTCCTGGCTCTCTAGCTTCTAGTCCCAGCTAAAATTCCACTTCTTGGAAGAAGTCTTTCCATTCCCTCTGAATTCTAGTATAATGTCTGTTGACTGTCTCTAACTTATTCTGTATGTATCTTGTTTGTTAATTGTTGTTTTCATGTTGTTTAACCCATTTTTTTCATATATTCTAACACTGAGTGATTGCTTCCCCCTCAAGATTCCCATAATTTACATGTATCATCTATCTGTCTGTCTGTCTCTCTATCTATCCACTATGAACTCCTTGACAGCAGAGACTATTTTGACTTTTGTTCTATCTCTAGCACTTAGCATAGTGCCTAGAGTACATAGTAGGCACATTAAGAAATGCTCATTGGCTCACTGACAGGTCTCATTCACATGGCTGTGTGATTCATTTTCAATCATGAAGACCAAGAACCAGTCACGCATACCATCCTGTGTGACTCTTGCTCATGTTCTTCTATTAGTTTGTCATGGGGAATTTTCTACTGATTCTGTGATGGTAAAGATGTAGTCCTTAGTGGAATATCATTTGCAAAAGCCCAACTGTTCTTTTTTAATACCTAGTCAAAGATGCCTTTGATGTACAAGTAATTATTCTCAAAAAATTTATAAAGATTAGAAAGTAGACTTATGAATAAGCAGTTATTGATGTTCTCTCTCTAATCTTTTTTGGGAGTAAAAAGTCTAAGATTTTCCCCCTTGTCTTTGGAGTCTTCCTCTCCCTTCAGATCTCTTGGGAATTAATTCCTCAAAACTTTCAAAATGCTTCACCTCCAGAATGGATCTTCTTTGTATAACTGGCACAACTGCTTTTCCTCCCTCTTTGTTTTCTTCAGTGGCATTTGAGACCATGAGATTCGAGTACAGGCGTAGTATTTCCAGTGTCCTTGATGTGAAGAAGAGTTTTGTTGACTGTCTTTCCAAAGTTTCTTTAAAATATTTTGGGGGGGCAACTAGTTGGCATACTGAATAGAGCAGAGGCCCTGAAGTCAGGAGGATCCGAGTTCAGATATGACCTCAGACACTTGACACCTACTAGCTGTGTGTCCTTGGGTAAGTCACTTAACCCCAATTACCTTGCCTTCCCCCCTCAAATTTTTTTCCCCCTCTCCACTGCTCATTTCTGTTTTATGAGGCAATGTTGCTCATAATTTTCTACCTTTTCTCTCCTGTAGATTTTACAAGAATTTTACATTCTAAACTTGGTTTTGTTTGTCTCTTTCAGGTGTTTGCTAATTTAGATGGATTTTAAGCTCTTTTGTTTTCTTCATTATGACAACTGTAGATAAACTTCTATATGAAATTGTTATAATAGGTGTCAATGCCCTTTCTTTCACCAATTTCCCACTTGTTGGCATTAATAGCTTGTTTAAATAGGTCAAGTCACAGTTGTTTTAATTAGATACTATATCCTTTCTCATTTTAATTTTTTTATTCTAGCTTTCCACTCATTTTTATTGCTGCTCTTATATATCAGCAGTCTCATTCTACATATTTGATGGGTCATTCTCTGTCTATCAAAATATAATCAACCTCTTCCCATATTAAATCAACATATATTGAGTCACTTCAATGCAAAAGTGAGCATAAGATGTACTGTAGAACAATGGCCCCTTTTCCTTCTTTAATCTTTTTTCCCCCTTAAAAGAGAAATAAACAAAAATCCTGCCCTTTTCGTTGTGCTTATATTTCTTTGCTAAACTCAGCCTATTATGAGTTTCAGCATGACTAGAACTCTGCAGTTCTAGTCTAACTTTACTATCCCCCCTCTCTATTCCCTGTCCTTTCTTCAATTTTCTGCATATGCTTTTAAAAAATTTAAGTTAGGTTGATAAGTCATTGAGCATCAATATTGGCATTTTTACACAACTTCCTTTTCTTTTTCACTGGAATTGTTTATTTTTGTGCCTTCAAAATTTCATTTATGAGTGCTTCTCCTCCTTTCAAGCTCTTATAGTATTTTAGGCCAAAGGCCACCTTTCCTTCCTCTTACGCTTTATAGATCTATTTCCTAAAAATCTAAAGTATGCCCAGCTTTTCTCTCCCCTGTCACAAATGCTAACATTGAATGATTGCTTCCCCTATAAGATTCCTTACTTTATCTATCTATCTATCTATCTATCTATCTATCTATCTATCTATCTATCTATCTATCATCTTTCTATCTATTTATCTATCTACCTACCTATCTATCCATCTTATCTACCTCCATATCTATTTATCTATTCTCTTATCTTGGCCAGGCTGGAAGTGCAGTATAGCTACTTATAGGCCGAGTCTCACTTCTAATTTGTAAAGAAGCTTTGACTTGTTCCTTCTCCAGCCTGGGACAGTTCATCCCTCCTTAGTTAGAGTGGTGGTCCTGGTTCATCATACTGAGGTGGTACCAAATGTAGACATTCAGATGGGCTCTATCCCTAATGTTGTTCAGAACTCTTGAGCTTAAGTAAACCTTCAACCTCAGCCTCCCAAGCTTCAAGGATTATAGGGATGCACAACCACATCAGTCATTTCTATATATATATTTTTAAGGTTTCTTCATGCCTTTTGTTTTTATCGTAACCATTTCTGTATCAGAAATTCTGATTCTGAGATTTTATAATTCCATGAGTTGAACCTAAATCTTTTGACTTCAAATACAGTTCTCATTCCATTGTGCAATAATTGCCTCTTTCTTTTGGAGCTAATCTAATTTAATTTCTGGTGCTTTAAAGTGCTTTTAATAATTTCATAATATTATTTATAAATATTTACACAGTTATCTACATCATACTCACATGACTTATTGGAACATGGATTCCTGCCTTTTCAGAGCTTCCTGGAATGTCATACACTTGTCGTTCCTGTTCCTGAGATAAATTCAACACAGGAAAAGAGCAAGATGATCACTAATCTGATCCTCCTCAAGCCTCTCTTTGACCCAAGCACAAATTCGTGAAGAATTAAAGGAAGGCCTCTCAATTATAGAGTACGTATGGTACCAGTGTCATATATTGATATAGAAAACATTTAATCTAAAGCACACTTTTCCAATTTACCTTTCCTATGGATAAAACTTTTCCTAGAGGTAAAACCTAGAAGAGTTTACCTCAACTGCTTGATTTAATTTTTGTGATTTGTATTTAACCATTATAAACCAGAAGACTAAATGGATTTTGGTTTCAAATAAAGTTTCTAATAAAAATATCATTCAAAATTTTTTTTTGTTGACTTACAGCACTTTTATTTTTCTTTACATGATGATATATGTTGGGCATCACAATTGTCAAAGGTTAGCGTGACTTGCAAATTTTAGTTTTCTACTGTCATTAGAACATTAAAACAATTTACAAAAAAATTGACTTGGGGGTGGCTAGGTGGTGCAGTGAATAGAGCACTGGCCCTGGAGTCAGGAGGACCTGAGTTTAAGTCCAACTTTAGACACTTAACTCTTGCTAGCCATGTGACCTTGGGCAAGTCGCTTAACCCCAATTGCCCTCCAAAAAACAAAAAAAAAGTTTTTTTGACTTAGATACATAAATTTACAAGTATAAAAATGTAAACTTTTTTTCCTAGTTGAGGACTGAGTAACTTATGCGGGGGTAACATAAGAAAAAAATTGGTTCCTAAAAAAATTTAATTCAACATGTATTTCAAAGGCACTAGGATAGTAGCAATATGTAACATTTGTTCACAGTTATCATTTGGATTTACATACTATTTTTTATTGCATAAAGTCCTATTATGATGTACCTTCATGTCATGGAAGTGACCCTCAGTTTCTGAAGAACATGCAAGGGAGTATGAGACCTGGTAAGTATTGCCAAGATAGAAACCCTTTCAGTACAATCCCATCCATGACGTCAGTTGTCTCAAGAATAGTTTTGTTCAATTCATAAAAACCCATCACCCAGCTGGTTAAAGATGATTAATTTTTTGGTCACAGCAACTCTTGAAGACAGTGGACCTAGTCATAGGAAGGTTGTAATCTTTGTTGGTGAAACAAAGTAATTATGTAGATACAAAGGGTACCTATGCTAATAAAGTCATAGAACTACAGCATGTCTAAGACTGACAGGATAAACATCACCTGGCATGTATATCTCACTGTAGATACTTAAAAGTTTAACTAACCCCAGTGGCATATTATTTGAATTTATAAGGCTTAAAATTAATTAAGTGAATAAAAAAATGCAAATGATAATTTCTACAAATAAAGTTAAGATGCAGCTATCACATAAGATTAAGGACCCCAACTCTAGAAATATAACTTCTGACACCTCTGGGCATAACACATTCCTTAATTAGAAGACAGCCTCACCTTAGGAATCAAGTGACCTTGGCTTTGTAGGGATGGAACATCATAAACTTGTGAATTAATAGTTGATAATGGGGTTGGAATTGGTCTGGGAAGTGTAAAAAGGTCCTGGGAAAGAAGAAGAAGAAGGAAATGATTAAGAAATAAAAATCTGAAAACTCAAAAGCTTATGTAAGTGAATGTTGAAAACTGAAAACAAATTTATAAAAATCTTGGACATTGAAATACCTATTCAAAATTAATTTGTAATTGACAACAATTATTCTAGTATATAACCAAATAAAGTAGAGAGATGGCAGTGTAATGGAAAGAACACTGATTGGAATCATGTCTTAGGTTTAAATCTTTAATGCTTAATAGTTCTATGATATTTTTCATTCATATGATTTCTAGGACTATCAACAAGATACTTATTATTTCTGGACCTCTGATTCTTCATCTATATAAGCAGGATAATGAATACTTGCATTATATTCCCTATTCATTCATTCATTCATTCAACATGTGGCTAGCAAAACCTTATCAACCTCTCTTACAAAGGCAGCACATGTTCTCTAACCTTCACTTGCATTGGTAGGTGAGGACCTCAGAGGATAACTGCTATATCTTCCTATCTGGGTTCAAAGAGTAGCCTATAAAGGTCTGGATTGGTGGTTTTCTAATACAGTGTGCTTTCCTCCATGATGATCGGTTGATATCAATTAGCCAAATTTAATTAGACATTAGAAAAAGGTATTTACTAAGGTGGTATAATAGGAATAATTGGTATGAAACATCCCCTCAAAAGAATGTGACACACTTCCATCATAACCTACAGAGTCCAGGAGAAAGTAGGCTTATGCTAAAAGAATACATGTTACAAAGAAGTAATTCACATCACCTAGAAATGTTTTTCCTGGAGTTCTTAAAACATTTCCATTAGGCATGAGGGAGCTTTTCTACTGGGCGTCTTGAAACTGCTGTGTGTCTAATCTAGCTTGTCCTCGATTCCCAAAGTAAATAGTGTACCAGTTTCTAGGGATGCTTCTAGGACTAGGATGCAACAGAAAACACAAGATCTCCCAACTCTTTAATGGTCACAAGATGTCCCTTGTGAGGATCTCTTCTATGTTGGGAAATGATTAAATCCTTTAGCTTCCAAAATGGATCACTATTTTATAAATGATCCACAGGGTATGATCAAATATCTATATCTAATACCACTACAAATCCTGTGCTGTGCACAAAGTGAGTTCGGTTCATTCAATGGCTCTCAAGGACTTTTCCGAAATTAGTCTAAAACCTATAATTGATTGGTTCAAAGGAAATTTCAGAGTAGATGCCTACCTAATTCACATCTCTCATTGACTGTCTTATCTGATAGAAGTATCAGGCTAGGAGATCTTGTTGGTTGTTTTTAGTGGGGTGGGGGTGATTTGATTGATTAACTCAATCTACCCCCATCCTTAGCACTACACTGTGCTAAGCATTTGGATGCTAAGGCACAGCTTCCTGCTGTCATGGAATTAAAATCTAGAAGCGAGGTAAAACAGATAAATATTATTCTAATAAAAATCTGAGGATTTTTTTTCTTTTGCCTTTTCACCTCTACCACCTAACAAAGCATTTGACATATAATGGGAGTTTAATAAATGTCTGTTGATTACAGAGTTGTCAAACAAAATATGGGAAGTTTGAGGGAGAGACTTATTATGAGGGAATGAGGAGGGCTTCATGGAAGATGGGCTTTGGAGGATAGATAGGAAATGCAAAGAGGGAGAATATTGTAGTGCTAGGGAATAGCATGAGCAAAAGCAATAATACAACAGAGTACAATGAGTATTTTCATTAAGGCAGGGGCAGGTCAGTATTTCTGAGGTATAGACTGTACAGAAAGAAGTAATAGGAGATAAAGCTATAAAGGTAGGGCAGTCCCAATCTAGAGGACCCAGAGTGTCAATCAAAGGAGTTTAAAGTTTACTTGGTAAAAGAAATAACTTGACCAGATTGTAAAATTGTTGTGAGTCCTTCTAAAACTTAGAACGACTTACATAAATGTGTATTATTAGTGTTAAACTTTTTGGTACGCTGAGATGATATCTACTCAACAATGTAATTTTGATAAATTCATAATTCTTAATTTTGAAAACAGACTTAAGTCTTTCTCACTTGTATATTGTTTTACAGAAACCAATATTGGAGATGTGTGGTTTGGTGAAAAGAACCTAGTCCAAGAGTCAGGAAATCTGGTTTTTAGTCCCTGTTGTTTCAGTACCTTATCATGTGACTTTGGTTAAGTCACTTCCTCTCTCTGGGATTTTTTTCTCCCTCCTCTGTAAAAATCATGTCTATATGATCAATTGATTAATCAGATGGTCAATGGCTAAGATTGATTCAACTTTAACATTCTAGGATATATGAAAATCCAGATTTAAACAAAAGTCAAATTAGGATGAGATTATTCTGCATGTATGGCAGAGGAGAAAAGGGTAAGAGGATTCAACTTAAATGAATTTAACAAACAGTTATGAAGCACCTACTGTATGCAGAACACTGTTCTTACCATTAGAGAATCTATAAAATTTAGATGAAATATGTTCTGAGATAAGCAGGCAGATGTTTCACAACCAGCTCTCTGAGGGGAAAATGTACCCACAACATACTTCTACTTTTAGTCTTCATCGTTGACATTTTCTTCATCATTGTGAGTCTAGATAATCAACAATAACAACAGCAAAACCAAGCCCTGGAGCGCCGGCCCCAGAGTAGGGAGGACCCGGGATCAGTTCCAGCCTCAGATACTTAACACCCACACAAAAAAAACTGGCCATGTAACCTTCGGCAAGTTACTTAATCCCAATTGTTTTGAAAAAAAAAAACCACCAAGCCCTGATTTGTAGCATTTGCCAATTTCCAAGGTATAACTGCTCACACTGAAAATTTAGCAATCAGCTCTCATGAGGCCATACAGGCTAGTGTTACTGTAAGGAGAGATAACAATACACATAACCATGAAACAAAGTAATACATGATATGTATATAGCAATGCTGAAGAAAAGGATTATGTGAGATCTGGGAACATGGAAACTCATCAGTGGGGTGAGGAGGAATTGTTAGAGGAGACTTCATGAGGATTGTGGAAAAGGTCTGATTTTTGACAATATCATTGGACTATTCTGTTATTTAGGAGGACTTTGGGATCTCAATCAGATGAACTAAAAGCAAGAATACTAGTCTCCTTACTTTTTCACCAACTGACAATCTATTTTCATCCAAAGTAATCTCAGTGAGGACATTACTCTGATGTGTTTTGAGTTCTTCCAGTTTAGGTGATTTTGTTAAGCATGTGCTGAATAACTAGTATGGAGGGCTCAAACCTCCAGAGAGCAAAGGAATTTTCCTGAGAGGATTTCTATTAAGGAAATTTTGGATACAGTGAACATATTATGAAAATGCCCATTTCTCAGAAAACATGCTTAAAGAAGGAATGTAATTAGAGAAGAAGAAGTACATGGTCAAAAGGAAAGGGAAAAGAGAGGGCTATAGAGTGCTAGATAGAAACTCCAAATCAGGAACTACTTGGTATGGGCTGACTTGCTCAGTAAAGTTGATTCATGATATATACTGTGAAATATGGAAGAAAAAAAAGCCCCTTTCCTCATTGTAGATTTTTAGCCTGAAGTTAAACCTGAAGCCCATAAGGTTCTTTACATGATTTAAAATAAGGAAGCCTGCTCAGTTTATAATTATAAGAAAACTAGAGTGTTGTCATTGTTTTCAAAGTAACCCAAAAGATTTCTTGCCCTATATTCTAGGCCTGGTTCTGCAACTAACTTGCTCTCTGAATTTAGCAAGTCATTTCATATGTCTAGGCCTCGATTTTCACATTGGAAACATTAGGGATTCCTCTTGGATGATTGAGTGTTAAGAAGCCTTCTGCCAACTTTAAAATTCTGTGACTTCTCAAATACTTTAGGATCAAAGATTTACAGCTAAAAGGGATCTCAGAGACTAACAAAACCTGCTCACTTTATTTCTTAAAATATTAAGCTTTAAAACTTTTTTTAACATCACAGTAATTTTGAAATATCCTTTTCCTCACTCTTCCTTTGTAACAAAGAAAAAGAGTTAGAGAAAACAAATACAATGCATGTATGCAACACACTGAACCACTTCTCTACCGAAGGAGGGTAATGTATTTCCACATCACTTTTCTAGGGCAATGAATAGTTTTTAGAATTATTTAACATTTGGCTTCATTTTAGTGTTATTTTTATTTACATTATTGTAGTCATTGTGCATATTTTCCTGGTTCTGCTTACTTCACTCTGTATCAGTTTATCTATGTGTTCTAATTTTTCTCAGAATTTCTCATAGTCCTAATGTTTTAATAATACTTCAGTAATATTTCATGACATTCATCATAAATTGATCATCCCCCAATCTACATCAACATTTTATGGATGAAGAAACTGAAGCCCAGGAATGTTAAATGACTCACCTCAGGTCACCCAGGTAACAATTGAGAAAGCTGAGATTCAAACCTGGGTTCTTTGATTGAACATCCAACCCTCTTCCTATTGTACCACATTGCCCCAGTAATGATTTTTTTTTTTTGCTTTTTGGAGGGGGGAAGGTAGGGCAATTGGGGTAAGTGAATTGCCCAAAGTCACACAGCTAGTTTTTGTGTTAGGTGTCTTAAGTCGGATTTGGAACTCAGGTCCTCCTGACTCCAGGGCTGGTACTATATTCACTGCATCACCTAGCTGCCCCTACAATAATGATTTTTTTTAAATAGCTGGCAATTGTACTGCGTTTTAAAGTTTGCTAAGAACTTGGCATATTTGATCCTCATGACAGTTCTACAAAGTAGTTATCACGGATACTATTATCCCCACTTTACAGATGAGAAAACTAAGGTCCAGGGAGGTTAAATATGGGCATACTACTACCAATGTATATGCCATTTCAATTCAAGTCTTCAGGCTCTTTCAACTTTCAGCAACTCTTAAATTAAAGGTGTCTAATGATTTCAAGATACGAACAATGAAACTGAATTGTCATCAGAATATTACCTAGCTAGCAATTCGAGGTTTGTGAAGTACTTTACAAATATTGTCTCATTTTATATTCACAAAAACCTTAGAAGGTAGATGTGATTATTATCTCTATTTTACAGATGAGGAAATTGAGGCAGACAGAGGTTATGTTATTTACCCAAGGTTGCATAGCTAGTAAGTGTTGGAGGCAGAATCTGAATTCAGAGTTTCCTGACTCTAAGGCTAGCACTCTATCCTCTGTGCCACCTTGCTGCCTTAAGGAAGCTCCTTATACTGTACTCTGTACAGGTCTACCAACAGAAATGTAACTAGAGGGGGGGAAGTTAGTAGTAGAGATTTTTATAATTCTATTACTATTCTTTTATAAGAGTATATATGTACATATGTGCAATGGAGGTTTGACCATGTGTAGACCCCTTCAGCTTGCTAAGATGACCCCTCCACATTGTGGATACGTTAAGGAACTCTTTCTAGGAGAATAGTGATGGTGGGTAAAAGATATTCATTCATAGACATTCTACAACTGGCTTCAGTTAATCTAACATTGATTGGGAGAAAATATTCTCCATTGGCTACTATAGTCAGAACTGTGGGAATTCAAGAGGGCTTTTGGGCTTCAGTGATTTCCCTTTATTCATCTTTCTTCTTGTTTTCATCTGCCCATTGGTGATATGTTAGAATCAGATGAAGAAACCATGCTATAATATAAAGAGCTATGAAGTCTTCCCACTTTAATGCCAGATGGCCCCCAAGATGGCTTCCTTGGTTGGTTGCTTTTCATTCTAGATGTAAGGAGTAGAGTATCTGATCTTTAGAATTTCAAAGGCCAATGGGGCGGCCAGGTGGCTCAGCAAGTAAGAGCACTGGCTCCAGTGTCGGGATGACCTGTATCAAATCCGGGCTCAGATACTCTGCACCACACCCAGAAATAACTGGCCGTGTAACCTTGAGCAAGTTACTTAACCCCGATTGCTTTAAAAAAAAAAAAAAGAATTTCAAAGGCCAAAATAGAGAGAGAAAATGGAATCCTGAAGTTGGAAACCAGGCTGGGTTCTGTAGCCAGCATGGCCTTGATGCCCCAAGGAACAATGAGAGATCTTCAGGAATGACCTTCCTTTAGAAATGACCTTTTAGACCTCAGTGCAGTGAAAGGACTCATGTAGCAGCAAAGCTCCTTTGAATGTGAACTTGGGCGAGCAATGCTAAGTAAGAATTGAGTTAAGTTATAAATCCATTCCTACTTCCCTTGGTCTGGCACCAGAGGCCAAGATAGTACATGGGGGATGATGCCCCAGAGATATTGGAGAAAATGTTTGTATATTTCTTCTTGCTATATTTTTAAAAAAACAAATATTCCTTTGTAAAAATCACCTGAGGGGCAGCCAGGTGGCACAGCGAGTAAGAGCACCAGCTCCAGTGTCAGGATGACCTGGGGATCAAATCTGGGCTGATATACTTAGCACCACACCCAGAAATAACTGGCTGTGTAACCTTGAGCAAGTTACTTAACCCCTATTGCTTAAAAAAAGAAGTCATCTGATAGAACTGGGAATGATAATCTTCACCACCCCCTTAACAAACTCAGAGGAACGTAGCTGGAACTTGCATCCTACTATCCATCTCCTCCACTAATGAGAGTAGGGGCTAGACTTAGATGATTTTAAGGTACCATATAACTCTAATTATAATCCTGCACCTCTTTGTTCCCCCTAGTAAATGCTCAGAGAAATTTTTGCATTTTCTTGCTTGTCATTATTAAAAAATAGAATGGTTAGGGGTAGCTAGGTGGTGCAGTGAATAGAGCACTGGCCCTGGAGTCAGAAGTACTTGAGTTCAAATCCGGCCTCAGACACTTAACACAAAAACTAGCCGTGTGACCTTGGCCAAGTCACAACCCTAATTGCCCTCCAAAAAGCAAAAAAAAAAAAAAAAAAAAGAATGGTTATCTACTTGTTCAGAAATCCTTAGGTTTCTTTCCACCGAGGAGCAGGAGAAATCATTAAAGAGTGGAAAAAGTTGGTTCAGTGGTTGGTTCAGTGGAAAAAGTATTGATTTAGGATCAGAGGACCAGGGCTCGGATCTCTTCTTTTTCACTACCTATGTGACCTCACACCTCGTGTCTCAGTTGCCTCATCTTGTAAAATGTGGGGGTTGGACTAGGTGATCTCAAAGGTCCCTCACAGCTCTTTAACTATGATGCTATGATATCACAAATATGGCAAAGAAAAAGGAAACAGATACAACTTAACAAAAAACTGAAAGGCTTGAATGTTTCCAAGGTCTCTAAGTAGAACTGAAAGTCTTTGTGTCAGGCTCACGAGTTCCACTTCATCTGCAAGAGAATTCTAGTTTTTGGTTTCCTTTTGGTTTCAGGTGATCTGTTATCACTAATGAAAGCACATTTCTAAAAAGCTATTGCATGCCAGTGGTTAACAAGCATTTAGAAAACAAGAAAAATATATCCTCTGTAGCATCAGGTCAAGAACCAGGAGGGCTGAATTTAAGTTCCGAATTTAAAACTTACTAACTGTGTGTTCATGGGCAAGTCATATAACTTTTCTAAGGTTGTTTTCTCACCTGTGAAGTGGGGATAACAACATTGCATTTTTTGTAACAGAAGTGCTTGGAAAACCTTAAGAATATTATGCTATAAATTACATGTTACAGTCTAAGTACTATTTCCAAAGAGAATGATTTTTAAAAGATTGATGTCTTATGACTTCTAAATAATGAACTAGCAGCAACTTCAGAGACATTTAGTCCAATCCTCTCATTTTGAAGAAGAAAGAAAATCCTCTCTTTTGAAAGAAGAAGAAACTGAAACCCAAAGTCACACAGAGGCAAGATTTGAACCCAGGTCCTCTGGTCTTCCCAATGTACCATGCTACATATTCTGTTAGTTGAATAAAGAAATTAAAAATATGACAAGGGCTAAAATTAAATTCATAGTGACTTGGTTTCTTTCAATAGGCTGTGTAAAGGTAACTTTTGGTAACTTCAGTCAGCTGTCCAGGGAACAGCTGAGCATGTGAGAGTCTAGGCTCCATGGCAGTTGTTTCAAAGAGATGATCTAGTGTACCCTGAGCTGCTTCCTGCACTAAGCCAATGGATGACTTTACAACGCTTGTAGCAAATACCCAGCCGTGCTGGAGCACAGTGCAATTGTTTCTTGTAACAACTGTTGGGTAAGATGCAGCTCAGGGATTTATGAAATGTAAACTATTCGGAACCCTTTAATAACATCAACTTTCTGATGCTGACTGTGAAAAAGAGTACTGGATGATAACTTAATAGACTGTCAGGCTTCCAGTAGCACAAAAAGATCACAAATTGAAGATCCTTCTATTCTTTCTACACAGAATTTGTAAGCTAGCATATTCTCAAAGGTAGCATTTTTAATTTTTTTTTTGCAAAGGTAGTATCATTTGCCATTTGCTGAATGCAAAACAAATGTGGCATAGAAATGTGACTCTGTGATGATAAAGGAGGAAATGATAACCCTGAATAAGGGCACCTGGGACTATCTTGCATTCTCAGCATTTGGTAAAGTTTTGTTCTTTGGAAGGAAAATACTTTATGGTCTTCCTCTTTCTTTTGCATATCTTCTGTTTGAATCAATAGAAATGCAGTCTTGTCTAGCATCTCTACATTTAACAAATGCCATGAATGTCTCTCTGGTATCATAACAAGTCAGAAGCTTAAAAACAACAATAAAATCCAAAACCAATCAGTCACTATAAGACCATTCAATTCACTGTGATAAATTCATAGGAGAACATTTTTTTTAAACAAAAAATTTTAATCATAGGTTAAGAGAGCCAGAAGGGACCATAGAGATATCCTAGTTCAATCCTTCCATTTTCTTTTTTTCCCTTTTTTTCATTTTTAGTTTTTGGAGGGGGGAGGGAAGGGCAATTGGGGTTAAGTGACTTGCCCAAGGTCACATGGCTAGTAAGTGTTAAGTGTCTGAGGCCACATTTGAACTCAGGTCCTCCTGACTCCAGAGCTGGTGCTCTATTCACTGTGCCACCTAGCCACCCCAAAATCCTTCCATTTTCTTTTTTTTTTTTTTAAAGCAATAGAGGTTAAGTAACTTGCTCAAGGTTACACAGCCAGTTATTTCTGGGTGTGGTGCTGAGTATCTGAGCCCGGATTTTGATACAGGTCATCCCGACACTGGAGCCGGTGCTCTTGCTCACTGAGCCACCTGGCCGCCCCTAAGCAATTGGGGTTAAGTAACTTGCTCAAGGTTACACGGCCAGGTGTTTCTGGGTGGGTGCTAAGTGTCTGAGCCCGGGATTCGATCTCCAGGTCTTCTCAACACTGGAGCCGGTGCTCTTACTCACTGTGCTACCTGGCCGCCCCCTTCCATTTTCTAATGGAAGAAATTGAGTCCCATAAATATAAATGACTTCCTCAGTCACAAAGTAAGTCCATGGCAGAGCTGGGACTAAAAACTCAAGTCTCCTGATACCTTATAAGATACCATCTTGGCAAGGCAAATGAAAATCAGTCCTTACCCCAAGGAACTCATATCTTACTTTCCTGTCCCTTTTCCATTAATGTATGAAGAGAATACTAGTGACTAAGGTCTAACTCATATCCAGTTTAAAAATAAATGTAGCACTTCATGGAACATAAATGCATTAAAAAATGGAAATGTATTATAAGATTCTATTAGCTATAACATATATGCATATATAATACATATTATATACTAATTAATAATATAAATATGCATTATATATATATGCAGCCTTTTCCTCTTAGAAGATAAATTTTCTGATTGTCAATCCACACTGCGTATTGAGTATTTTGTTCTATTTTACTTTGTTTTCTCTAGTAGTGGTAATAGAGTACACTGAATCATCCACACTTTCTCAATTGTTCAGAAGATACTTATCCACAAGAAGGCTAGACAGACTTAAGGAAATAGTTTGTGTTCAGGTGACAGAAACTTTATTTAGCACAGAACTTTGCATATAATAGATGCTTGAGACATATTTGTGGAATTTAATTCAAACAAACATCCAAAAATCAATCAACAAACATTTATTAAGTACCAACTATGTACCAGGTATGGTGCTAAAAAGATATTGAAAACACTATTGTATCACCAGCAGCAAAAATTTCTTAATCAGGTGGCTCAGCGAGTAAGAGCACTGGCTCCAGTGTCGGGATGACCTGGATCAAATCCGGGCTCAGATACTCAGCACCACACCCAGAAATAACTGGCCGTGTAACCTTGAGCAAGTTACTTAACCCCTATTGCTTTAAAAAAAAAATTTCTTAACCACTCTGTAATTCTGTGGTTATAAAAAGAAAGGCAAGATACTTGACACTTGCCCTTGAGAAGCTTACAATCTGTCTGAGGAGACATAAGACAAAAATGACAAACGAGGATAGAAGGTGGTATGAATTCAATGCCGTAGACATGTCAGAGACAGTTAGTGTTCCAAGAAATCAAAGAAGGGAATGATCATGTACAGAAGCAAGAAAAGCTTCATGAAAGCTTATCAGCACCATGGCTAGAGGGAGAAGCAGAGGAAATAGCAACTAGCTCTCTCGGCATTGTAACTGAAAACAGCGAAGCTGGTCTCACCATTGTTGGTATGTTGGGGGCAACATATAGATTTGAGGCTTACAGAGGAAGAATAATGGAAGCAAGACTTTGTTGTTTGTAAAGAGAAGTTCAGACAGCTAAGCCTATAGAGGTTTAGAAAGGATATGACTATATTATTTGTTATCCTTAGAAAATATCCTTGACACGGGTATGTCTCTAGTTCTTTCCCAGTGTTTTTACCCATGGAAAAGTGCCCAATGGGACAGTGTTATGTATGTATTTCCCCACTCGTCCTTGAACAGCTTGTGTGGCTACACTTGATACCTTCCAGGTGTCTAGAATTTTGGTACCAGTGAAATCTGTGATGATAAAACTATTCTGAGACAAGTAGGATACATTTACAACTCTGCCCCATTCACAACAAGGCATCTTTAAGAGCCCCAGATCTAACAGACTTGATCTGGAAGGGGAGGAGGATATAGGTAAGTGGGGAGATAGTTGAAGGATAATTCTAATAGGAAAGGAAACAATATGAGCAAAATGGGAAAGGGTTGTAAGTGGTGTTTATGGACAACAACCAACTGAACTCATTAGCCTAGGCAAGAAAATTAATGAGATAAGCACATAGTGCTAATTCTACCAGCAAAATATATTTCTGTTCATTATTATTTCCTAAGCATTCACTGAGTAACACCAATTACTCACATTCAAAGTTATACAGCAGTCAACAGATTTTCTTATATGTAATTTCTCAAGTTCTATACTGTCTATTTCTTGATATGTGCCAAGATACATACCTGTTTAGCAAAGGTTAAAGTCTTTTCAGTGAAAATTTTTGCTGTGGTCAGTGGTGCAGGTTGTTCATACACTTGATCAGTAGCAGAAGAAACTATAGGCTGGGGTAACTTCACCCAACCAACCATCTGTTCATATACACCTGGTGGAGCAGGTCTGTTGAGCTGAGAGGGCACATGGCGAGTCTTTTCTGGACTGCTGGGTAATTCTTCCAAGCTATTCTGGGAGGAGAGAGGAAGTGTACCCTCTTGAGAATCAGTGAGGAGATGGAGACGATTTGCAGGGGCCAGCCCTTGTCGACCATGAAGTGAACACTTCCACCACCCCTCACTTTCTGGGACATTCTTTTCTAGAATGGTCAGGATATCTCCCCTCCGGAAAGCCAATTCATCAGCACATTCAGCATGGTTATCATATAATGCTTTTGCCAAGATACACTGCTGAAAAAGAAAAGATTAAATTAATAATATGATCTGGTTTAACTTTTTAAAGGATTTTCACAAATATGCTCTCCTCTTATTTTGGCAATAATTCTGTGAGGCAGGAAGTAGCCCCTATTTTGTAACTGGGGTAAACACAGGTTGTCAGCAAGAACCTGGCTGCCAGACTCATACTATTGCCATTGTGCACCATACTACCTTGTCCAATGTTCATTAAAAACTCATTATTTCAAAAGGTTACAAAGGATAAATCTCACTCTTATTTCCTCTACCTTTATTTCCAACAGACAATGTGGTTTTTATGGTTATTTATTGCAGATCAGCATAATCATAATTATACCAAAGTCCTTTTTACTGTCTCATCTAAAGTATGGAGGTAACCTTGGAAGTACAAACCCTAGCAAGCCTTGAGAAGCTATGAAGTCTTTGAGTACAAACCAGGTGACAATGTTTGTATGTGTGGGGTCCAACCTCACTAGGTGCAGAGAAGCTCATCACCAAGAAGATTGACCACCAGGAGATGAGGCTTTTTTTTTGCCCCAGCAACCTGAATTGGTGGAAGGCACACCCATATAATGACAGATCCTTGAAACTTCATAGTAAATATAATCATATAAACCATCTGCATTGAGAGTTTTAGACCATGCCTAGTGCCTCGACTACCTTCTCTTTTCAGCTCTACTTTGCAGAAATCTTAGCTTCTTTTAAAACTGAGCTCAAAAGCCATCTCCTGCAAAAAGACATTTTAGATCCCCCTAATAGTACTCTCCCCTTCTTCGAATTATATTGTATTTTTTGACTACTCAAATGTTATTTTCTCCCCTGACAGCTCCTAAAAATCCTCCCCTTCCTCACTAGAATGTAAGCTCCATGAAGGAAGACTGTTTTTCATTTCTATTTTTCCCTTTTGTCCTTATATCACCAGAGCCCAGGACAGGGCCTTGCTGTAGTAGTTTAATGAGTTTAATTGCTACTGAACTCACTTCTGGGAATGAAACTTGATAAAGGGGAGAATGAATAGTACCGCATCCTCTTTGCTGGTGAGGGGGTGTTTCCACCCAGCCTCTACTTCCTATGCCCACCAAAAACAAAAAGTCTGAGATCCTGTGGTTTGCTGTACAATCTAAGTCTCGATCTGCATAGGGATTTAGAGAATATGTGATCAAGTTGTCAGAAGTATCCAGACTTTCTCAAGCCTAAGGATCAGCCACATGCTTCATATGCAGCATTATAGGGTCTAAAGATTATAGATATAATAATAATAGCAAACACTTATATGGTACCTACTATGTGCCAGACATAAAGTACTTTACAATGATTTTCTTTTTTGATCCTGGCAAAAACCCTAGGAGGTAGATGCTATTATTATCCTTATTTAGCGATTGAGGAAACTGAGGCAAACAAGTTAAGTGACTTGCCCCAAATCCAGCAGATAGCATTTGAGACCAGATTTGAACTCAGATCTTCCTGACTTCAGGCCTAGTGCTCTATCCATTGTACCACCTAAGTGCTAACATAGTCTTGCCCTCACAGGAAACTGAACCTTCTAAGAGACTGAGTCCCCAAAGGTCACACAAGTGGTTAAGTGACAGAGTTGGGATTTGAATTCTGGCTTTCTGACTTCAGAGTCAATCCCCTTTCCATTGTACTGTGATATATTAAACATAAAGGCTGCAAATTGTGGGGTTAAAGGGGACTATCTTCATCTAGTCATTCATTCATGAGCACAGGGCTAGGAAAAATAGAAAGCAATCTATGAATAGACTCACAGTAATCAAAGAATCATAGATCTGGTGCTGAAAGGATCCCCACAGTCCGTTTAGTACCACCCTTTAATTTTGCAGATGAGGACACAGAGTCCCAAGGAGGTTTAGTGATTTGCCCAAAGGTCATAGACATAGTAAGTGTTAAAGGTAGGATTTGAACCCGGGTCATCTCACTCTAGAGCCAGTGTTCTTTCCATCAGACCATAATTTAGGGGGAAGTCCACTCCCTCAAATTTGTGTGAAACTATTTTTATCTATCTATTAATTTATTAGTACAGGGTCAGGCCTATGGACAGGCCAAAGAGAGAACAATCTGTGATTAGGCTCACAGTCACCCCTTTGGGTTAAGAGATTAAGAGCCACAATATAAATGTTTATATGTGAGTAAGCAAGGATAAGTCATTGAGCCATTATTGTTTATTTACATTTTATCACAGCTCTACTTAATAGAGTGGCTTGGAACACAGAGAACAGAATTTTCTTCCCTAAGGTCACAGAATAGCTTATTTTGGAGAGAGAGGCGGGGAGGGGTGTGTGTGTGTGTGTGTGTGTGTGTGTGTGTGTGTGTGTGTGTGTGTGTGTGTGTGTGAGTTTAAATCTGCCCTTGGATACTTCCTAGCTATGGGACCCTGGGGAAGTCATTTAATCCTGTTTGCCTCAGTTCCTCATCAGTAAAATGAGCTGCAGAAAGAAATGGCAAACCATCCCAGTATCTTTGCCAAGAAAACCCCAAATGGAGTCAGGAAGAAATCAGACGTGACTGAAAACGATTGAAGAAGAAAGATGTGCACACAGCACTGTGCTAAGCATAGCTTTGAGGTAGGTAATATTATGATCCCTGTTTTGTTTTTACAGTTGAGGAAACTGAATTAACCAGAGGCTAAGTGACTTTGCCCAGAATCACAGTTAGTAAGTTTCTGAGCCTAGATTTGAACTTAGTTCTTCTTGACTTCACTCTTACTCCCTCCATTGTGCTACCTTTTGCTTCAAAGAGGGTGACTGCTCAGAAAATAGGTCTAAGTAGTCCACCAAAGCAGGGAGCCCACCAGAAGTTTTTACTGAGCACGTGAGATAGGCGAAGGAGAGTCCAAAGAAGCACAGAGGGGAGCCCAAAGAAATCAAAAGTCAATTTCCCCAAAGTTGCCATTTTGCACCATCAGTCCTTATTCCTTCATGTTCAAATATGAGTGATGCAGCAATGTTCCGATAAATGCACATGTTTTGAGTGTTTTTGATAGTTGGAGTCAGGAAAAAGCAGGGGTAACTGAAGTAAAATATATTCTACATGACTTGATTTTGAAATCTCCAGGTAATCCCAGACTTTCAGTTCAGACATCTGTTTTGGTCCCTTTTCTCCATCTCCCTCCTTTTTAAATGAGAGTGGTGACCAATAGCAAATGTAATGATGTAAATTTCTGATCTCCCAATCCTTTTTTATTCTCTGAGCAGTGATTTCCTCAAAGCAGGGCATTAAGGGCCTGTACTATCCACAATGAGGGTCACCATCTCCTGAATAACTGAGAGCTAGCTGTGCTTTAACAGGGTGCTCAACTCAATTCAGTTCAATAGGGTGCCAATTCAGGGAATGTGGTAGAAAACTAAAAATTAATGAACACATTTTTAACATCTATACTGTATAACACATCCTGGGAGAAGCAGAGAATATCACAGACCCAAACCAACTACCAAATATTCCATGAAAGCATTTCAGAGTCGGCTGAGGAAAAGGTTATACAGCCCATAAGGAATCTGCAAAAAGGGTAACGATAACACATGCCCTGGAAATGTGACTCCTTGTGCCTTTATCCAGAACAATTGCTGCAAAGCAACAGCTGGTCTGAAGTGTATCAGGAGAAGCGAACAGTGGCAGATGATAGAAGTGGCCTGTTGCGATGGCAAGACCATCTCCTCCGTAATGGCCACAGAACAACGAGCTCTTTGTGTACTTCCACCCCACTCCCATCCCACAGCTGTTACAGAAAGCCAACAGCAGTCTCCTCTCCTCTCTTGAGGATCAGTATATTTCATTAACATATTTCTTAGCTTTGAATGGGTTAGCTCAGTCTTGATTCTAAGACATATATGACTTTAAAATATTTCAGTGCTCTATAAAAATCTTATTATAAATAAGATCCCATTCTAGGGTGGAATTTTGGTACAGGTGACCAAACCAATCAAATTACTAAAAGATGACATATTCATTAAAAATATTTCAAAATAGATTTAATAATATGTAGCATATTCATTAACATATTTGAAAATCTATTTATTATTAACTTGCATATTTATTAAAATATTGGAAAATATATTGCTAAGCTGCATATTCGCTAAATGCTGGAAAATATATTTAATGCTAAACTACATATTCATTAAAATATTTTATAATATTTATTAATGACTTATTTATTACATATACACTTTGAGGAATAGCACAGTAAAGAAAAAGGAGCACTGAGTTAGGAGAGTTGGGTTCAAGCACCAATAGCTATGTGGTCTTAAACAAGTCACTTCTCTGATCCTCAGTAGCCTCACTTGTGAAATGGGGATAATATTAGCTTTGAAATAAGATTATATAATAAGAAATAAGATAATATATTATATTTTATTAATATATTATATAATTAATTATACTATAATCATATAATTAATATATTATATAATATATAATAAAAATAAGATTGCTTTGAGGAAAGTGATATAGGAATTGAGTTGTAATTGTTACCCACCACAGTGCTAAACACTGCAGGGTTATGCAAAGAAGAATCATGTGTAATCTATATAGGTGAGGAGTATATAGATTAACTATCAAAAAAGAAATAGTACTGGAACTAAATATTTGGGACAGCAGTTGCCCTTGTACTGGAGATGTTCAGAAGGGCCAGTTGGTAGAGAGTTTTATGTTTTTATGTGGGGATTCCATCATTCTCCTACTTGCAAGGTACTTGCTAGTATATAATGATAGCCAGACCAGTATTCTATTACTTTCCCCAAATTGGTTTTTTCAAAATTCTTTCACAATTTTGTGTTATTAAAAAGAAGGGGAAAGTGGAGGTATATGAGCAGCCTAATTTCAGATTTCCTCCTGCTTATATGGCATTTTCACTTAGATGCTAAGTTGGCAGTATACCATAGTATGAAAGACTGGGTTACGTTTGGAAATTCAGACTTCACTTGGCTCCTACCCCTCACCCAGAAACCTTGGAAAGATTCTCCACTGGACAGCCTAAGAGGCTGGCATCAATTCTACTTGACCAACATATGTAAAAGGAACATTCTTTCAGAGCCATAACTAGCAATTTTGGAGCCTTGGGTAAATAGCATGAACTTGTCCTGAATAAACTTTTAAAGACAAATTCAATTGAGATGTGAGGAAGGGAATGAGGGGAGAAGAACTGTGGGCCCCTTTGGATGATGTGGGCTGCCTTTTAAGTAAAAGTAGGACAGGAAGTGGGGGGTGAGGGACAGAGGAAGGAAGGAGTGAGCTGGGGCAGAATATGAGGTGGGAGAAGAGGAAGGAAGCATGCCACCTAGCAGCTTCCTATTTTAATTTAATATTTTTACCAATTAGGTACTAAGTTCAGTTCTTTTTGCAAAAAGTGCAAATGCTGTTAGTGGCCTCTAAATGCTGCTGCCTTAGGGCAAAGCTCCAGTCACCTTGCCCCAATTGTGGCTTTGGATCTTTTTACAACAAAAAAAAGGGCAGAGTCAACAGTTACCCTATATTTTACCACAAATAACCGGTAGCAACCCCAGATTTCAAAGATCCTGAAGTGTTTCCCAAAGTTCTTATCAATCCTTGCCCCACTTCTAGTTTGTGTGTGTTTGTGGGTGTGGGTGTGTTATTTTGTTTCCCTAGTAAAACTGCATGCTCTTTGACAGTAGGGGCCATGACTTCTGTGTGTGGCATCATGGTGGATAGAGCGCCAGGATTGGAGTTAGGAAGACCTGAGTTCAAATCCGACATCAGACACTTCCTAGCTGTGTGATCCTGGGCAAAACACTTAACCTCTGTTTGCCTTAATTTCCTCATCTATAAAATGGGGATAATAGCACCTTGATCACAGGGTTTTTGTGAGGATTCAGTGAGATAACTGCACAGCGCAGTAAGCACTATATATAAATGTTTGCTATTATCAGTATTTGTTAAATTAATTAATTTAATAATAATTAATTAATATTTAGCAATAGTATTACTAGTAATTCTCATAACATTGAGGAGAGACAGCTAGTATTTGTCATAGTGAGGAACAACAAAATCCTTATATTGGACCAGTAAAATTGTTAGGTCTCAAAGTTTATCACATAAATTGTATTGTGGTGGTAGTGGTGCTTGTAACATTCAAATATTCAACTTGTTCAATAGGGGAATATAGTCCATGTATTGACCATTCCTTAATGCCCTACTTGATTGACCAGAGCCTACCATCAGCTGACTAATCAGCATTGCTCTAACTGGTAGATTCAACAATGGAAGGGTGAACTTTGTTAACCACTGGATAAACTATTTTAAATATTTGTTCAAAAAAACCAATTGGGTCCTGCTACAGTCTCCAGAAAATTTTTTTTTAATTAGGTCTACAGTGGAACTATTTAGGCAGGAATCAATGGCCCATGTGATGCCTGGCCTCAGATTTCAACAGACCTGAAACTGACTGTTCTTCAGAAATGTATAGAGCTAAATCAGATGGTTGTGCAGGAATTCTCAGCTGAGAACCATCCAAGAGAGACTTCATCAGCCTGGACATGAGATCACACACATTACAATACTACATAAAGCATGTCATTCTACCACTGCATTTTGAATGATCAAAAATTGAAGTATCTGGGGTGATTCTGTGGATAAGGAGCAGTAGGTCTGGCGCAGGGAAAGACCTGAGTTCAAACCCAGTCTCAGAGACCCTAGGCAAAGTACTTAACCACTATGCTTTGGTTTCTCCAACTGTAAAACGGAGGTCATAACAGTGCCATAACAGTGCCGTTCTCACAGTTGTTGTGAGGACCAAATAAGATGTTTATAAGCTGATTATGTTACCTGCTCCCCTTGCCCCCACTATATAAATTCCAGAGACTTTCTGTTGCCTCAAGGACCAAATATAAAACACTCTGTTTGGCATTCAAAGCCTTTCATAACCTAGCTCCCTCCAACCTTTTCAGTTTTATATTCTACATCCTCCCATGTACTCTGTGACACTGGCCTCCTGGCTATTCTGTTACCAGACACTCCATCTCTCAGTTCAAGGCATTTTCTCTTATGGCTGTTCTCTGTAGTTGGAATGCTCTCCCCCTCCACTCCAACCACTGACCTCCCTAGCCTCCTTTAAGTCCCAGTTAAAATCCTATCTTCTATAGGAAGCCTTCCCTCTTAATTCTGGCGCTTTCCCTGTGTTATCTTCGATTTACTCTGTGAATAGTTCACTTTGTATATATTTGTTGCTTATTGTCTCATTAGATTGTGAGCTCCTGGAGGGCAGGAACTGCCTTTGGCCTCTTTTTCTATCCCCAAGGCTTAGCACGGTGGCTGGAATTTAGTAAACACTTAATAAATGCTTTCTCTTTCCTCCTTCCTTTTCTGACCATGCAAAGGTGAGTCCATCATTACTTTCAGTGACAGAAACAAGTGAAAGTTAGCAATTATACAATGCTGAATTGTCACTTCGTCTCTTTATTTCCATGTTAACCACCATAATTTAGGACCTCATTATCTTTCATATGCAGTATTGTAATAGCTTCCCTAATTAGTCTTTCAGTATTTCTTCTCTCCTTTCCCTCTATCCTGGCCATATTGTCAGTCATCTTTCTAAAATAGATGAGGGGAGATTTGGTTTCTTCCTCCCCCAGCTCAGTTGTGTAGAGGGCTTAACCACAGATAAAGTGCAGATGGGTTAACACCTTTTTTATTTCTTTAAGTATGGGAACACCTTTCTCTAATTGAATCAGAAAAAGCAGGGATGGTGGTGGTGGAATAACAATGATCAGGTTTAAAGTTGGCCATGCCCTTGGAACTTTTAAATAGATATACCCTGTTCTAGACCAGCAGTCAGGCAGCTTGAATCAATACCAGCTGAGTCTTTCATAAAATGTCACCCTGCAGAATGAGGGATGGCAGTGACAGGTATTTCTCTCTTTTCCCCACTCCCACCATCAGCCATGGTGTCTAGCATTTTGCTACTCCTCCAGAAGGAGACACCACATATGAAGAGTTGGTTCAAGATAGTTTGAATCACAGTTGAGGAAGCAGAGACATTTTCCAGACAAACACGAAAATAAAGAAACAGGCATTAGAGACAATCATCTTCAAAGAGTATGACCCCTGGCTGCATAGAAGAGGGCCAATGGGCTATGGAAAAAAGAGAGAGCTAGCCCTGGCTATGAACAAAACGGCCTCATTGCCAACCGTATCCAGGGCTTAGCTATTTAAAGCCCCTCCTAGACTGTGTTCAGTTTTGTCAGATAAAGGAGTTAGCATTTTGGTAAAAGGATCATACCTAGTTATCACATTCATACTTCATCATATGTGATTGCAACCCATGACTTTATCAACTGATCTGAAGAGAGACAGAGACTGCTTTGACCTTGACATTCCTCTGTTAAAAAACCTTAAGCGGCCCTTCATTGCCTACAGAATAAAATGCAAGTTCCTTAGTTAGGCTTTTGTGACCCTTTGCCTCAACCTATTTTTCCTGCCTCTCACTATTCCCTTACATTCTAGCCAAACAAACTACTCTTCATTCTATGACTGCACCTTTCCCACCTCTATGTCTTTGCCCATGATGTTCCCTTAGTCCATCACTTCTCTGGCTTGAAATCCTATGAGTTTAAGGCTCAGCTCAAATGCCACCTCAACCATGAAGTCTTGTATGACCACTCTAGCCATAATTCGTCTTTCCTTTGAATTTCTGTAACAACAACAGCAGCTAGCATTTAAGATTTGCAAAGTATCTCATTTGATCCTTCCCACAACTTAGGACCTAGGTGCTATTATCCCCATTTTTACAGATGGGGAAATTAGGGCAAAGAGAGCTTTAGTGACATGCCCGGGACAAAGAGCTATTGTTGTTTACA
This sequence comes from Petaurus breviceps papuanus, assembly GCF_028583685.1. NCBI lineage: Eukaryota > Metazoa > Chordata > Mammalia > Diprotodontia > Petauridae > Petaurus > Petaurus breviceps. The sequence goes on along the minus strand of NW_027187360.1, from coordinate 11,477,302 downwards.
CTTCATTTTCAAAGATAATCAATGACTTCATGAGGGTGATATCTTGACTTGTATGTGAATTGGATTTAAGTCAGGCAGAGCTGCACAGTTGTCAGTGAGCCTCACTCTTTCTTCCAGAGTCACCAGAGTCCAGTGGCAAGACAAAAGTCAGGATAACTGGCAGTGGCCCAGGATTCAGTGAATCATAACCCTTGTGTCTTTGATGTCTGACCAAGCTCTAGTGCCTACTGTAGCCTCCTTCCTGTCCACTGGAACAAATGGTTCTCTTCTGCACCTTTTAAAGTATCAGAATTCATTTATTATATTTTAATTCTTTAGAGTTTGATAAACCAGGAAGAGAGGCAGCTGGGTGGCAGGCACAGTGGATAGATTACTGGACTTGGGATCAGGAAGATTCATCTTCCTGAGTTCAAAGTCATTTAACCCTGTTTGCTTCAGTTCCTCATCTGCAAAATGAGCTGGAGAAGAAAATGGTGAATCACTTGTACCTTTGACAAGAAAACCCCAAATGGGGTCATGAAGAGTAGGACATGACTGTAATAACTCAATAACCCAAAGCAGGAAAAAAATAGTGTGTTTTGTGTCACCCCCCCCCCCCCATGGCGCTCTTTACCCCTCCCCCCTCCAAAAATCATAAGCTGCACTAAATTTTCTGGGACACCCTGTATATAGTATTCTGGGTTACCCAGAATGCCCCATTTTCCTGATCCTGCTGGATAAGGGAAAGTTGACTATATTCTGGCAATCTTTGCTCTCTATGATATGCATTAAAGAACAGTAAAGCAATTATTAAAACACATAAAAAGGAAAGTCCCATTGTATAAGAACCATAGAAGATCACTGAAATTTAGAACCTGAAGCACTCGGCTGCTCATTTACCTATGGGAGGAAATTTTGAGGCCCAGGGAGAGGAAGTGACTTGGTCCTCATCTGCAGCTGAAACAATGGAGCTAAGGAATCTGCAGAAGGCTGCTGCTCAACAGGGGGACTCTCTTCTATGGTGTTATTCTGTGGAAGACCAGAAGTAAGATGGAGAGAAAAGGGAAAGAACTCTGTAGACGCTCTGCCTCCTCTAGGGGGAAAAGAACCAGTGCAAATGTTTCAGGTTCTTAACAGAACATTAGAGAGCTGCTTTCAGTCACTTCGTTTGTTCTGAGCTATGACCTCAGGCTTCTCTTTTATTCCACTATTAATAGAATGGCAAGCACCTCCTTCTCCCCCCCTCCACTCCAGCTTTGGTCTATTTCCTTAGTGATTGTGGGTGCCCACAATGACTCTAAGGGAGTGGGAGTGCTTTAGTTATACAACTTACAAATCCAATTTTCCTCTGCTTACTTGAAAAACCCAAGTCCATTGCAACTATGGAGAGAGACCTAAAAGTGAAAATAGAGATGTGAGAATCTGAGCCCTTAGTCCCCTTGATTTTAGCTCTAGCGAGTGTGCATATTGGTGGCCCCTGTGGGGTCTCTGATGTCTCTGGTTTCATCTTTGGTCCTAAAGTCTGATGATTAGGCCAGGATTTAGAGATGCTGATGGCATGCTGAAGAAGAAAATTATTTCTATAGGTAAAACTCACACATGAAATAGAGAACAATATGATAGAAGTGCAAAAAGAAGTGTATAGACAAGATGTGCTATAGGAATTCAGAGGATGGAAAGCTGGTTTGAGATAAAGTGGTAATGGAAAACTTCAGGGAGGAGCTAGGCCTTAAAGGATTGGTAACATTCTATTATTACCCAGCACATTAACCTTCTTTCTCTCCTCTGTTGTCCTCTTCTCTCTTTTTCTTTTTAGAGACGATTGAGGTTGTGACTGGTCACACAGCTAGTAAGTGGCTGAGATCACATTTGAACTCAGATCCTCCTGACTCTACAGCTGGTATTCTATCCACTGGACCACCTAGCTTCCCCTTCTCTTTTTTTTTAATCTGCTCAACTGTTCTTTGTCTTCCTTTTTATTTTTCTTCTCTCTTTGTCTAAACCAAAAGTTCTCAAACTTTTTTTTTGCTCATAGCTCAATATTCTTTGCCATGGTAAAATCCTTGCCATACATCCCTCAACAGACTTGGTGATCCTGAGGCAGGACTCCTGGTAGAAAGTAGGATTTAGCTGGGACTTGAGGGAACTCAGGATATAGAGATGAAGAGATGGAGCATTCTAAAAATGAGGGACAATGTACCAAAAAAGAGGGGGTAAGAACTCCTTGACTAGGTGATCTCTGACATTCCTTTCAACTACCTACTTCTAGTATGAGAGAGAATGGCATGGTTCTAATCAAAGTCCTTCTTTCTGACCTAAGTGTGAACAAGGGAGAGCTCCAAACTGCCTCAGTGGAGAGTTTCCACTCTAGGGAACTCACAGCTCATTTTCAGTAGTGAAGTATTTTTGACATGCCATCAGTATTCACAATTTTAACTTTTCACTTCTGTCAGTCCCAAGAATTTATTATGACTTTCAAGAAAAGATGATGGTCAGGGTGGCTAGGTGGCACAGGGAATAGAGCACCAGCCCTGGAGTCAGGAGGACCTGAATTCCAATCCAGCCTCAGACACTTAACACTTACTAGCCGTGTGACCTTAGGCAAGTCACTTAACCCCAATTGCTCCTCCAAAAAGCAAAAAAAAAAAGAGATGATGGTTTTTTCTACTTCCTTTAAATGACATAAAAGTATTTGGTTATTAATTACTCTTTAAAGCTAAAATCACAAATAGTGAACCATGTACACTATTAACACTTAAAGGTTGCAATTCCTTTTATTTATGTTCAACATGGGTCATGTTTATGTGGACCAAATAATCCCTAAAGTCCATGGAAATCCTTCAAGAAATATTTCCTCCTGATTAATGAAAAATTTATTTCTCTCCTTTTCAGGGAACCAGAAATATACTTACTTATAGCACTAGGAGATACCAATGGGGACAGCTGTAAAGGTTCCTTGATCATCTTTATTAAATTTTGCCTTCCTTTCCACGTACTTGGGAATAACTTACATTATGTAAATAGGAAGAGGGGTCAGGAAAGATCAAGGAACAGAAAATTGTGTTGTTTGCATTAGTTGACTTTTGCTTTTCCTTTTTTATTGCTTTTCCAAATAATAATATATGCAGAATAGCAAAGTTTCCAAAGTATTTTTGTAATCCTTTCACCATCTCCACTATCCCTACCCACATGCCCTAAAAAAGGAAGAGAAGAAGGAGGAGGAAAGCCCAGAGGAACTATCACTTCTCTGGGGAATTTTGATGGGCAACCTTCTATAAAATATTGTATGAGCTCAAGAAGGAGACTATATAGATAAGCTAAAAATTTTTTTTAAACAGGATTATATAATATAAGGGAATGACTGCCTTGTCTATTAATTACATGGGACAGGATAAAAAAATTAGAATTTTGGCACTGGAAAGGACAAATGTGGAAATGGAGGCCCCCAAATGGAAAGGGACTTTCCAAGTTCATACAACTATTAGTGGCAAAAGCAAGACTTGAACTCCTGTCTTCTATCTTCTAGTTTAGTACCCTTCTGCTCCCTTTGAACAGCCTCCCTAAGTCTTCACAAACCAGATTGCTTCTAGTTTCTCAGTCATCTGCTTCACAGTTTTATATCCCTTTCAAACAGGTAATTCTGCCACTACCTGGTATGATCTAGTATCATGGGTAAATTTAGAGCCAGAAGAGACCTCAGATCATCTAGTCCAATGTCTTGATTTTACAGTTAAAGAAACTGAGGCTCAAGGAGAAGTGACTTGACCATGGTCACACAGATAGCTAAGTGGCAAGGCCTGGATTTAAAGCAGGCTCATCTAATTTTAACTTCAGTGTACTTTCAGCTGCATCGTGAACTCCTTACAGACAGCTAAAGCTTGGAATTGGAAATGGAACAGCACAACAAAATACAATGCAACAGTTGGAATCTGACTATTTTAAAGGCATGGCACCAACTATAAGGAAAACACAGAAAATTATTATTAATTTTGCAAAAATTTGCAAAAACCTCTCATTTGAAGACTTCAGTATATGTCATCAGTCTTATGACAATAGATATGATCAAGTGTCATAACATCATCTTTGATCACTTAATGTTATCCTATTGTTATTTAAAATAAACAATAAATAACCAGAATTCACATTAATGCACTATTTCATGGCTTAAAAAGCCCTTTCCTCTCAACAACCCTGTAAGGTCATAATAGTGCCAATTTCTGGATTATTTGGGATGCATCTTACCTCAGTTAGGAAGTTTACTAATTTTTCAGAGAACTAAGAATAATTATGCTATGAAGAATGCTAACAATGTGTTGATTATCCCTACTCTATGCCTCTAAGAAAAAGAGGTCATTCTGGTTAAATACAAAAAGTATGTGAGTTGGGAGGGGGTGTGTATGTGTGTGTGTGTGTGTGCCTGTGTCTGTGTCTATGTGTCTATGTCTGTGTGTGTGCATTTATAAGAATTGGCTGATATGGTGCTTCTATGGGAATTCAATGGTACCATGCCATTTTTTGGCAGCTAAGTGACAGCTTGGATAAAGGACCAGGCCTGGACTCCAAATCAGAGTTAAAATTTGGTCTCAGACACTTAGCTATGTGACCCTGGGCAAATCACTTAACCCTGCTTGCCTCAGTTTCTTCATCTTTAAAGTGACCCAAAGAAGAAAATGGCAGACCACTCTGGTATCTTTGCCAAAAAAGCCCCCAGTGGGGTCATGAAATGTCAAATGCAACTGAAAAACTAGTCAACAGCAACAACAAATACCATTCTCAGGAATCAGGTCAACATGCATTTAGCTTACAATAAAACAAATGACATGTAATGATTACTCCATGTTTTTTTACTCAGACTGATCAAAATAACCATGACTTCCCTGAGTCACAGGACACAGAACAACCTTCTCAGCAAATCTCCACTCTATGGAAGTAAAACTTGGCAGTATCAATGGAAAGAGTATAGATGGGGAGCCTCCTGACTCCCCTGGTTTCCTTCAAGTCCCAACTAAAATTCTACTTTCTACTTGACAGGAAGCATTTCCCCATCCCTCTCGATTCTAAGCTCTTCCCTCTATTATTTCCTACTTATTTGTACATATTTGTTTGCATGTTTTCTACCCCATTAGATCGTGAGCCCCTTGAGTGGAAGAACTATCTTTTACAACTCTTTGTATCCTCAGCCCTTAGCACAGTGCCTGACAAATAGTAGGCACTTAATAAATGCTTATCAACTACCTGAGTGGAGGACCCAGACAAGTTCCTTTATTTCTTTGGGCCTGTGTTTCCTCCTCTTCAAAGTGAGGTGGTAGAACAGGATGACTTCTAAGCTTCCTTCTCTCCCTATGAACCATGTTCCACTTGACATATGAACTTAGAAATATTTGACTGCAAGATCCTAAAAAGTACTTATTTAGATTTTTTTTCATCATCCTTTAGGTAGCTACGGTCTTGTATGGTTCTCCACTGACTTTCTGTGAGTGAGCCTTGGCTTCCTAGACTATAAGTTCCTTGAGGGCAAGAACCCTCGCTTGCTTCTTTAGTACTCTCCAGAGCACCTAGACCAGGATTAGGTCCCAGGTAGTTGGTTCAGTCAATAGTAACTGAATTACAATGCAGACTCCTGTGTCCACAGGGGAAATTCATAAAATCTCAGATGGAAGCTATATGAAATTCCTATGGCTTCTGAAGCAGTCGTTGGCAGAACTGTGGTCCACTCTCCATGCAAGATTATGTCTAGCCTAGTTCCTTGGTGTGTGCACCAACATCAGGGACAGAGGTAGAAGTCCTCAGAGGTTCAGAAGCTGACAATGTGAACTATGTATCATGCAGTACCAAGTGTCTTGAACATGACATAAGTAAAGCATATTACAAGAGGGAAACCCAGTCATTTCCTGGTTCCTCCTCAAAAGCATTTAAGGCCATAGTACCTAAAGGAAACCCTGCCAGACCATGTATACCTCTTTCCCTCTTCTTTCTTTCTCATTCCATTCTTTCTGATTTCCTTTCTTCTTTCTTATCAATACTTTATATCACTTCCCTTGCTCCCTCCTTTATTCTTCTATTTCCCTTTCCTTACTCTTTCTTCTCTTTCTTGGCCTCCTGACTTTCCCCCTTTCTTTTTCCTTCTCTCTCAAAGTACAATGGCAATCAGAAGACTTGGAATCCTCCCTGCCACAAGCAAGCTCACTGAGAAACTCTGTGCAAGTCATCAGTAAAATGAGGGATTAAACAACAATTTTTGAGTTTCTAATGTCCTATAACTGAAGATTATGTTCTTATTCAAACATGCCACTCTCCCCCTCCCCATTTCTCATTCTCTTTTATCTCTGTTTTGGTGTCTGACTGTCGCTGTCTTTGTCTGTTTCTCTCTCTCTTTTTCCCTTCCCTTCCTGCTCCCCATTTTCTCACCCTTGGAATAATTTTTTTAAGGAAAAAAATTGCTCCTCTCTTGAATTTTCCCAGGATCTGAGTCATCCCAGATCAATAAGAATCTCAATATGTCTGTTCATCTTAATCTCTACATTTAAAAGTAAAATGAGGACATGAATGTTGCTTAAAATTAGATAGAATGTAATATATTATGACAATTATTTTCCCTCAAAAATGTGCTTACTTTGATTTTTTTCTGTCTCATGAAACTGGCAGAAATATGTAACATCTATTATTTTCCTCTCCCTTGTCATGGCAAATTTATGCCGAACTGTGAGAGGACTATGGTATTCACAGAACAGAGCTGACCACTCAGGATTGTTTCAGTAATCTGCATTTCACTCATTCAAATATTTGGAATGCTTTTGTTTTTTTAATGAGGTGACAGCTAAACAGTTACTTCTTGTATCCATCCTTCGGCATAGAATACAGTTTAATTATACTCTTAAGGCTATTCAAAAGCCAAGTAGTTCAAATGAAGGACAGAAAAATAGAACTTTGGTGTCCTCTTTGAGTCTAATACAGACTTGCTAAATAGCTTAGCAAAGATCATTATTCTATTTGCAACTCAGTGTTCTCTCTTAGAAAACAGAACTTTAAAGTTATAAAAAGTATAGTTGTGTATATATAAATACATATTTGTAACTGTGACAAATAATATTTCTATTTATCTAAATCTTTAAATTTTGTGAGGCACCTTAAGTATATTATCTCATTGTGAGGTAGATGCTACAAGTATTACCTCTGTTTTACAAATGAGGAACCTGAGTCTTAGTGAGGCTGTGCCTTTCCATGTGGCCACATAGATAGGAAGTATCAAAGTATCAGAAGTAGACTCTGACACCACTTCACAGTACAGTAAAGAACTATCCCAAGCCTAATAATATTTATATTTTAAAACTTGATTTAATCAAACCAAACATTTGAACAATATGCCAACTCAGTTTTACCTGAGGCAGAGCTTAACTTTAGATGATTTTGAGTGATGGAAACCATCATTATACACTTCCTTTAAATTAAAAAAAAAAATTGAAACTTACAACTCTATAAATTCAATATCCCAGACAATTCAAAATGTTCTAGAAAATATAACAGAGAAAATAAGTTTGGATACTTACATTGACCTTCATCCTGCCCTCCCCTTTTTAAAAAAAGGGTACCTATTCCATCTCCTGGAAAATCCCAGGAGAAATCTATTTGAATGGGGAAATCCTTCTACGATACTTTGCACTGGAATTCTGCGGTTTGGTTTGGAGTCTCAAATAGTTGCACCCTGTACTATGCTCTTTCTACAGCTGTTCATACCAGGAGATATGGTCTGAAATCAACAGCCATTGGGAAATGAATAGAGCTAGTTACATAAGAAATTCTAAGATTCCAGTTGGCTCCTGGTCAACTGTATGCAAATAATGCTCATGATAAGTTGAGCTATAGTCCTAAATTTATAGAATCTTAGAGCTGGAAGGGATTTTTAAAGAGCTTATCAGTCAAACCTGTGCTTATTTTTCTAGATCAGGAAACTGAAATCCAATGAAAAGAAATGACTTAGCAAAACTTTAATAATGAGTCAATATCTGAGCTGGGATTAGAATCTAGGTCTCCCAAATATCAGTCTAATATGTTTTCCCCTACATCATAGGAAAGGTAAAGAACAATAAAAGCCCTAAAAACAGCCCTGGGTTCAAGGGGAATATTGTGAACAAATGTAACTTCAATTTACTGTTTTTCCCTCCTGGATTGGGTCCAGGTTCCTTTTTGTGAATGCCTCAAATTCTCCATTACCACTCAAGTGGAAAGGCCATACCATAGAGGAACACTCAAAATCACAGGAGGTACTACACAGTCATGCAATTTGGGGAAAAATGAATTTGACCAGAAAAGAAAATTTCCAAGAGTCAACAACAGAAAATAAAACACTTTCCCTGATGCCTAAATATTGGAGTTTTTCCTAGGGCCACTTAGAATTACCATTAAAATAAGATTAGTGGAACTGAAAGGAACTTTGGAACATAGAATATTACAGCTGAGAGGGATCTTGGAACACAGTATGCTAGATCTAGAAGAGATAGTAGAGATTATCTAGTTCAGCTCTCTCATATTCCAGCTCAAGGGATAGGAAAATTACTTAGCTAGGGTCACACAGGTTGTACTGAGTCAGAACTATGATCCAGGTTTCCCTCATAGAACAGAATGCTGAAGCTTAAATTAAGTAGTTTACCCATGTGTTATTTTTCCTTACTATTGGGATCATGGGATGAGAGGTTAGTATAATGTATAAAGAACTGACCTCAGATTTAGAAAGACTTCGGTTCAAGTCCCACCTTTGACCATTACTGGCTATATGACCTTGTATAAGTTATTTAACCTCTCAGGGCCCCAGGCAGCTCCCTGAGAATCTAACTTGCAGAGAAGGTACCATTCTGTATTCATCCTTAGAGTAAGCTCTCTATGGGAAGCTCCCTAGAGGATAAAATCACTGATTGGTCTAAAATAAATTAAGATCACAGATCTAGAGTGAATGGAAAAGCCATCTATTGCAACCTTTTCATTTTATAAAAGAGGAAACTGAGGTGTGTTTTCTATTTTTGGTTGTTTTTTTTTAAACATCATTGTAAATTCATTGTTGTGAGGCAGCTAGATAGAGGAATGGACAGAGAGCCAGGCCTTGAGTAAGGAAGATCTGAGTTCAAATATGGCTTCAGACACTTACTAGCTGTGTGACCCTAGGCAAGTCACTTAAGCCTGTTTGCCTCAGTTTCCTCATCTGTAAAATGAGCTGTAGAAGGAAATGGTGAACCACTAGTACCTTCCCCAAGAAACCACCAAGTGGTGTCACAGAGAATCAGAGGTTACTTAAAAGATTGAACAACAAAATAGGCATGACAATACCTATAGATATCTAACTCACAGGGTTGTCATAAGAGAAAATGTAATACCCCATCTTAACAAACTTTAAAATGCTATGTAAATATTTGTTATTATTGTTTAAGGTTACTTCATCCACAAAATGGGGACAATATTCATATCACCTACTTACAAAGATGATGCTAGGAAAGAGCTTTGTAAACTTTAAAGCACTATACAAATGAGTTACTTTTATCTTTAACCTTATTCCTATTCTTCTCTTCGCCCCTCCCATCCCCCAGGAGGAGTGTTAACAGATTCTAGAAAACAAAAAATACATGAAATTAAATTCTATGAGACAATCTTCCTTTTTTATATAAACCTTATTTATCCTTTGACTTTACAACTTTTGGATACATATAAAAGCATCTCAGTACCTTTTCTCCAAACAATGATCTAAATCACTGGTTTGGAAAAGGCCCCTAAAACAATTTGTTTCCCTATCTTGTGTCTCTTTCTGTGACAAAGGGGATATAGCAGACTTGGATGTGATATTGGGAAGACCTGAGTTCAAAATTTGCCTCAGGTACCTATAAGCTATGTAACCAAGAACAAGCTAATTACTGTCTTTGAGCTTTAGTTTCCTCATGTAATAATATGGAGACAATAATGATTGAACTACTTACCCTGAAGGTGTTATAAAGCTTTAAATGAGCTGCTGTATGAAAGATGTTGAATAAGTGTTAGTTTGGTTTGTTGTTGTTTTATCACCCTTAGGGATAGCCTTTTAAAATAGGGTTCCTGTCTTCCTCCTTTCTAAGTTATTTCCTCTCTAGTTTCTTGTCATTTCCTCCTTTGTCATCTTGACTCCAAAATTACCGTATTATTACAGCAGCTTCTTCCCCATTCTATTATCATTTAGCTCACCCTTCTCTGAAATTTTATTTATCAGTCTTTCTCAGTTTTGTTTCTGTGTGAACACTTGGAGAGTCTAAGACAAAAACATATTTAGATTATTAAGGTTAGAGAAGAGAAATAACTATTTTTAAATCACTCCAGTATTACAAAAGATCAATGGTACCATTAGCATGAATACTCACAGTCCCTTCCCACCATCCTAGCCTAACCAAATGAATTGAATTGAATTCAACTCAATAAGCATTTACTGGACTACTACTATGTGCTACACAATAGGGATGTAGGGACAGAAAAGAAAGAGACTCTTCCCTCAAAGGGCCAACATTCTATTTAGCCTATATTTCTCTATCTTGTTTATAAAGACATCTTGAGAGGCTTCTTCAGATTAGGATGGATAGACAGTAGGAGACCAATGGATTCTTAGTTATTTCATCATTTCCTAAGTTCTCATCAACGTGAACACTCTCTCTATCAGTATAGATTGCAATCCTTCAAGCCTTCTCATATTGTCCAATTCTTGTCTGTCTTTCCTCTTTTTCTTGTAATGTTGGTGGATGCCAAAGCAGTACTTGGGCGGTCTAGCTCTTTCCTTCTTGTTCTATGATGGGCTCACTTCCTTTTTGAGGATTATTGTCCTTTTTAAAAAATAAATGATTTATTTAAAAAAATTTTTGAGTTACAGTTTTCTCCTTCCCTCCAGACTTGCCTCCATCCATTGAGAAGGGAATCTTTTTATCATCTATATATTTGAAGTCATGCTAAAGAGTTTCACATTAGCCATGCTCTTGTCCAGGCTAGGAAGACAGGGTACTCCTGGGCCTGATCCCACCATTTATGGGTATGGGATCTTTGACTTGCTCCACTGCTCCTCTTTCAAGTTTAGGTAACTTAGTGGTTGCCCTAATAGCTCAGAGATCACCATACTGATGCCAAACGTAGCTCAGACACTTGGTTGGCTTGGCTCATTACAACTCAGAACTCAGAATTCAAGAGATCAATCAGCCTCAGGCTCCTGGGATTACAGGCATGAGCCACACTGCAAATCCCCCTCCCCACCTCCCACCCACTATGTCACTTCTTAAGCATATGGATGGTTGATATGCAGATGGTAGAAGGTTGTCAAATCTTCCCTTTCATTGAGAACTGGGTTAAGAGCTCAAATTATCAAGAAAGAGCCTGCATGTAGGTAGAAAGAAGAACTTCCTGATGCTGGTGGATGTGAAAAAAGCAACAGTTGATCTGAGAAAGATCTAGGGTCTCTCATGAACTGCAAGTTAAATGAATCAACAGTGTCATATGACATCCAAGAAAGTAAGTAGCTTTAGAATGCATTAAAAGAGGCAGATTATTGAGAAACCAAGGAGGTGATAGTCCTTATTTTTTTTTTAAAGCAATTGGGGTTAAGTAACTTGCTCAAGGTTACATGGCCAGTTATTTCTGGGTGTGGTGCTAAGTATCTGAGCCTGGATTCAATCCCCAGGTCATCCCGACACTGGGGCCGGTGCTCTTGCTGAGCCACCTGGCCACTCCAGTGATAGTCCTTCTGTACTCAACCCTGGCCAATTCACATTTAGAGTATCGTGTTCTGTTATGGATACCACAATTTATGAAACTCAGTGATAAACTGAAGAGAACCCAGAGGTGGACAAACGGAATACAAAGGGCCCTACATTCATATCATATGAGATTTTGCAAAGGAACCGGGGGCATTTACTTTGTAGTAGAGAACACAATAGGAATGGGGAAACTGTCTTTGGACATTTGAAGGGCTATCCTTGGGATACTTGGGATACATCCCCAAAGACCAGAAATAGGAACAGTGGACAAAAATCAAAGCCAGAACAATGATGTAGAAGAAAAAAATTCCCAATAATCAGAGATATTCAAAAGAAGAATGGGCTAACCCAGGAGGTTTCCCTTTTGGTCTTCTAGTAAAGACTTGTAGACGATTTGTTGAGTATCTTGTAAAGGGGATACTTATTCAAGCTAGAGTAGGCCTAGGTGGCCTTTAAGGTCCCTTCTAATTCTGAGACTCTGATTCTGTGTGAAGTAGGCCCTTTAAGGTTTTCCTCCCATGGCAACACTGATGGGGTTGAGCAGTCACAAATAAGATGGCCAACTAGGATATGCTGGAACCAAGTGAAGCTGACTGGTTCATAGTGGAGTCAAACCAATGACATTGGTCTCTGCACAAACCTCTAATAAACAGTCCAAATACAACTGATGGACAAGCAAGAAGTGGGACAATTTTCAGAACTCCACATCAGGACAACCAGTGTTCAGATCAAAAGGGAGGGATACTGTCACATCAGAGTCAGGCCAAAACTGGGGACTCAGAGAAGTATTAGACTCTCAGACATTTAAGGAACAGGAAGTGCTGCTGAAGTTGCACATTTTTCCACAAAGGGTTGCAGAAGCTCAACCATTGTCCCCTGTTCCATCCCTATGACTTTTTTTTCCCATCACAGCCCCTCCTATTCAAATATGTTCCTGTTCTGCAAAATGCCTTCAAGCTCATTGATTTCATGGCATGACCATTCAAATTTGGTCTGCTAAAGTGTGTAGTTCTGTTTCCTACACATATAACAATGACTTCAAGACAAAAACATCACTCTAACCTCTAAGAGGATAACATGGGATCACTGTTTCTTTTCCCTCCTAAGTCTTATTTTCTCTTTTTTAAAAAAGATAATTTGAAAAATGCTTTCCTTATCACCTCACGGGATGCTATAGGTATCTGTAGAATGACAGCATCATTTCTTGTGCACAGATAAAACTCCTGAAGTTCACCCCTAAAGGAAACTCTAAAGCCAACATAGAGCCCCTAAAGGAAGAGAAATGTTTGATACCATCTTGACTTCTCTTTACTCTGACCAAATTTTAAATACTCTGAAGTCCTGTGGATTCTATCTCTGCACTCTTTCTCATAACTACCTCCTCTTTTCCCTTCCCACTGTCACCACCCCAGAACAGTCCTTTATTATCTCTTGGCTAGATTAGTATAGTAACCTCTTAACTGGTTTCTCCACTTCCCAGAGTCTCCTTTCCCTAATCCAGAATACACATCACTACTAGGTCTAATCATGTCACTTCTATGCTTAAGAAACCTTCAATGGACCCTCATGAGTTAAAGTAAAGTCTAAACTCCTTAGCCCTTCAGAGCATGGCTCCAAACTACCCTTCCAATATTATCATCATGCTTCTGTCTAACCCTATGCTTTAGTCAAACCAAGCTCCCCTACCCACCTGTTCTGAAATTTATCTCCATGTTTTTCTTTATGCTTACAATGCTGTTCTTTCTTTTCATTTCCACGTTGAATTTCTATTCATCATTTAAGGTTCAGTTCTAACTCTCCCTCTCTTTTTTTTCTGCATTTTGGAGGGCAATTGGGGTTAAGTGACTTTCCCAAGGTCACATGACTAGTTTTTGTGCTAAGTGTCTGAGGCCAGATTTGAACTTAAGTTCTCCTGACTCCAGGGCTGGTGCTCTATTCACTGTGTCACCTTGCTGCCCCTAATTCTTTCTCTTTCATGAATCACCCCAGAAGCCTCAGCAAGAGGTAATCTCTGATTTCTCATACTTTTTTTTAACCTCTTGATGGTGCTAATTCTACTTTATTATATTCATTTATGTAAAGGATTTATTTCCCTACTCTATTTTAAGTTCCTTGAGGGTTGGAACTACATCTTATTTATTTTTGAACCTCCCCCAGTAGCCAAGTTCAGGGCATTGCACACAGTAGGTACTCCTTAAATGTTGAATTAACAAAGCATTTGGTTTGGTTTTTCATTTCAAGCCTTTGCTTTGACTTTCTGTCTCTTATCGTCCAGGGAGCATACAATAGTAATTGAGTACATACTAGGAGGGAAACTGTACAGGGATGAGAGGACACAGTTTGCCTATTTTACCAGAAGACCCAAGACAAAGATTCACCAGAGATGCATTGATCAAGACATCCTGTGGTCAGCCAACGTCCAAAAGAGCATAAGAGAGAAACTTGTTAGCAGGGAGGTCTGAGACAAACTCTAAACAACATCTGAGAAAGATTTAGGTTTGAATAAGCATTTGAATTTGAAGCAATTTATCAAGGAGGAATTAGCAGATCAAAGGCAAATACCAGAAGTATGATTTAGAAGAGAGTTCTGACTAAATCAGGGTCCTGGTATGAAGTACTCAGTCATCAAGAAACAGATAAGCTACCTTCAGAATCAAAGACAGGGGTTACTGATCTTTGACAACCATTGTGATTTATCTCACTCATTCTGATGATGGTATGTTGTTACCCTTTGAGTATTCCTTCACTATGCCTCTCAAATCTGACCTGAATCAAGACTTTGTAATTTAGTAGGCCCTGTGGACACAGCCTCTCTCCATGGGTATAAACACCATTCTTTCCTTAGTGTTGATAAAATACCATAAGGCCATTTGCTTTTTGGCTGGGGTTGAATGTGAAATAAGATACTCATCTTTTTTTTTTTTTTTAAGCAATCGGGGTTAAGTAACTTGCTCAAGGTTACACGGCCAGTTATTTCTGGGTGTGGTGCTGAGTATCTGAGCCCGGATTTGATCCAGGGCATCCCAACACTGGAGCCGGTGCTCTTACTCGCTGAGCCACCTGGCCGCCCCTAAGCAATTGGGGTTAAGTAACTTGCTCAAGGTTACACAGCCAGGTGTTTCTGGGTAGGTGCTAAGTGTCTGAGCCTGGGATTCGATCTCCAGGTCTTCTCAACACTGGAGCCGGTGCTCTTACTCGCTGTGCTACCTGGCCGCCCCTAAGATACTCATCTTAAGACAGAAATATTTGTTACGTCAGTTCTGTGTCCAGGAGGCACATCCTATTTAAAAATTCAATGAAGACAAAACAAAAAGGAACAAACCATTTAAGTGCTGACTATATGCAAGATACTGTGCCATAAGCATACCAGTTTAAAAACTCCAGAAAATAACCCAGGATAGCACACATTTTTCTTCATGTAATATAGATTATGGGGAAAATTATTTGAAGATGGTTTTAATGGAAGAGAGGAAAGTGTCCTAGAAATCCTTATCCTTTTGTGGAAGCAGTCTTGTGCATTCTCCTGGTAGAGACAATCTTCTCTACAATGGAGTAAGTGTTGACCAGAGCTGAGCTGGTTGAGGATGAGTATAGCATAATATAGTACAGTATAATAACCCCTGCCTTCACCATTTCAGGAAGGACTAGGAACTAGGCATCTGTTCTTCTACCCCTTACTTCCAAACCTTTTGCTTATGACTCTACCCAGAATCCCTTTAATTCTGATAGCCTGACCAGCCCAGAGTTTCCTTTTCTGACCACCATTTCCTGTTCCCTCCTACCCATCTATGTCAGTTTTATCTATCTGGTATTTCCCTATCTCATTCTTCTCTACCCTTCCATTGTGGAGCCCCTCTGGACCCTCTATTCTATCGTCAGAAAACTGCTCTTCATAGTAAGCCTGTCTTCAATGCAAGAAATTGCTTACTTGCTCTCTCTCTCTCTGTAAACAAATAAATATATTGAGAGAGATGTGTGTGTATAGTAACATATAAAGACATACATATATATAGTAATAGACACATTTTCTCTTTACTTGTACATCTACATGTTGTGTTTCTCACATTAGGGTCATGTTGGGCCTGTGTCCTCCTCCCAAGAAATTACTATATGTGTGTATGTATATGTGCATATATCATGTATATATTATGTATGTATATGTATTATGTACATCTATGAATTATGCATATGTATCATATTAATATGTGTGAGTATATTATATGCATATATAGTATTTATAGAATTTTCCTATTTACTTGTATATGTACATGTTGTGTTCCTTAATAGAAGGAAGGTCTCTTGAGGCCAGGACTATTTCATGTTTTGTCTTTGTATTCCCAGCACCTAACATAGTACCTGGTACATAGTAAGTATTAATAAGTGTCTGTTGAATTGAATAAAATCAACCTTAGTAGAAATAGGGAAATATATTATTATTTTCTTTTTCTACATTAAAGCCAAACCAGAAAGCACAACATGTAGAAATTATTTTAAGGTAATGACATTCTTTTATCTTTTGCAGTCGTAAGGAGGTTTAAAAACATGTTTTATGCTTCCTATACTAATATCGAGAGAAATGATTATTCATAATCAACGATGTGGGGAGATCCAGAGTTCTCCACCCTTTTCCTCACATTCTAATTTCAAGGCTCAGTAGGACAAAATTTATGATAGTAGATAGGATTAACATTCTCAATCTTGTTCAGACCCCAACCAACCTTACAAGGAATTTAATCTAAGGTGGGGAAGCCCATTTTACTCTACACAGGTATGAGTGAAGATAAATTCTTCTATTAGATTGCCCAAGGCTGGCCAATTAGGAGTAAATGACATAATCAAAGTTATATTCCTCCAGCCCCTCATTAGAATAGGTCCACTCTAATTGTAATATTCATTCTTACCAATTATTAACCAATCAGAGTTGATTGCCATCCTCAGGAACACCCACTCTTCCAAGTGAGTCCACTGTCATGAGTCATCTTTGGTCCAAGAAAGACAGCCAAATAACTATTCCTTTTATTAACAAAATGCTAGCTTTATTAATAAATGATTAATTACCCAGAAATTATATCTCTCAAACTTTTTAAACCTCACAGTATCTACTCAAATACAGTTTTTCTTTGTTTATTAATTTGTTCCCATTAATATTTGTTCTACTTTTTGATCTGTAATTTATCCTTCCTCTTTGTGAGGAACTGTTTAGCAGTCTTCACCAGAAGTGAAGATTTTAGTAACCAATTTCTAAGTCATCTCTTTTCAGATTATCCTTTATTACTACATAGGAAGGCACCACATTTTCAAGTAGCCCATACAAGGCAACAGCTTCACTGCCTTCACATCTATGAACCAATATCCAACTCTTTACAATCCTCCTCCCCCAAAGAATATGCATCTACTTTCAGATGATATCTGGGTGTAGGTACTCCAAAAATGAATAGCCCTTAATCCATACCTATTATGGTGCACCAGTCATCTAATAACTGCAGAATAAGGGTGAATATTCACTCCTAAATACACATAACAAAGCATAATTATACAATATTCCCTAGGCTTGGGCTTATGGTTCACTCCTATCTTGGTACTTACAAAGTTGCTGTCTCATACGACCATTCTTGTTGTTGAGTCATTTCAGTCATGTCCAACTCTTTTTCTCTATTTTGGGGTTTTCTTGGCAAGGATATTGGAGTGGTTTGCTATTTCCTTCTCTAGCTCGTTTTATAGACAAGGAGCTAAGGCAAATAGGGTTAAGTGACTTATGCAGGGTACACAGCTAGCAAGCATCTGAGGCTGGATTTGAACTCATGAAAATGAATCTTCCCAATTCCAAGCCCAGGGCTCTATGCACTGTGCCACCTAGCTGCCCCTAATCCACACATCAATGAATGATCCTGGATTTGCCCCCAAAATGGAGTACTGGTGTGAGAGTATCACTTCTTAGCAGGATATCCAGATACAATTTTATGGAGACTTTTGCAAAGTCTTTATGCCATGCCTCTCATTCAGGGGAACACTGTGAACTTCACCGTCTTATTCATCTTTAAAATCTCTCTAGCTTTTCCCTTCCCCCAGTAATGGTCTGGTAAATGTTTAATAAGTAGTTCTTTGAAAAAGAAATATATACATGATATACTTCAAAATTTAATTGGCATTATTACTTCCTTTTTTTGGAGGGGCAATTGGGGTTGACTTGCCCAAGGTCACACAACTAGTAAGTGTTAAGTGTCTGAGTTTGGATTTGAACTCAGGTCTACCTCCAGGGCTGGTGCTCTATTCTCTGTGCCACCTAGGTGCCCTGAATTATTACTTCCTTAAAGCAATTATTTAGGCAGGTACTTTTTCCCATCATTTTCTTAAGTCTAAATAATGAGCAAAACAGTAAATCAAGCCCCCATTTGTAGCATTTGCTGATTTCTGAGATGTAAATGCTCACACTGAAAATTTAACAATTGGCTCTTGGGAGCCTGCTTGAGCTGATTCCAGAACACTCTAAGAAATCCTGGGACCTTTTGTATGACAGTTATTCTTATTTTGCTTCTCCCTAAAAGGCTCTTGGCTCCCCTTGTAAGCTCTCAGGCTTATAAAGGAAATACACAGAAAAGATTTTATTTAAACAGCACAATACAAAAACAGGATTTAGACCTTGGCCCATAATCCGGAGTACTACAAGTCCCATTACTCACCAGAAGCTATATAGTTCATCTGACTGACACTAATACTGCTTGTAGTCAGGAGCAAGAGTTAATCTTCACTCCTGGGCCTGCTCTCTTGCTGTAATTCAGTGCTAATGAAGGCTAAGGTCTGGGGTTGCCTGTTTGTCATGGGTCTATACTTCATCACATCTTGGTTCTAGTCTTTCTTCTGTTCCTTGGTTCCCCAAGTGCTATGGTTCCAGTCTTCTTGTCCCCTCTTCCCTCTTTCTTCTACCACCAGCTCATCATCCTTATTTAATGAAGGCTTTTCCCTTTTTCTCATATGGTTGCTATGGTCTTCATTAAAGGTCTCTCCCCATGTCTCCACCTAGTACAGGAACTTCTTCCCTCTGGAGGGCCACATAGAGCTATTAGTTTTCTGCAGCTTGGTATCTCCATCTCATTTGGACATTTCTCCATCTTTCTCTAACTCTATGTAATATCGTTGTCATATTTCAGCAGCTCTTCTTTTGTGTCTGTGTCCTGGGAGTCTCCTGCATGAGCAGGGAGAGGCTTACTTGACTTCTTGGCCCATGCCTATTACACAAACACTTGAAGGATCACTACTATTTGGGTAATTGGGGTAGTCATGAGGTGTTTGCTTGTGATTTACATAAATAAGGCTAACGTAGATTAAACTTCTATCTGTTCGTGCTTGTAAGAATAAATGTAAAGTGCTATTGTATTATTTCTTCTATATGCTCTTGTAAGAATTTAAAACACTTCATATGGTTGTCATCCTGTTTCAAATTCTTAATTAGAACAGACACAAAACTGAAATTGTGGAAAGTTTAAAAAAAACTTCAGCTGTGAGCTTCCCTTTCTGTTAAGTATGAGTAATATCCTCTCTGTAGCTATGACAATTTTTCAAATAGTTATTTATTTCAGTTAAAAATCACAAAAGTTCAAGGTTGCCAGGGGTCTACCTTCTCACTTTACAGACAGGAAACCTAACAACTGTGCAAGAGTATTCTGATTTTATTCATAGAGATTTGCATATAGTAGCATATAGAAAGAAATATAAATTTTGAAGACCCACCAAAAGTTACCTAAATTATCCAAGAAACAGAGAAATGAAAATTAAGACAATCTTAAGATATCACTTTATGTCTACTTTAATGTCAAAAATAACCCCAGAAGTGGTAAATCAATGTTGGCAGGGCTACAGGGAAACAGATTCTAATACATTTTTAAAAATAAAATAAAAACTAATGAATTATTAATGTGAATGCTGACTGTGGTAAACATTTTGAAGAGCATTCTAGTAATATGTAACATGATCTAATCAACTGATCATAACTTTAGACCTAATGATTCCATAGAGAAACAACACAACAGAGACAACCTAGCATCAGAAAGACCTGGAATTAAGACTTGAGTCTGACACAGACTGTGACCCTGAACAAGTCACTTTACTTCTTAGTGCCACTTCCCCTCAGACAACTAACTCCTAAGACTAAGTTGCAGAGATGGAACAGAGTTAAATTGGGAGGAGTTTCCTCACCTGGGAGTTCCCTACTCCACTGAAATCAGAGGTCCAGCCCCTAGTACCCATCTTTAAAAATGGCATAGAAAGTAAATAAGAACCTATTGATGCAATCATCTCTGCTTCTCTACATGTAAGAAGAAAAAATTAGAAACATCTATGTTTATGTTTAGAGAATGGTAGACTCAATTGTGACATTTATATTATGGAATATTATGGTACTACCAAAAAAAGATAAATATGAAGCACAGGAGAAAATATGCAAAGACCTTTATAAAGGAATGCAGAGTAAAATGATCAGAATCTTCTAACACATAACTTTTGAAGAAAGCAGCATGGCACTGTGGTTAGAGGAATGGGTTCTATATACATGAATATAACACATATATGCACATATGTACATAGGGTGTATGCAGTTATATATGAAGCAATGTGCCATAATGGACAGAGAGTTGGTCTCAGAGTCAGGAAAACCTAGATCCAAGTCCTATCTCTGAAATATGCTGGCTGTACTCCTGGTAAAGTCACTTAATTTCACAGTGCCCCATGCTGCAGTCTAAGCTTGAAAGTTGCAGAATGATCACAGATCTGCATTGGTGGAGGCACTTTTCTTCACCAGGAAGGAGTTCCCTACAATAGTAAAATAGGTCCAAATATAAACATACACACACATACTCCCCCCACATACACACTTACGTACATGCATATATTTGAGAGCCAGTTGTAGCAGAGTAGCAGTCTAGCAATTGAACCCAGAACAATAGCATTTTTTGTTGTTCATTTGCTTCTGGTTTGTTATGTGTTGAAGGTTCACATAAAATTTTACATGTTTGTTTTCATCAATTGTTACTAAAAATGTATTGACTAATAATTTATAAATGATTACATTTAGAATAAAAATTAAAACAAGCAGTGTACTGAATCATGAATTACAGCTTTTGAAGCTATTGGTCAATAAATAAGTATTTATTAAGCATATACTATGTCCTCAGCATTGGGTTAGGTGTTGTCAGGGATAAAAAAAAAGTAGAACAATGACTGATATTTATCTCTCACTTAAAGATTTACGATGCATGTTACACTGGGTGTCCCAAGAGTCAGGGTTTAAAACTGACTAAAGACTTTTTGGACACCTTGTATCTGTGATCTCATTTTAATCATGACAGCACCCCCATTATCCCACTCCAGTGAATTAAAGTACTATAATTATAATTATCCCAGTGTTATAAATGAAGACACTGAGGCTCAGAGAGGCAGAGCAATTTTCCCATAGTTATGCACTTCATGTCAGAGAAGGGATTCGAACCCAGCTATTCCAGACTGTAAATCTAGTTCACTTTCCAAACAATCAAACTAACATTTATACAGTGCTTACTATGTGCTTGGCATTGTGCTAAGCACTTTACAATTATTATCTCATTAGATTCTCACAGCAACCCTTCGCGATAGGTGCTATTATTATTCTCATTTTACAGATGAAGAAACTGAGGCAAATGGAGGTTAAGTGACTACATCAGATTAACTGTTTTTGGTCTTACCTCTCAACAAATTTACAATTCGACATAGGACCAGTTAGTAATTGTTGAACTGAGTTACTGGCTTTAGGTGAAATAAAAGTTCAGTAGAAGGTGGAGGGTGGGGGCGGGGAAGTATCTGGAATAGTTATTCCTGAAAGTCCGAGTGAAATTCTAGGCAAACTTAGTAGCTTATCATACCTGGGAGCACAGTGCCGGGTACACAGCGGAAGGTGGATTGCCAAAGAGAAATGCAATTGTTCCTGTTACCCTACATACAGCTGAGAGGGAAGGATTCCCCTAGCCCTTCATTACTTCACGTAATTTCTCTGGACTGAATCACTAACAAAGCATTGCATAGCACAGGTATCCCCCACATTAAGTAAAAACAGATGGTCTTAATTAGCCGAACTGTGAGGCAAACCGTGACTCACCCCGACTCCACTAGAGCATTTGTATCTCTTCTGTGGTAAAGAATGAATGATTACATTTCGCCAAATTACAAGTACCTATGTCCGGTTCAAAGGACTCTGTGCTTTCTTTTTCCTCTTCCCCATCTAAATAATTGGGTGTCGCTTACCTCTGGAGATTCGTTCATGATGCCGGTTCCTTTCAGGTTTGTCATGCCGAACAGTGTAGTAGGACAGACAGTCACAGTGGCGTAAAAAGGAGGATGGATGATTAGGCAATGTCAGTTCTCAAAAGTACGCTGTCAGCTGACAACACAGGAAGGTGGTGAAAGGAGACTCCTAAAAGGCAATATTTCTAGAATGGCTTTTCAGTGGAAAATGAAGTGGATGTGTATGAACCCCTAAATGTGACCTCTCAGTCTTCACTGACTTTCCGTCTACAGAGACTGCCTGAGTCTGTGTGCCGGTCTCATACTTGCTTCATAAAACCACACTCATGAAAAGGGAAAAAAAAAAGCCACCCAACTGTTCTATAGAAGTTCCTATTTCAGATAATTCAGTGAAGAATGCTATAGGCTCTGGATTTTGCATGCCGAAGTCTGATAGGTGTACACTAGGGTGAGGTGAATCAGACTTCTTCAAACTTTCTCCGCTGAAAAGGGGAAAAAAGGTTAACTTGCAAGCTTTCAACATTTAAAATCCTTTTCATTATCAAAGAGCTGGATGAGATAATATAGGTAAAGTGCTTTGCAAAAATTAAAGCACTTCATGATACTTCCTTAATGTTACTGCCGTCTCTCTGACAATCCTCTCCAAATTACTTTTGTACAGAGTTGTTTGCATGTGTTCATCTTAACACATGCTGTCTCGCTCATTACCACTATAATAAGCTCCTAGATAGCAAGGACTGCCTTTTGCCTTTATTTGTATCCCCAGTGTTTAGCTTAGTACCTGGCACATAGTAGTTAATTAATAAATGTAGTTGACAGATGTTAATTATATCATCATCATTGTTGTCATCAGATCAAGGAAGTGGTCCTGAGTTCTTAAAGGCTATGGAATAATTTGGGAAGGTCTTATTGTACCAGAAAAGCTTTGGATATGGGCTTTGTGAGTCTGGTGTGTCCAACTCTGAGCCCACTTAAATGCAAGAAGGTTTGTTGGTAGAAGGTTGGCCATTACATGATTTTTCTTTTTTTTAGCCATGGCAGTCCATGGCTAAAAACCATCTGTCTCTTTTCCACTTCTATAGTGAGAGTGATGAAGTGGTGGAAAGAGAGCAGAAGGTACTCAAGTTGTATGATTCTTAGACCATTTCCCAAAAAAACATTGAGCTGACACTCACATATTCAAATGGATTTGTGATCTCGTCAATGTGAATGTTTTCTCCAATGATGCAGATCACAATCTATCTATATCTGCCTTTTCATGTGACTCTGTTCATGTTTTTAGAAAAGGAAAGACAGAGACAAAAGGACAGAGAGAGATGCAGAGAAGGAGAAAGAGAGTCAGACAGAGAAAGAAAAAAGGAGACAGAAAGATGGAGAGACAAAGACAGGGAAACAGAGAGAGATGTTCAGAGAGAAACAAAGACAGAAGAGAAACAGAAAGACAGAAAAAGAGAGACAGAGTAAAAAAGACAGAGAGAGAGAGATAGAGACATAGTCACAGAGAACAGAAAGAGAGAGGGACAGAGACAGAAATACACACAGAGAGACACACAAAAACAGAGAGACAGTGAGACAGAGAGAGATAGAAAGAGAAAGAGAGACAGAGATACAGAGATAGAAAAGGAGAGAGACAGAGATAGAGTAGTTGGTCGAGTTAGTTTTTAACATGCCCAAAGGCAAGAAGTAACATCACTTCACTGGATACTCAGGCATCTTACCTTGTAGAGCTCATGATGAACATGATAAAACCACATGATAAAACAGATAAAACCACAGTTTATGTACCAACATCTGTTATAGAAAATAAAGTAAGGATTTTAAAAGTAGAAACTTTAAAAAGTCTTTTAAAAATACATTTTTGCTGATATTTTTTGTTGTTAAATTACCTTAAGTTCTATTTCTCCATATCTCCCTTCCCAAGAGCTATCCCATATATAAAAGTTTCATCATCATTTTAAAACGGGAAATCCCCCCACTTCTGCAAAGGAGTAGGAGGAGGTGTCTTCTCACCTCTCTTCTCTGTGGTCATGCTCATCCTTTGTAATTTTATGACATCTATTTTTTTATTATTTTGTGGTAGCTGTTATTTACATTTACTTTGTTTTAATCATTATGTATATTATTTTCTGGATTCCTCTTACTTCACTCTATATTATTTCATGTAAATCTTTTCCTGCTTCTCAGTTTTTATATATTTGTCATTTCATATAACAGTAATATTCCATTACATTCATGGGCAACAATTTGTTTAGTCATTCCCCAATCCTTTAGTATGTCCCTTCTTTCTAGGTCTTTGCCTCCACAAAAAAAATACTACTATAAATATTAGTTTTATGTGGAGGGTTTCTTTTTATCAAAGACTTCTTGGGGTAAATGCCTAGCAGCAGAGTTTCTGGGTCAAAGATGGATATTTTCATCACTTTAGTTGCCTGATTCTAAATTACTTTCCAAAATGGCTACAATAATTCACAGTTCCACCAAAAATGCAGCAGTATACCTAGCTTTCCATAACTACTCCAACATTGACTATGAAATATGAAAAGACTATTAAGAATTTGAAAAGATCTTCTATAGAAATCAATATATACCTTGGTACATTGAGACAGCAAAACAAAGTGGGCAGCAGGGTGAAAATTATGTTGGAAAATAGGATGTGAGATGAAGAAATGAAAGAGGCCAAAGGCTTACAGATGACTCAGATGCCCCATGCTTATAAATCATGAATACCTCCTAGAGGATGAAAGTTGTAAGACACTAGATATGGTGAGCATCTAGCAACATTTCAAAAAAGTGAAAATTATTATACCTTAATAGAAAATGTCTGGTCATCAATATTGGAATCCTTTCAGAGCCAGCTTTCTGATTTCAGTGTATAGTTCGGTTATCAACTATTTGAAGGACCAAATCAAAACCAACCTGCAACAAAAAGTAAAGATGAGAATAAGACCTTGTGTGTGATTGCAACAACTCTAACTGTATCTTTTCAAAGAGGTTGTCATCACTCTTATTATTTTCATGATAAAGAATTTGTCCCTGTCACTATTTCTTAGGGATTAATTGATGTGAAATAGTAAGTAAGCAAATACCCATCAATTAAGGAATGGATGAACAAATTATAGTATGTGAATGTGATGGATATTATTGTGCCTTAAGAAATGACAAAAGGGACAGTTTCAAAGAAACCTGGGAAGACTTATGTATGAACTGATGCAGAGTCAATTTAGCAAAACCAGAAGAACAAGATATATGATTCAACATTATACAGTAAAACAACTGTGAAAGACTTTAGAAGTATAATCAATGCAATGACCACTTATAACTCTAGATGACTGGTAATGATTCCAGTTTCCTGACTCTTGGCAGAGGGGTGTTGGGCTAGAGGGGCAGAATGAGGTATACATTTTCAGCATGTGGATTTTCAGTGTTCACTGTCCAGTGTGTGGATTCATTTTTTTTAACTGTACTTATTTGTTACAAGGTAGGACCCTCCTCAGTGGGGAGGGAGAAAAGTTAAAAAGGGATTGGGATGTAGTTATAGCTACTAAAAAAGAAAAAGAAAACAGCATCAATGACACATTAAAAATACAGAACAAAGAGCAGAAGGGGACAGAGACAATCAGCAGTGTTGGAAATACCAAGTTAAATTTAATATATACGTTTTCATGGTATCATATATATTCTACTTTTTCTGTTTTTTTATTTTATAAGGAAATATTCATATTTGTTGATGTTTGTCAAATTCATAATAACAATAAAAATATGTCATGGCACTTTGAAAAAAATAAAATGAGGGGCTCTACCTATTCTGAAATTTTTTTAATTTAAAAAATAAAAAAAAGAAATATTAAGTGCAATGAGGAAGCTATAAAGGCCTAGAAACTTTTATTGCCTGGAACTGGAAAGGTAGAAGCAGAACTAGAAAAGAAGTGAAAAGTGGCTGACCTGGGCCATTCCTCAAAATAGGGGTTCTGGGAGGGACTCATCAATGGAAGGAGGGATAACAGGAGCAGAGGGATGTTGCAATGTGAGGAGACAACTGAGGTATAGTGACAAAGTTCAGAGGCACAGAAGTAGAGCCAGGAGAAGACATTTTTCTGGCAGGTGTTCACAGACAATTCTCTTCATTTCCAAACATGTGATTTACTGAGAGATAAAGAGAATCCAAGCTTCTGCTATATCTGTTGCTTAGTAAGTTTGAAAAGACAGCTGACTTGGCCAAAGAAAATATATTCCTAAAGGTTCTCCTCAAATAAAAGTGTCTCCAACACAGGTTAAAATCATAGAAAATATTATAACAGATGACCATAGAGAACAATTTTTTCAATGAATCACTATTAATACCAAGTGAGCTACAGATTGTAGAATACTCACTCACCAAAAATGTTTGCCATTGTCATGGAGGCTATCACAGAATTTCAGAGCTGAAAGGTAACTTTGAGACCATTGACTTCATCCTGTATCTGACCAAGAATCCCCCATTAACATCCCAAACAAGAAGCCACCCAGTCTTTGCTTGGTGGGTCTGCCTGTCTCAAGTCTCTCCCCACTTCAATATATTCACCATTCAGTCTCTAAAATGATTTTCCTGAAACACAGGTTGGATCATGTCACCACCACCCCTCCCCACAATAAACTCTAGTGGCTTGCTATTGCCTCCAGGAACAAATACAAAATGCTCTATCTGGCATTCAAAGCCCTTCATAACTTAGCCCCCTCCTAGCTTCTTACAGCAGATTTCCCAATTCTTTTATCCAATGACATTGGCCTCCTGGCTGTTCCAGGAATAAGATCCTCCATCTCTCAGCTCTGGGCAATTTTCCTGGCTATCTCCCATGCCTGGAATGCTCTCCCTCCTCTCCTCCAGCTACTGATCTCCTTGGCTTTCTTTTGTTGTTTTTCAAGTCATTTTCAGTCACATCCAACTCATCATGACCAAATTTAGGGTTTATTGGTAAAGATACTGGAGTGGTTTGCCATTTGCTTCTCCAGCTCATTTTACAGATGAGGAAACTGAGGCATACAGGATTAAATGACTTGCCCAGAGTCACACAGTAAGTGTATAAGGCCAGATTTGAACTTAGATCTTCCTGACTCCTGAGCCAACTACCTGCCCCTAGCTTCCTTTAAGTTCCAACTAAGATCCCATTTTTTTTTTTTACTAGAAGCCTTCTCCAACCTTTCTTAATTCCAATACCTTCCCTCTCTTAACTATTTTCTATTTATCCTATATATAGTTCACTTTTTACATATTTGTTTACATGTTGTCTCTCCCATTAGATTGTAAGCCTCTTAAGGTCAGGGACTGTCTTTTACCACTTTTTATGTCCCTAGCACTTAGGATAGTATCTGACAACTAGGAGACTCTTAAAAAATGTTTATTGATAGATTGATTGAAGATGTTCAGTGAAAGGATACCCATTGCCTCTTGAATCAGTCCATTCCATTTGGGATTGCTATAATTATTAGCAAATTTTCCTTATATTGAACCAAAAACTGTCTCTCTGTAGCTCCTGTCCATCGATCCTCATTCTGCTCTGTAAGGCCAAGCTACATAAATTTGAGAGTTCCTTTTTCCTTTAAATACTTGAAGATCTTTATGCTCTCCCTCAGTATTCTCTTCTTCCTGTAAATATCTCTACTTCCTTCAAATGATTGTTATATGGAATGATCCTTCACCATCTTGTACATCCCTCTGGATACTTCCCAGTTTATCAATGTCTTTCCTAAAATGTGATGCTTAGAACCAAACATAAATTTCAGCTATTGCCTGAGCAGGGCAGAGAAGAGTAGGATTATTACCTGCCCTTTTTCTGAAAACTATACTTATATTTACCTAACCTAGGATGATGACATCTTTTTTGACTGCCATATCATACTGTTGACTCACTGATACTGTTTTCCATTTTATCTTTTCCCACACAGACTAGATTTCTCTTCCATCTTATATCTATGAAGCTGATTTTTTTGAACCTAAGTGTAGGATTTCACATTTATCTACTAAATTTAATTTTTAAAAATTTATTGTTTTTATTTTTTTTAATAAATAAACATTTGAAAAAAAACCTCTAATCTCACTTTCCCAGTGAGCAAGTTAAAAACAAAACAAAAATAAAGACCTCAATACACAGATGCACAATCTGGCAAAACAAATTCCCACATGAACCAGATCTGAATATGTACGTTTCTTTTGTTTTTTTGTTTTTGTTTTGGTTTCTGCTTTTTTTTGGAGGGCAATTGGGGTTAAGTAACTTGCCCAAGGTCACATGGCTAGTTTTTTTTTTTGTGTGTTGGTGTTAAGTGCCTGAGGTCGGATCTGAACTCAGGTTTTTCTGACTTCAGGGCCGACGTTCTACTCACTGCGCCACCTAGCTGCCCTATATGTCTCTTTTTACATGTTAAATCACTTCTCTGTCAAGAGGCAAATGGCATGTTTTCACTATATTTTTTTGACTCATGGTTTAGCATTGTGTTGGTCTAAGTTCTAAAGTATTTCAAAATCTGTCAGCATATAAATTGTTCTCCTAATTCTGCTCATTTTGCTCTGCATCATTTTATATGGATCTTCCAAGTTTCCTTTGAAACTGTCCATTTCTTATGGCAAAACAATATTTCATTACATTTGTATACATGATTTGTTTAGCCATTTCCCAACTGATAGACACTCCCTCTCACCCCAGTTTTCAGTTCTTTACCCCACTTAGTTTCCAATTCTTTGCCACCACACAAAAACCTCTGCTATAAATGTTTTTGTATATATGGGTCCTTTTCCTCTTTCTCTGACATCTTTCTGTGATGTCTATACTAGGTATAGGCCTAGTAGTATAGCTGAATAAAAGAGTATGTGCCATTTGGTCATAGGCATAGTTCCAAATTGCTTTTGAGGATGCACGAACCAATTCACAACTCTATCAAGTACACTAATGTACATGTTTTCCTATGACCCTTTCAATGTTTTTAATTTTCCTTCCTTGTCATCTTTGCTAGTCTGAGGTGTGAGATAGAACCTCAAAACTGCTTTATGTATTTCAATAATTAATAGTAATTCAGAACATTTTTTTTTCATAAGCTTGTTGATAGCTTGGATTTTTTCCTTTGAAAACTGCCTGTTGATATTCTTCGACCATTTGTGTATTGGGGAATGGTACTTAGTCTTATAAATTTGAATCAATTTTTTATATCTTGGATATGACATTTTTATCAGGAAAACTTGCTGAAAAGATTTTTTCCTAGGTACCCATTTCCCTTCTAATTTTTACCTTATTCAACTTGTTCATCCTTCATTTTCTTTTTCTTTCTTTCTTTTTTTGCTTTTGGGAGGGCAATTGGGGTTAAGTGACTTGCCCAAGGTCACACAAATAGTTTCTGTGTTAAGTGTCTGAGGCTGGATTTGAACTCAGGTCCTCCTGACTCCAGGGCTGGTGCTCTATTCACTGTGCCACCTAGCCGCCCCTCATCCTTCATTTTCAAAGAGGACTAACAACATCAAGATGTTGGAGTCAGGGCACAGAAAATAATGGGTAATGGGTGATGCCTTGACTTGGGCATGAATCGAATTGAAGTGAGGCAGAGTTGCACAAAGTCATCAGCTTCACACTCTCTTCCAGAACTATTGAGGTGCAGTGGTAAGACAAAAGTCAAGATGACTGGTGGTGGCCCAGGATGGAGTGGATGACCTTGGCATCAATATTTGAGCAAAATTCTAAGCGCTTCATAGTGCCTGCTTCAGCTACCCTCATAGGCATTGGAACAAATTATTTTCATTCACCCATTAGTTGGAAGCAAGAGGGAGTCTTCATGTACTTGGGGTAGACATTTCCCCAGGTCACCGAAGGGTTTGTGGCCTATTGCTTACCCTCAGCCTGGTTTAGCCTTTCTGCTGAGACAGTATCATCTGGGTGTAGCCACTGAGCGTACTACAGCTAATGTTTGAGTGCACAGGCTTACAAGTAGTGTAATCAATCACATATGACATTTTATAGGGATATATATTGGGTATAATATAAAATCTAAAGAAACAAACATCATATATGTATAACCCCATCATAAAATAGCTCAATTATTCATTATAATAAGTTAAGAAGACAAAATTGCTTCTCACTATATTCTTGTCAGGAGCTCATTTTGAGCACTGCCTAACTCCTGTTATGTAATTTATGTGTGTGTGTGTGTGTGTGTGTGTGTGTGTGTGTGTGAGCGTGTGTGAGCTTGCTAATAGAGGGTTCCCATATCATCAACTTCTTCATCCAACCAGCATACTTTAAACTGATACTTAATTTAAATACTATTTCATTAGCTGAATCCTATCCTTCTAGGGCCCCCACTATTAGAGCATTATGGTATAGTATACCCTGTCGCCTTCCTGAGTCAGTTGCTGGCAGACTATGTGACATTTCTCAATCTGGCCAGCCCTAGATGATAGGAAAGCTGAATATCTCTTTTCAAAAGGTATGATAATATGAGGCAGCTAAGTGACCCAGTAGATAAAATGATGGGCCTGGAGCGAGGAAGACGAGTTCAAATCTGGCTTCAGACATGTACTAGTTGCATGACCCTGGGCAAGTTACTTAACTATGTGGACCTTAGTTTCTTCATCTTTAAAATGAGCTGGAGAAGGAAATGGCAAACTACTCCAATATCTTTGCCAATAAAACCCCTCAACAACAACGATAGTGGTAATACAATTCTTATTATCCAAGATTGCTAAGTCTTTCCCAGTCCAAAAACTGTTGAATTTGCCCAAATCTCAATTTTTCCCCACAGCATCTTCATGGCTTTAATTAGTATATTTAAAATAGCATCCTGCCATTGGGTAATAGCCCCATTCATTTGAGGACCACAGTGGCAAAGGATACATGGGCATGCTTTATTTGATGCCCTATATCAACAATAAACAGCCCTTGTTTCCAGAATCAAATCTCCTGCCCCCATTCAATGGGACGGGGTCTAGTCTGGCTCTGTGAATGAATCACTAGTCCATAAATCAGGTAAAGTATATTTTCTTCATAAGGAAAGTTGAGGTTGTAACCATCAAGATAATGGAATATACTTTATCCTGATTGTGTTTGAATATTAGCTGCCATTTAAAATAATAACACCATACATATTTCAAATTCTTTTCAACTCCTTCTAGGGCCAACAAAGTATTATTCAGGCATAATGCCAAGACACGATTATTTACTCTCCACTCAATTGAGATTTTAGCTGACAGTCAGTCATTGGGAGGTTCCCTATAGCTGGGACCAGATATTAGGTGCTACTGTGCTTTTGTTTCCAAATTCTCCTTTCATAGAGTCATTTAAATAAATGATCACATCTGATTGAGGTTCAAGTTTTGTTTTGTTCCTTATTGTATCTCTTAGAAAACAGTGGGGCAGTTGGCCCAGATTGATGGATGCCAGAAGCCTCATTCCATGAAGCACGTGAAGGATGCCTGCTGCTAAAATTGGTGGTAGTAGATTAAATCTATCCCATCTTCATTTTATAGGAGAAATACAGAGGTCAATTTGGGGCAAGTATAGCCCCATCTCTTGAGGTCTTTTTTAGTTTTTCTAAGAGTCTAAGAGCACTCTTGGGGACCACACCATTCTTAAAGTGGAATAACACACAAGGTAAGATAAAAATATATTTCATCTATATTTTACCAAGGAGCTAATTGTGACATATCCATGAGTCTATAGTCATGTTGATTATCACATCCTTGACAGAATTTTGGTTTGGAGTCCCATGGGAATTCCAAAGTAAGAATAAATGTTTTCCTCAGACATTACTGAGATCCCTTGATTTTATATTTGAAATTACATGGGGAATACTTTCTTCTGGACATCAATCAAGAAGGACACACATTTAGTCCTGCTAAAATGTAGTTTTGGCCATGTGGCAACCTCACTTATGTTGTGCAGCATTTTGTATCAGCCATTATAGTCATTTTTTTGTGTATGCTAGGATACCAATTTTCCTATTGTGCAAATTATATCCTAACCCTGTCCTTGTCGGGGCACATATTATCAATTCCATTGTTAAGCTAAAAATTACAGGGCTAAGAAGGCAACCCAGACTCACCCCTGCCTAAATGTTAATGCTTGATTTAAAGCCATCTGTAGTGAGGAAAGAAGATTTACAATTTAGTAGAGTCAATAACACTAATCAACTCTTTGTGTAAACTGCTCCATGTTACAGCTAGACATATTGTCTTGTGTAGCATTAAACTGAATGTTCTGGTTAGACCTAGCCAGGCTACCCCACACATTTTTCTTTTATGTTAGGCTTCATCTAAAATGGACTGCAATAAGATGGTATACTTAATACAGCTCTTAGTAGACATGAAGGCCTTTAGATTCCTGCCAATGCATTCATTTCTCATGCTCTAATCAGTAAGTCTTTTAGATGAGAATGGAGGCATAGGCTTTACCCTTGGTGTTGCCCAGGGAAATAGATTTTCAGCTGGAAGGTAGATTGCTGTTAACTTTTTTAAAAATATAAATTAAAATAGTTGTAGATAACTGTCACTTCTTTGAGACAGTATATTTAGGTACCATATTTTAAAACAGTGCTTAAAATATGTTGCTTTGGACTGATCTTCCAGATCCAATATTTACAGTCAGCCATCCAGTCCTGGGATTGCATTCTTACAGCATTTTAAGAGATCCTATATCTAAGCTACAGTAAATGGGGGCGACTAGGTGGTACAGTGAATAGAGCACCAGCCCTGGAGTCAGGAGGACCTGAGTTCAAATCTGGTCTCAGACACTTAACACACATGCAAAAAAAAAAAAAACCCTAGCTGTGTGACCTTGGGCAAGTCACTTAACCCCAATTGCCCTACCTTCCCCCCTCTAAAAAAGCAAAAAAAAAAAATAAGCTACAGTAAATGGATTGTAAAAAGGGTTCCCTGACTCAATATGAGTATCATGATGCAGTATTAAAGTAATCATAAATGTAGGAGGGGGTGGCACTGGGTCTGAATTTTTTAAAGTATTCATGTAATATTACTGTGTCAATAAGGCATATTAGGGAGACCTCATTAGTTACCTCCCTATAAGCACACGGGCAATTATGTGTGCTTAATGTGTAAAAACCATGCAGCTTTTACAACTACACAGCTTCTTCTGCCTGGTTTAAATGACTAGTCAACAACAACAACAATAAAAATAATACAAAATTATTATTTATTCATTTTGAAAATTCTTTTCATTTTAAATTTTGAGTCCTAAATTTGGCCTCTCCCTCCTACCCCTCCTACACTCACTGAGAAGGCAAACAAGGCAAGCAATCTATCAATTATACATGAGAAATCATGCAAAACATCCATATTAGCCATATTTTTTTTTAAAAGCAAAAAAAGATATACTTCCATTTACAGTCAGAGTTCATCAGTTTTTTCTCTAGAGTTGGAGAGCATTTTTTCATTATGAGTCCTTTGGAGTTGTCTTGGATCATTGATCCAATTATTGATCAGAATAGCCAAGTCTTTCATAGTTGATCATCATTACAGCATAGCTGTTACTATGCACAATGATCTCCCTGTTCTTCTCATTTTACTTTGCATCAGTTCATTTTTTCACTTTGTCATTTTTTCTTCCTAGAATTCTCTCTCTTGTCATTATTACAGCACAATAGTACTCCATCACAATCATATGCCACTGCTTGTTCAGCCATTCCACAATTGATGGTATTTCCTCAATTTTCAATTCTTTGCCATCACAAAAAGAACTAAGTATTTTTGTACATATAGGAACTTTTCTTTTATTTATTTTATCTCTTTGGGATACATATCTAGTCGTGGTATTTCTAGCTTTGGGTATAGTTCCAAATTGTTCTCCAGAACAGTTAGACCAGTTCACAACTCCACCAGCAGTTCATTAGTATGCCTATTTTCCCATCATCTCTCCAGTATTAATCATTTCTGATAGGTGTAAGGTGATATTTCAGAGTTGTTTTAATTTGTGTTTCTCTAATCAATGTGATTTAGAGCATTTTTTTCCCATATGACTGTACATAGCTTTGATTTCTTCTTCTGCAAACTTCCTTTTTATATCCTTTGACCATTTATCAATTGGGGGAGTAGTTCTTATTTTTAAAATTTGATTCAGTTCTATACTCAGGATATATTTGAGAAATGAAGGCTTTATCATATAAACTTGCTGTAAACTTTTTTATATTGCCTCATTGTCTAAAGTACCTTTTAGTAAAATGTAGTTTCCTTGGTTATCTCTTTTAATTAGTTCTGTTTTTGCTTTTGCTTTGTCTGAGATTATGGTTGCTACCCTTGCTTTTTTACTTCAGCTGAAGCATAATAAATCCTGATCGAGATCTTTATTTTAACTCTTTATATGTCTTTCTGTTTCAGGTGTGTCTCTTGTATACAACATATTGTTGGATTCTGCCTTCTAATCCATTCTATCTACTTCTTTTTTGTGGGTCAGTTCATCTCATTCACATTCACAGTTAAGATTACTGTGTATTTCCCTTCATCCTATTTATTTGTTTCTTCTTCTTTTCTCTCTTTTTATCCTGTCCCTCCTCAAAAGTCTGTTTTACTTCTGACCACTGTCTCCAATGACCCCGCCCCCCTTTTATCATCCCCTTCCCCAGATTTCTTATCCACTTCCCCTTTTATTCCCCTATAGGTAAGTTAAATTTCTATACACACCTGAGTATGGATATACATACACACATATATGTTTACACATATATGTGTGTGTATATGTGTATACTTCTAATTGCCTTAATAGCGATAAAGTTCTTAAGAGTTACAAGTATCAGCTTTCTGTGTCGGAATGTAAACAGCTTAACCTTATTGAATTCTTTGTGTTTTCTCTTTTCTATTTACCTTTTTATGCTTCTCTTGAGTTTTGTATTGGAAAGTCAGACTTTCTGTTCAGCTCTGGTCTTTTCATCAAGAATGCTTGAAAGCCCTCTATTTGATTGAAGATCTATTTATTCCCCTGAAGGATTGATTATATTCAGTTTTGCTGGGAGGGTGATTCTTGGTTGTAATCCTCACTCCTTTGCCCTCCAAGAATATAATATTCTATGCCCTTGAAGTCTTTAATGTAGAAGCTGCTAAATCCTGTGTAATCCTAACTGTGGTTTCATAATATTTGAATTGTTTCTTTCTGGCTGTTCACAGTAACTCCTTGACCCGGGAGTTCTGGAATTTGGCTATATTATTCTTGGGAGTTTCCATTTTGAGATCTCTTTTAGGAGGTGGTTGGTGGATTCTTCTAATTTCTATTTTGCCCTCTGGTTCTAGGACAGTTTTCCTTGATAATTTCTTGAAATATGATGTCCAGGCTTTATCTCTCTCTTTTTTTTTTTATCATGGTTTTCAAGTAGTCCAATAAATCTTAAGTTACATGTTATTGATCTATTTTCCAGGTCAGTTTTTCCAATGATATATTTCACGTTTTCATCTATTTTTTCATTCTTTTGATTTTGTTTTTTTCTTGAGGTCTCATGAAGTCATTAGCTTCTACTTGCTCAATTCTGAGGTTTTCTATTGTTTCTATACTTTGCTTTTTGACCCAATAGTTCTTTAGCATTATGGTATTTAATCTCTAAGGGTATTTTATTAAATATATTTTATTATATTATGATAAGTAAATTATGTTTAGTATCTCTAATTTTTCTACCTGTTGTTTTTAATATTATATTTCTTAGATTTTTTTTTCTGTCTTGTAATTTTGATTATCAGAAAAGGAGGTGGGGTATTTCTAAGTACCACATGGGTGCTTTTGAACTGTTAGAAGAAGTAGAGAAAGGTCTTCAATACATAAATGAATCATTAATTTTTAAAAAGACAAGGATGAGGATTGGACAGAATGAAAGGGCTTGGAGGAGTTACAATCTGCACCAGTAGAAAGAGTACATTACACTGATTAAGTTGATCAGAAATATTAAAAGCAAGTACAGGTCATTGGTCCCATACTCCCTATTGAATCTAATTTCTCACTATTCAAATATTAACATTCAAATCTAGGCAGAATAATCTTTCTTCTGTCCCTCAAAAGGCAATTAAAAATCACAGAAGGCAAGCTGAAAAAGACTGAAGCATACTATAAAGGATAACTTGTATGGAAAAAGTGGTATAAAAGACATCAGTAGGGATATGTTGCAAGAATGAGGCATAAACAAGATGGACAGACTGTACTTGTGTCCACAAAATACTTCAAGAGGAAAGTCTCAAAGGTGTTGGCAGACCCCTTATGGAAGATTTATGAAAAAATATGAGCAGGAATTGCACAGAACGAAGTGTGGAAGTATAACTGTCTACACAGCCAGAGGGGTCTACTTATTGTTATTAGCACACCACACTCCATCACTTGTCTCTGGGACTTTGCAGTCAGCATCCCCCTTTGCTAGAACGTTCTCCCTACTCACCTTTAATTCTTCATCCCCCTGGCTTCCTCTAAGATTCAAGTCAAATGCCACCTTCTGCAGGAGGGCTCCCCCATTAGATTGTAAATTCCTTGAGAGCAAGGACTATCCTTTATCTTTCTTTGTATCTCCAGTGTTTAGCATGGTGTTTAGCACAGTCCATAGTAGGCACTTAAATCTTTATTAACTGACTGATTCCGAGTGCTGCTGTCCCAGAGATACTGCTAATAAAACATGGAAAAATTCCAAATCTTCTGACCAAGATATTGGAGAAAGAAGAAAGGGAAGAAGCCAAGTTCAAAGACAAGTTATTCTCTTCCCTGCCCTTCCCCCCTACCCCTCACCCCCTAAGAGACTCCTTCATTATTCATTCCAAATGTATCATTCCAGAGGTGGCTCAATATTTTGTAGAAATAAAATTATAGGGCATGATCAGGTTTCCTCAGCAAATTTGAACGCATTTCCTGTCTAATGTCACTCCAGTTCATCCAATGTCTTTCAAGGACTTTTATAGCTAAGATTTATATAGAGTTTTAAGGCTTACCAAATGCTTCACATGTTATCTCATTTGATCCTCACAACTACTCTGTGAAGTAGGTGCTATTATTACCCTCATCTTACAGATAAGGAAACTGAGGCTGGGAGAGGCTGACAGGTAGCAAGTTGTGGCAGGTTTAGAACTCAGGTCATCCTGTCTCCAAGCTCTATATCCATTATGCCATATGCCTGCCTAATCAAAAGTCTTTGGTACCTATTTTCAACTGATCAACTTAATAGGGTATAAGTTCTTATCACTTTGAATAGGGTGGGGCAATTACCAACTCAATGACCCTCACCCTTACACCTAGATCTGTTCCACTGATTTAGTTGGAAACTCTGACATACCCCTATATGTCCATAACCTCTGTTCATTTTCACCTCTCCTAAACTCGTTCCTTCATCTCCTTGAAACCTGTAATCCTTCTACTTATCATTACTTTCTCAGGTTATCATTTATGCTCTGATTTTCTTCCTTCAAACCTCAACCCAACAGTTAGTCATTTCAACTCTACACTGCCCTCTACTCCTGAATCCCTCATTCCCCAGCGTATTGCATCCTCAACTATCCACCTTCTTTCTCTCAAATCTTCAACCTTTATCAATAGTTTTCGACCAGGCCCAAGTTTTCCTCAACCTTAAAAAAACCCTTCACTATGCCCTACAATCCATTCAAGCTAATGTCCTATATCTCTTTCTCAAATTCTGCATTTGCTACCTTTATTTCCTCCCTAAACTCTGCAGTCTTGCTTCTGACCTTATCAATTCAAACTTCCTGATCCTGTCCCACCCCATCCCCCAGCTGCTAGTGCTTGCCCCTTGTTTAACTGTTTTCAATTTATTATTTTATAAATAGGGCAGTTAGGTAATGCAGTGGTTATGTGACAGATCTCAGGTCAGGAAGACTGATTTTCCCAAGTCCAAATCTGACCTCAGACACTAGCTTTGTGACCCCAGGCAAATCACTTACTCCTGTTTGCCTCAGTGTCCTCCTCTTTCAAATGAGCTGGAGAACAGTACCTTAGCCAAGACAACTCCACACGGCATCATGAAGAGTTGGACACAACTGGACATTTATTTTTGTTTATTAACTTTCTATTCATGCTGTTTATTCACTTTATGTACTTCCCCTGTTCATGTAAGCTGCTTTGTATTTGTATCCTTAGTGATTGGCACATAGTACAAATATGATAAATGTTTGTTGGATGGATAGATGAGTTGCACAGGAAGCAGGATTGCCACAGTGATAACATCATGGATGATTGTATAAGGAATACTTTCTAAGCAAGCACAAGTAACAGTAACAATAACAACAGGACATTTCAATGTATCTAGAGCTGTAGCAAGATACATCTGTGTGAACAATGCCCCCCTTCCTTTTCTCTAGCTTTTCATTTCTTTGTTAGAACTTCATCAGCACAGTATTAATATGAGCAGGGCCACATTTTTTTCAGAATAGGATGTGTTCTAAGTATTTCTCAAAAGTTCCAATGATTGGGGTGGCTAGGTGGCGCAGTAAATAGAGCACCAGCCCTGGAGTCAGGAGCATTGGAGTTCAAATCTGGCCTCAGACACTTAACACACACACACACACACACAAAACTATCCGTGTGACCTTGGCCAAGTCTCTTAACCCCAACTGCCCTGCCTTCCCCCCTCCAAAAAAGAAAAAGTCCAAATGATTGCTTAATATGAAGAAATCCTCTCATGTTTAGATTCTTTGATTTGTGGTTGTTTTTTTTTTTAATCTATGAAGAATAAATAAAATGGGGATGAGGGATCAGTTCAAACATGTCCTTGTCCTATAATTCATTCTTTTCCAAAATGCCAGTGGGCTGATATGTGTACCTTAGATGATGACTATTGGTATCTAATTGTGTGTACGTATGTATACATCCTAGATACATATGTGAATCTGTGTGTAGGCAATTACAAAAGATCTCTAGTTATCCTGAGGCTAATTCGAAAGGAAGAAATAAAGGGAGGGGAGCGGCCAGGTGGCGCAGTAAGAGTGCCAGCCCAGGAGTCGGGAGACCTGGGATCGGTTCCGGCTGCAGATACCTAACACCCATACAAAATAACTGGCTGTATAACCTTCAGCAAGTTACTTAACCCCAATTGCTTAAAAAAAAAAAAAGTAAAGGGAGCATCTACTAACATTTTGGGGCAATAGAAAGGGGATGTAGTTCTAATGATTTTTAACCATAAAAGTCCAGCAAAATGTGCAGAGCTAGGTTTTGCATGTTACAGTCAACTGATTTCTACAACTAATTAATTTTATTTTGGTTAGACTTATCAAATTAACATTCTGAGTACTTAGCATATTCTCCTGGAACTTTGGGCTGTACAGGGCCTTGCTGTCCTGATTTGTGACTATCAACTGTTCCCCCTTCCCCCCACGAAGGCCTTGGTTGTGCTTCACTTTCCTCCCTAGTCTTAGGCCATTTTCTTGATCTAAGGGCAGGGGGTATCTTTTTATAGTTGTAGTTCTAGCACTTAGCACAGTTCTTGGCACATAAGTGCTTAATAAATGTTCTTTCATAGGGGCAGCCAGGTGGCTCAGCGAGTAAGAGCACCAGCTCCAGTGTCAGGATGACCTGGAGATCGAATCCCAGGCTCAGATACTCAGCACCACACCCAGAAATAACTGGCTGTGTAACCTTGAGCAAGTTACTTAACCCCGATTGCTTAAAAAAAAAATGTTCTTTCATTCATTCATTCAATTTCACACAGGGATTATCTGTGTATGCTGCTTATTACCCTCATAAAAGTTTCCCTTCTATACTCTTAGCAACCAGAAGTCTTCCGCACATAACATACACTTAATACTGAAAGGGAGAAAGTAAAAGAAAGAAAAAGGAATAGAGGTCTAGTGGAAAGATCTGTGGTCTTGGGATCAGAACTAGGTTCAAGTCCTGGCTACATTTACTAGCTGTGTGACCTTAAGGCAAAGTCACTTTACCTGAGTTACAGTATTCTAGTCTGTAAAATGGGGCCAATGATAAATGCCCCTTCACCAAGTTGTGCTTTGCCTCATACTGTGACTTAATTGTGAAATTTTTTTTTTTATTTGAGAACATTAAAATTGAGCATCAGTAGATCTGTTAGGATCTTCCTGGTTTGGGAGTTGAACTCAGTTCCTTTGCAAAAATTTTCTCTGAGTATTTTCTCAATGTCAAAGAATAATTTACACCTTCTCTAAGTAGTTTTGAAAAAAACAAACTTCCTACATTTATCAAAAAACTTGGGGGGGGGGGGAGGATCTAAGCAATTACCCCGGAATTAGAAAAATAACTATCTCCAAAAATCTGTAAGAACTAGTCTTAAATATTGTTAGGGTTTTAAAAGCTCACCATTGAAAACAAGATTCTTTTTTTTAATGTGGTATAAGAATAATGATTGTAAAAGTTAATTGTTCTAGGAAATTTGGTGGCTTTATGAAACATCCTGTTCTTGGGTAAGATAGCTAGACTGAGTTCAACAGATACCCCAATAAATTTTTCATGGAATTACTTAACACCATAAACTGAAGTGTGCCTGTAACAGCCTTTTGTAAAGACTTAGTTTAAAAAATACTTATGTGTACTAAGTATTTTTTTTTTAATTAAAGCTTACTCCTCAGTGAAATCTCTCATCTTCCCCTTGCTCTGTCCAGTCTAGGAACTAGTGCTGATATACACATCCAGGACTTTATAGTGGTATTCTATTGAATGCTTATGTACAAAGAATTAATTATTACCATTTGGTCCATCTGACACCTTTAACTCAGGAATTATCTAGCATTCACTTTTAAAACAAAGCTACCTGAAGTAAGGGTTCTAACTTGTATTTTCTTCCGTTTTCCTTTCCTCTCCACCCTCATTCCCCTCACCTCTACTGGCATGAAAAAAAAAATAGCTGAAAACCTATGGAAAAAAAGACAGCACTAGACAAGATGTCCTTTAAGGTCCCTTTCCATCATTAACAATTCATCCACTATTTTTGTGCCTTTTGCTTTTCCTACTTTTAGCACATTAGTCATTTAGTGCTTTACATCCTTCCTTCAACTAGATTACTAACAATTTAAGCATCTTCTCAGGGATCAGACAAAGCAGCGAAGTAGAAACAATCAGTATAGCTCAGCTCTCCCCCACATCTTCTCAACAAAGAGCAAGATACTGCACAACAGACCAAAGTCTGACTAGAAAATCCAAGGAAAAAAATCAGTATCATTTTTCTTGCTGAGGTTGGCAAAACCTCAGGGAAACAGATAAAGGTATGGGGATACTGGGGGCTGGTGTCTACCCAGGGGTACAAGTGGAGACTTCCAAACTCTCCTCTAAAGGAGGGTTTGCCAAGATCCAGCACAATGGGGAAAGACCTTGTACAGAAAACAGGAATAGGCATTGATCATGCCCCAGATCTGGGTCACAAATGACTGCAAAGGAGACCTGTGTCTAAAGGTGGTGGTCCAGTGCAAGGCATGATCTCATGTCCTCGGTTGTGTACTGACCAAGTAGCAAGTAGAGAAGCAGATTAGGGTCTCAGAAAGTTTTCAACCTAGTCTAAAGCCCAGATGAAAGTGGGGGTGGGAACAGTAGTTGAGTCCAACAGCAGTCTACTGAAGCTCCAACCTGGGGAAGGGCCACAGACCTAAACCCATGTCAGGGACTTGTAGACCAGACCAGAAGAGCAGTGCTTGTACTCTGTCCTGCATCAGTCCACTCTGGGCTCACTGAAAGCTTATAGATCTCCAGCCTGAACTGTCTCTGAAATTTCTGAATAATACAACACTGAATTCCACAACAAAGCAAGACCAAGGATAGCCCATCCACTTCTTCTAGAGGTGTTCAGAACCTGACTTGACACAAAGCCAAAGTCAAGCAACATTGAAAGAATGAGTAGCAAAAACAAAAGAATCCGGTCATATAGAACTGTCATGGCAAAGAGGACACTCAAGAAATAAACCCAGAAGAGAATGATTCCAAAACCTCTACAAGCAAAGCCTCAGAGGAAAAATACAGCTTCTCCATAAGATCAATTAGAATACCTGGAAGAGATTGAATAAAAGTTCAAAAAAAGAGCTAAAAAATTATTTTATAAATAAGTGCATTGGAAAGGAAATCAAGCATTGGTGGAAAATAGATGAGTTATGGAAAAAATAATTGGAAGAAGAATTAACAGTTTGGTACAAGTAGAAAATAAAGCATAAGGTATCAAAAATATCTAACCCAGAAAATAGATCAGGGAGAAATAACTTAAGAATCATTAGACTACCTGAAGGTATGACCCCACCTCCCCACACAAAAAGAGCCTAAACACCATATTTAAGTAAACTATTAAAAAAAAAACCCTACAAAAATTTAGAAACAGAGAGCAAGGTTTAGTGAATCCTCTGGTCACATCCTAAGAGAAAGTCAAAATAAAAATTTCCAGGAATAGTACAGTCCAAATCCAGAATTTTCAGGCCAAAGGGGGGAAAAAGTATTTTCTCTGTTGTAGTTACGCACCTTCTCCTGATCTTTTGCTGAGTACATAAGGACCCTTGAGCCAATGCGATAACAAAGCACAACAGATGAAATTTGAATTTCTTAATCCAATCTCATGGATGAGAATAAAAAGGTAATAAAGGTA
Organism: Petaurus breviceps papuanus; assembly: GCF_028583685.1. Taxonomy (NCBI): domain Eukaryota; kingdom Metazoa; phylum Chordata; class Mammalia; order Diprotodontia; family Petauridae; genus Petaurus; species Petaurus breviceps. The sequence goes on along the minus strand of NW_027187360.1, from coordinate 11,434,781 downwards.
TAAAGCAAAGGCTGCGGAAAGGTAAGGACGAGAGTGAGGCAGATATAAAAAGAGGAGGGTACAGAAAGGGTCAATATGAAAATGTAGGTAAACAACAAAAGGAAACATGAAGACCAGAGCAAAATAATCAGACAGGTGAACAGTGACAAAAATTTTAAACATCAAAAAGATGAGAGAAAAGAAGTAAAAAAATTTTTCTGAGAAGGCAGGCACATTTAACAGTAAAAAAAGCTCACTAAAAGAAAGACAGCACAATTGGCAGGTTGTCTGATAGAAAGCATGAAGGCAGAAGACATTTAAAAATGCATTAAGGAGTGACAGGTATTAAAAAAGTAATACAACCAGCCATTCCTCTGCTGAAGTTTCCAGATGCCTCTGTAATATGGGTGTGACACTAAATTCTTGGAAGTTATTCCAGCTGGACATGAGCTGTGATGGGTTCTATACCAAGCAGGAGAGACTTTAGTGTGGGCCTGAGCCATGGGCAACATAACCAGTCTAGTTAACCTAAAAGATTCATTGCCAAAAGGCTAGTCACTCATGAATGAGTTATTTTGGTTATAGTAACCAAAAAATCATCTAAAGTATGGAAGGGCTTAGCTAACAACAGATCTTCCCAGTATGATTCAGTGTATACATATTACAGCTGAAAAAGACCATAGGAATCATTTGGCAACAGTCTTCATTTTATAGAAAGAAACTGAGACATGAAGATATTATGTAACTTTTCGATGTAACATCCCTGGTTCATTCAGTTCTCTATACTCCCAACCCAAATGTTATAGTAAAAAAGTCCATGTTTGGGGCAAGTCTCCTCTGCACTTCTTAAGAAAATTTGACACACAGAGATATTGGTCCTAATAATACATATCTAAAAGGAGTGAAAGTACCAAAGAAATCTAGATTCTACAACACTGGCCAACTGAATGTCAAGTACAGAGAAGGCCTGGGTTTGGAACAGACACCAAGGGAATAGGAAGAGCATCAGCAATAAATTCATCCTGATGCTGAAATATATAAACATTTAAATAATTCCTTCAAGTGACTGAGTTCAAAATAGAATCACACAAAACTTACTCTTCATATTCTAAAAAAAAGTAATTATGACATAGTAATAACTTGCATAGAGTTGAATGCTCATATTAGGTGGATTGTCATGATGATGCATGCCATACAATACTTCTGGTACTTGTGGGATTTCAAAATATTAGTATATTTAAAAACACTTTAGTCAATCTGCATATTTAAAAATATATTGTGATCAGATTTGACAAAGCATATAAAGCTTCAAAAAGTGCAGACATACGAATCATTTTAATTCAAGAACATATATAATGTATGAACCTGAAAATTCAAAGAAACTTGTTAGATGTTCAATGTGATCATCCAGTTCAAGTATTTATGCCCTAAGAGTGCAAGAATGAAGAAATATTACATCCTCTCCTCAAAGTCACCTTTTGAAGCAAAATTTGAAAAATTCAGAAATTCTGTATTCTAATTTTTTACAATGTATTTGTTTCAAATTCTTCAGAACATCTATAGATCATATAGTTAATTTACATATTTACACACCAAGATTCAAAACAAAACCTCGAGTTATCAAACTTGAGAACAGAAGGTGGCTTCTTAATGTGTAGTCTTTGGGAACCCTACTCCAATCCAAAACCAAGACCTCTGTGATTTCATGGCAATCCTCTATTACAAATGCTTTAAAAATAACTCCAAGCCACTAATGTCTGAAATGATTCTTAAATGAGCACATTAGTGGTCTAGAAATACTATAATACAAAGCTGAATTTTAAGTGGAAAACTATAATAACATGTTATATATGTAGAGACTTTGTTCTCAAGTTATAATTCCTATAAGGTTAAGTTTGCCTGTATTTATAAAATACTTTTTTTGTCAAAAGCACTTTCCTGTGTCCCCACTTTGGTTTACTATCATTTAATCTTTGGGACAACCAAACTGTAGCAATTACCTGGAAGACAAAAGAGTGAGAAGCACAAGATTATTCCTTGCTCTTGATAGAGTTAACTAAATCAGTGGAAATTGTCTTCAAAAGGTTTTAAGAAAAACAGAACTCTTAGTTAACTGCACAAATCTTTAAAGACAGGAGGTAGGTACTATGTTCCCCAATGATGAAAATAGTTAAGATTCATGCTAAAAATTACTGAAAAATATCATTGAAAATTTTCATGAGGAAGACCAATCAATGTTTGTAATTTACAGAGATTAATATAATCTTCTATGTCTAATTTTTACAACATTCCAGATATTAAATAACATGCTGACTTCTCAAATTGTAGTCCACTGTCATATCATAGTAAAAACAGAGAGAAACAAAAACAAAAGATAAAAGGATCACATGGATAGCATTATTAAAATCTATCTTAGGTAAAAATTAGCTGTAATGAAGTAAAAAATGTAATACTTAGGTATTGCAGATCTGAGTTTTATTACTGGAATAATATTTTTTAGGTAGAATTGCTATTTTTAAAAGAGGTCTTAAATATGGCACAATTATTTGTTCTCAGAAATGCAGGACCACCAATGCACCAAATGCAGCTATCAAAGTCATTTTTCCTAAAGTAATTCAATGTAAGAGGATAACAGTGCATTAGATGACAAATAAGACAAAAGGAAATTCCTGATGACTCAATTAGAAAAAACGTAAAAATCTTTCCTTACAAAAAGGATTAACTACTGTGAGCAAATGGTAAGTACCATACTTAAATGATGATCACACTGTAATAATCAGTGAATGTGGAACAATTGCATTTATCTGCATTTCCAACTTTTCCCACCATGATTCTAAATCAAGGTAAAAAAAGAATTCTGTATTAATTCAGGAAGGCTCTAGTGTTGGCACCACGATTGCCATAAGATGGTACAATGAATTAAGAAATACTTTAAAAAGTTTTTTTATATATATACTATATAAAGTAACAGGGCAGATTGGGGAGTAGGAGAGAAAATAATATTCAAAGAAAGAATCTCTAATCTGTGGTTGATCTCCGATACCAAAAGCGAGCCCTGAAGTCATCACTGCAAGTCATGAAGCCAGGGTTGGTGGGAGAGTGTACTATACAACGAACAATATTATTGTGCCCCAGAGAAAGTAGATTTCTTCGTTCAGCTGTTCGTGAGTCCCAGCAGCAAAGACTAATTGTCCTTTCATCAGGAAGCAATACATAATCTTCTGTATGGTTAAAGACTGCTTGAGTTCGATGTACTTGTCGTCCACTCAAGCCAGCACCTGTAAAATATTAGACTGTTAAGCTTTTGAAGATATGTTAAGTTGCACAAAATGAGTTTGCACATGATCAAAGTGCTATAGCACTTTAATTCCAAAAAAGCTCATCACCTCAAGATTCTAAATTGAAGTTAACAAGCTCTTCCAATTTCAAGTGGCTACTTTAAATATTTTGATGGGACAAAAGATGTTTCAATTACAGCAACAAAAAACTATCCACTGAAAAAAAAGTTTTTTGTTTTAATGATATCTACAACTAAGAATTACAGCAAATATACATAACCAGAATGTGTAGTACTGAAGTATATTTAAAAAAAAAAACAACCCAGCCAATTTAAGGAATACTGCACCCTGCTGGCTCAAAAAACTCATGAACGAATACCCAAATAAATTGGTTTTAGTACTTTGAAAATGGAAGGGATTTTAGAGATTATATGGTCCAACCTCATCTTTAAGATGAAGCTCATAGAATACTTGATTACCAACAACTAAGAGTCCTATGCAGACATAGGGCAGGACTCTGCATGCATTTTATTAGAAAATAAGCAGAATTAAACACTGAAATATTATTTATAGTATTATTTGAAAAAGATGTTAGATAATTGTTTCGACTATTTCTTATATTGGTTATTTTCTGATTCAAGACTAAAATCATTCTTCTAATTACTTTGTTACTTGTGTCTGCCATTTTTAATGGCTACTCATGTCTTATTGGGTAAAAGTAAAGTTTTCAGTAAATTTAAGGTCCTATTTCAAAACTTCATGTACTTTCTGGCTTTTTCTGATTACTCGGTAAGTTTTAGGGGAAGGAATCAGGGTACTGCAAAGCTTTTAAAATGAGTGAAGTCATCTTACACTGGGTAGAATTCAACTCCAATAATATAGCACAATGGAAAGAGCATTAGTTCTGGAATCAAAAGGATCTGGGTTCAAATCCTCTTTCTGTTTTGGCAGTACATTCTTGATTTTGGGCAAGTCATAACCACTTTTGAATCTGTTTTCTTACCTGTAAAAATGAGGAGACTGGACTAAATGGTCTCTCAGGTGAACCTTTAAGCTCTAGAACTATGATCCTATATGTAATCTTTTTTTAAAGATTCATTTTTTAGGCTTTTGAGTTCCAAATTCTCTCCTTCCCTCTCACCCTTCCCCTACCCATTAAATAGGCAAGCAATATGACATCAATGTAAATGTGAAGTCATATATAATACATATTTCCATATTAACCATGCTGGGGAAAAAAATTTTAGTCTGCACTCAGAAATCATCAGTTCTCAATCTGGAGGCGGACAGCTTTTTTCATCATGGTCCTTTGAAATTGTCTTGGATCTTCATAAGAGCTGGTAGGTGATCCTATATGTAATCAATGGCATTAATGGGTCGTGTGCCCCAGTACAGTTTTGCTATGCACTAGTTGTTTGGCTTTAGGCAAATCACTTCATCTGTTTCCTCACTTATAAAATGGGTATCAATGCAAATTAATTTTTTAATCACTGTTAAAAAATTGAAAAAAAAAATGGGTATAATACTTTTATCAGGCAACTCAGGGATTGCTGTGTGACTTAAGCAAAATAATAAACATGAAGGCATTTTGAAACATTTAAAATACAAGACAAATGTAAGGCAGTGATATCACATACTATTTTCACATACCTGTATATCTGACTAATGTTCGTCCTGTTGAAATCTCCCACAGTTTAGCTACGGAGTCCTTTCCACTTGAGAGAATATATTTCGAATTTTTGGAAAAAATTGCAGAGCAGACTTCAGCACCATCATGTGCCTTCTCAAAAGTAGTAATAGAACGATTTGAGACACCATCCCATAATTTGATGCAGCCATCCTTGCTACCAGTCACATACATGTTGGCACTAGGATTATAATTAACTGAACATATTGCATCAGTGTGCTGATCTTGAGGGTTGCAAGACACAAAACATTGAAATGTATTGATATCATAAAGTCGAAGGGTTGGATGTTGGGTTCCAACAAGTATGAAGTCTCCAGAAGGATGAAATGAGATTGAACGTAACATTTCAGCTTCCTATTAAAGAGAACATTAAACTCATGTGACTAGGTGGCAGATAAACACATGTTAATTATGGGAAATGTTGCTGTTTGAATGGAAATCGTTAAACAATTTTTCCCAGGCACTACTGATTTAGTTCAAGGACTATCCAACTGAGTATAATTGGATTATCATATCAAGAAGTTATCTTTGGCACAAAGTACTCAAATATTACGGAAATGGAAAGGGTTTTAGATTTGGAGTCTTTAGAATAGGCTTCAAATCTTGACTCTGTCACTTGTTAGCGTGATCTTTGGAAAGTTATTTCACCTCTGGACTCGTTTCCTTAATCATAAAATAATGGAATCTGGCTACGTAATGTTGTAGGTCCCTTCCAACTCTAAGCAAATAATCCAAACCTATTTGTTTCCTTAGCTGGTCCCAGAACTCCCCAAAATTTAAATGAAGGACTGCTGGTCACTTTGAAAAGCATCAGTGAATATTATGTTATTATTAACCCCACATAACTACAGTTTCCAGATTAGGCATGAAATGATGCTGCTTTTCAAAAAGAGCTTGATGGTTTCAAATGAACCAATTTTCTAGTCTTTTTGTAGCTAGGAACCTAGTTCATGGTTAAATTTATAGCATGTGGAAAGTGGATTGGGATGGTGATGGTAGAAATAATATTTTTAAAAGACCATACCAATGATCCAACCTTTTTTTATTTCCTAAGGCTAGTTACTAATGATGGCTCTCAGCAGTACCCAGGAAAGTGAAATGCAAATAAATCTGTCATATTTTACTGAACCTGGGTTATTAGGCTAGGTACTATGGATGGCACTCAATTACCTAATCACTTGAGGGAAAAAAAGGATGCCTTATCATCAGTGTACTTAATATTTAAATATATGCACCAAAAACAAGTATCAAACATTTTTCAACCTGAATATATTTGAAGGCTCTTTTGGCAGATGGTTTGGAATAATCAAACAACTTAAGAGTATAGTCCCTTGAACCTGATGCTAGAATTTGCTCCGTTGGGTGGAAAGCTAGACATGTAACTTCATCCACATGATCATATAGAGTTCTGATAACAGGATGATTTTCCATATTCTGCTGGGCAGTCTCATTCATCATGACCTAGAGGCAAAGGGGAAAAAAAAATTATATCCAGAAAAGCAGAGTGTATGTGCATACATACATAGACATATATAAAACAGATTATACAATCTTAAAACATAACTGAGGCAGTGTGACACCTGGTTAGCATTGGCTTATTATTACCAGCCTTAATAGTCTGGGTTCAAGCCAATTAATCTCAGTAGCAACAGAGGTGTCAGTCTATTTCAATAGAGGGAATTTCCTTACTAGGAGTTCCCTATATAAATGAAGTCACAAGTTCTATCCAAAAAATAAAAACCATTAGTTCAAATCTGCCTTAAATTATGGCTCCCAATCTGGTAAAAATATTATAACCATACCTCTATTGGCATTGCACTTTTTGCTAACATTCGTTCTGTATCCAATATCTTTATTGAAGCATCAGCAGATCCAGTAGCTATTAACTGCCCATCTCTACTGTAAGTAGCCACACGGCATGGTCCTTTATGAGATGTGACATAGCAAGTTTCATATTCTGAAGCCTCTGGAGACATAGTCTGAACATCTGCATCAAATTCCAGGTCAATTCCTGTGCCAGGAGCAACTGTATCTGAGCGTCCAATTGCATACTGAACAGCACTATCATCATTTTCCATTCCTGAAAGAGAAAAATGAGGGCAAAAGAATATGTATTTCAAAACCCTAAAGTTTTGGGCTCCCAAACTGCAGGAATAAAAAGGACTATTGGCTGACAACCCAAGGGAATAAGGATAAAGAGAAATCCAAAAAGGAGAATAACACACCTGTACTGAAATTATTTCTTCCTTCTCTAGAACTCTTCTCTGATATTCTTGGTGCTGATACCCGGTAACAGTAGGTAGGAGATGTTTTGTTATTAAATCATATTTATTGCCATCTAACATTGACATTTTGGAAGTTTTTTGGAGGAAATGCAAACAACTTTCAGAAAGAATGCTGACCATTTAAATTTATAACAATTTCCTAAGAATATACTCAATTTAATACTTAGAGCTCAAAATAATGTCAGCTACCACGATGGTAATACTCTTGAGAAGTGCTTTGCTTTTTTCCAGCCTGTTTTCTTCTGCCCCTCCTTTGGGAGTCAGTTACAATGATCACCATCAAAACAAATTTTATAAAAGCTACAGGAACTCAGTTCCTAGAATATTTCTCAGGAAAAGTGCTATTCTCTTACACCTGTTACAAGCTAGAGCAATAAATCTACATTTAAAGGTGAATCTAAAAATCCATGCTCCAAATTGCAAGATACCTAGTTTGATGAGATGGAGGAGCTGTTCAGAGGGTGCACACACAGACTGAGGCTTGATTTCATTGATGAGACCATTAGCAATGTTGATATAGCCATCATAGAGCAGTTGGCTGATGATCAATTTATAGAGCTGCTGGCGATCTTTTAAGCTCACTTTTGTCCTGTACATTTTGGTGAAAAATAATCACCTCCTTTCACCTGCAAATGAAGAGAATCAGAAACTGAAACAGAACAATGATATATATGGTCTTTCTTTGTTTCACACACTTAGTATGGTTCTCTATATTGTCTAGCCCACATACCACTTAAGTAAGGGTAACTGCTGTAATACTGGGCATTAAACTCATCTCAACGTAATAATACACAGTTATAGCTTGGATGTAATAATATACACCTATAGATCGGGGGTCCTTAACTTAAAAAAAAAACAAAACCTCATAACCACATTTCAATATAACTGTCTTTCTTTGTAATCTTTTTTTATCCATTTAAAAACATTATTTTGAAGAGTCTATAGGCTTTACTAGATTGCTAAAAGGGTCTATGACAGAAAATAAGATTAAGAACCCTTGATATAGTTATGCAAGAAAAATTGGGAGTTTTGGTCAGGTTCAGGTAGTGCTAAAGGGAAGTAAAAAAACAAAACAAAACATGTGAAGGTGGCCTGAAGTAGGAGATACCTGAGAAAGGGGGAAAAAAAGATGACATACGATCATAGAAGGAAGGAGGAAAATGGGAAAAGATTTCTAGATGATGGAACAAGACAGGAAGAATGATTTGATTTGGGTTTTAATTTATGAAGAGGGACACTAAGCTGATTTATGATTGATATTTGAATGACTTTGTCCATTGCTTCTTACTAAAGAAAAAATTATGGCTGGTTTAGGGGTTTTGATTTTGGCAACCCTCAGTTGGTATATTTGGGGAGAGGAAAAATTAGAAGACCAGGATCTAAAAATCTTTCAGATTAGAGAATTATGGCTGGAAGGATCATAGTCATAATGGAGGCTATGGAGAGATTAAGTGACTTGTCCAAAGTCCAGAGGTGACAGAGAGTGGGCAGAATAGGGATTTGACCTCAGGTCTTAACTTCAAATCTCCAATCCTTTGTCCTGTGCTAAACTGAGTTGGGGCAGCTAAGTGGTGCCCTGGAATAGAATCTCCAACCTGAAGTCAAGACTCAACTTCATGAGTTCAAATCTGGTCTTAGACACTTACTAGCTTTGTGACCCTGGGCAAGTCACTTAACACTGTTTGCTTTGGTTTCCTCATCTGTAAAATGAGCTGGAGAAGGATATGGCAAATCACTCCTGTATATTTGCCAAGAAAACTTCAAATGGGGTTGGACAGGACTGGGGAAAAAAATGACTCCAACGAGAAAGCTGAATTAGGAAAGGCATGCATCACAATATGGCTATTTTTCTTTATAATCTTATTTTACCCATTTAAAAAACCATCATTTTGAGGAATCATAGGCTTCATTTTGCAAACAAGGACACGTAGTCCTTTTCTGGGTCAGCATCATTGGCTCCCTTGGATGGGGGTGTCTAAAGCCATGGGAAATCATGCTCCTTACAGGTTCCAGTCACAAACTAAGAGGATATAAACTACAGTAAGTTCCTGGATGGCAGGGGCTTTTGTGTCTGTATACTCAGCACAGAATTGGCACTTACCGTGTTTCCCCGATAATAAGACCTATCCTGAAAATAAGCCCTCCCCTTACTGTGTAAGATTCCTCTAAAATAAGCCCTCCCCCGAAAATAAGCCCTATTGAGATTGCTACTGTAGTGAAGGTGATCCCCTGCGCTACACGCTACATTAGGGTACCCTCTGTATGCACCGACCCCCCCCCCCCCCCGCGTTTCACACGCAGAGCTCCGAGCTACATCCAATCAGAGCTGCAGCAGTGAGCGCGTCATCCTGTTCTTTACTGAATTCATTATTGAATAAAGGTACATTTTTTTGTTCACATTTACCTGTTTATTAAATTTGCTGTCAATGTTCATTAAAATAAGCCCTCTGGTGTTTTTCTGTCTAAAAAAAATTAATAAGACAGTGTCTTATTATTGGGGAAACACGGTAATAGACATGTCAAGCTGACTGGCCCAGAGAGAGCCGCAAGGAGTGGAGGTCTCAGAAAGACTGAGGTCTCACAGGCCGCAAGGAACGGAACTCACAATGCCCACCTAGGCTTCCTGACCCCAAGTCCAGGACACCACGAGGTCGTCCAGGCGCGGTGGGGGTGGCGATCGGCGAGAGCGGACCTCAATTAGAGTACTGAAACAGTCATGTGGCTCCCGTTGGCTAAACTACTTCCCGGGGCACGGGCCGGGGCACCAAAGGTAAGTACCTCGAGGGTCCCTCTTGGGGTACCTCCGTCAGTTGGGGTGGGCAGGAGACCCGGGAACAGATTAGGGCTCGGACAGGTGGTATTTGTTTGAGAAGGCGGATGAGGCGGGAAGGCTCGGCCATGCAGGGTCTGGGGGCAGCTACCTCCCTAACCTCGCCAAACCCGCAGCAGGCCCGACCTTTCCGCTCCTGGACCCCCTAACGTGTCTCTGCTCCTGACCAAGACAAGGGGGGCCCGGCTTCGGCCTCCCAGGGCTCAGGCCTCGGCCCGGACCCTCTCACACACCTGGCCTGGCACGCCCCCTCAGATCTACTCCCAAGTAGCGCGCGTACGACTCCAGACCCTCCCGCCAGCGAACTGGCCCCCACAAGCCCCTGGGTCCCAAAGGCTGTGACGCTCGGTGCCCGTACCTTGTCTCTGGAACCAGTTCAGGGGCCGCAGGCTCCCGCAGCAACAAAACCTGAGCTTGTAAAATGGTGGCAAAAGGCTTAAGCGAGCCTCCTAGCACAACCCCCACGGCGCATGCGTGCAGTCCGGAGCTCGTGCGCCTCGATATCAATTGGACAAAGCGATTCCGGACCCCGCCCCTTTAATTTCCTCCGCCTCGGCTGCCATTTTTGTTTCTGGCATGTCAGTATTGGGCGGAGTAAATTCGTGTTCTTGTATATTGCTCCGGGTTCATCCCTAAAGCAACCGTGGGGACGTTCAGGAGTAAATATTTACCCATTTAGCTTTCATTAGCAGTCGCAATGTTGGAGACTTACGGGAAATCCAGAATCACAGTATATTAAGTTAGGTCATTTATTGTACCAAGGAACCCTACTATTTATTATACGCTTGCGCGGCGTCTCGGACGTTTATTTGAGGTGGACCAGCCCGTGGCCAATAGGACGGAGACGCTTCCGGGGCCGCGTCCAATCAACACTCATCTGGCATGGGACGTAAATGTGCATTTAAAAGAGGGACTATTTGAATTCAAACGGTAGGAGTTGTCTTATTTCTCTTTTCCAGCAGTCTGAGCGGAGCGGACTTCAGGCGGGAAGGAGGTTTGTGGCTTCCAGGGATTTAATCTTTCCGGGGGAAAAGTAGGAGAAGCGGTGTCTTTGAGGGGACTGGGGGTGCATAGAAGACAAGTGCTGTGTTTGGGGGCGGCGTGGATTTGGGAGAGAGAACCGGAGCCTCTGAGAAAGGAAAGGCCGAATTCAACAGCGGAGGCCTCACGGGCCTAGGGGACTGTTTTTCTTAGGGGTTTAAGGCCATGAGTCTTCTAAGGTCTAGCTTATGATGACGGAGAAGGGTAGGGGGTGTATTGTGTGTGTGGGCGGGAGGGGGGGAGGGTTGGTGGTGATGGAATTCTGTTCAACACTTCTTAATATTTATTAAACACCCAAGATGAGCACCCAGAATGATGGGGAAAACGGGGTAAAACAAAATCTTTTGCTTTCCAGGACTTTATTAGGGTGGGATGAGACAAGGTATGCAAGGACCATAGAAAGATAGTAGATAAAGATTTGTGGAAATTTATGTAAAATAAACCGGAAGTTGAATAGAAGTTTGAGTTCCCTGGCTTTGCTATACGTTTTTTTTTCCCTTTTTACTGACCTTGCCCATCAGTTGATGACTTTTTTTTCCCACTTAATTCAATTAACGTTTATTGTGCAAGGCCTTGTCTTGGATGTTGCATTAGGAAAAAGGGATCAGGTGAGCATTGAAAGATAATTTTAGGATCCTACCTTTATAGGTTACAACCTTTTGGTAGGTGCCCTTTTATTAATTCCACATATTTGCAGACATTTAAAGCTAATCAGAAATTTGCTTTATTTGCATTTTCTGATTCGAAGGCAGAATGCATGTTATAGATAGGGTACTGGGGAACTGGAAACTTTGGTTTGAATATTGCCACTGCCATTTACTATGACCATGAGGCAAGTCCCTTGAAACGTTCTGTGCCTCAGTTGCTTTATCTTTAAAATGAAGAGGTCTAACTCGTCCTCTAAGGTCCTATGATTCTAAGATTTGCTTCTCAGAGCTACTTTGGAGAGATTGTGAGGGAATGGCAGCATACTCAAATAGAGGATGTCTTTGAAGACAATATAAATAATCTTTTTTTTCTTTATGACTCTCAGTAATAATAAATGGTTGACATTTATAGTTAGTGCTTTTAAGATTTGCAAAGCACTTTGCATTTAAAGTGGATAAAACAGCACTTCATTAAAGTAAGCACCTCCATTTTCCAGTTTCCCACTTTTGTAACCTTGTTGCTGTCTAGTTACCATTTTCCATGTCTCCACTGTCCAATCAGTTGTCACATATTGCCATTTTCTTCTTTGTTAACATCTCTTTCGTCCATCTGGTCTGTACTCTACCAAACCCACTACTAGGTTAGTTGAGGCCCTCATTAGCTCTCACCTAGTAATTGTAATGACTTCCTAATTGTTGAGTGCTTTCATTCCTGTCCAACTCTATGTGACCCCATTTGGGAATTTCTTGGCAGAATTACCAGAGTAGTTTGCCATTTCCTTCTCTAGCTCATTTTACAGATGAGGAAACTGAAGCAAACAGTTAAGTGATTTGTCCAGGGTCACACAGCTAGTAATTTTGTCTGAGGCCAGATTTGAATTCAGGGTGATGTCTTTCTGACCCCACTTCAACACCTAGGTGCTCCAAGGGCCTCCTGTTTGGTCTTCCTCAAATACCTTCCCCCTCCAGTCAATCTTCCTCACCCCTGCTAAAGTAACTTTTCTTAAGTGCAAATCTGCAAGTCATGTAACTCCTACACAATTAACTCCAATAGCTCTCTTTTGGATTTCTAGGAGTAAATATAAATTGTTTCACTTTTAAGGTCTTTTATAACCAGGCCCCAAACAGGAGCCAGGTTTTTTTCTTTTTCTATTTATTTAATATTTTATTTTTCCCCAGTTACATGTAAAAGCAGTTTTTAACATTTGTTTTTAAAACTTTGAGTTCCAAATTCTCTCACTTGCTCCTAACCCTCCCCCATGGAGAAGGCAAGCAATTTGATATAGGTTATACATGTGTAGTCATGTAAAATATATCCATAATAGTCATGTTGTGAAAGAGAACATGGACAAAAAAAAATCCTCAAGAAAAATAAAGTAAAAAAAAGCATGCTTCAATCTGTATTCAGATGCCATCAGTTCTTTCTCTGGGGATGGTTATAGCATTTTTCATCATAAATCCTTCAGAGTTGTCGCAGATCATTATGAAAACATAGGTCACTAGAAGTATCTCTGAAAAAAGCTGCACAAAATCCCTGAAGCACAGACAATGTACCCCCCACCCTGGAAGCAGAGCTCTACTTTCACAAACAGTTATAAGTCAAGTAATAGGCAGGTTATCTTTCTAGTCTCATTTGAAGTTAGTCTCCATACCTACTCTGGGATCCAACCAAATCTGTCTCTGTCACGCTAAGAAATCCTAATCTTGGCTCCATCCCTGACCTTTATATTGACAGCCTCTATAACCAGGAATTTACTCCCTTTTCACCTCTTTTCTTTCAAGATGCAGTTCAATCACCATCTTCTACATAAAGCCTCTCCTTATTCTCACTACCTAATGTCAAGTGCCTTCTCTCCTAAACTACATCACATTTAGCTACTTTGCATTCCCTTTATATATTTGTATTTAACTCCATCACGAACTTGTCTTCCTCCTAGTATATAAGCTCCTTGGGAGTAGGTGCTGTATCATTCTTTGTATCCCTTGTGATTAGCAGAATTTGTAGCATCTTCCATGATCTCACAGCTGGTGTCATAAGGTGTGTTTGAAACTAGGTCTTTTCTGACTTCACTGAATCTGAAAGCTAATTTTTTAACTCCAGGTTTTAAATTTTTTTTTTGCTAATGTATATTGTGCCTAAGTTACTTTTCTCTTTTTTAAATTTTGTTTTGATTAACAAAAATTTATTTTCTTTCTATTCTACCTCCAAGATTTCTCTCCTCTGCCTCATTTAAGTTGCTCATTTTAGAAAAACATAATTCAATACTTGATAAAAGACATCCATCTTGTGGTCAGTAGGTCTCTCAGAGAAATAAGAAATTGATAAGAAAGTAGGAGTGACAGTGGAAGGAGCACTGCACTTGCAATTTGCTTCATGCTTTAGCCTATCCTTATGTGACCTGGAGAAAGTTCTTTAGCTTCTCTGAGTTTCAGTTTCCGCTTTTGTAAAATGGGGATAATATTTGTAATGCCTATCTGAAAAAATTGATATGAGGAGCAAATCGAACTATATGTGCAAATATTTTTTTAAGTTCAGCTTTAGCTCTTCCACCCATTGGAAATTGATAAAAAGAGCTCTGGTTTCCTAAATCCAGTAATTTGTAAGTGAGCAAGTATTTGTTCTAAATACATACTAAATAGGTTCTCAATGTAAAGATAATATTTGAATTTCTCTTTGCTGCAAAGTACCAAAGTAATGTAAAATTAGTGTTAATATAGAATCACCTTTCAGTTTAGTACCGTTAGGAAATATAAACTCCTTGACAAATGAGAGGACCATAAGGTCATGTCAAAGGGTGACTGTTACCTGTGACAAAATGTCAGATATACATGGTACTGGGTGCATGGGTCATGGGTATGACCTAGCATTTTGTATACTTGTATCATTATATATTTTAAGCAATGGTCCTTAAAAATATAATGCCATTTAGTAGTTCTGAAAACAGTGAATTTTTATATAGTAAACCCTTTAAGTAATAAAAAAAATTCATAAACATGACTGAAAATGATTGCTGTTTACATGTATGTACTTTAAATTGTATGGTATGTTTAGCTAATATAGCCTATATGGACTCCCCACTTGAACTGGGAACAAAAACTGCTTTGTACAGTTACTATGTACTGATCAGTTAAACTCCCTCTTTGTTCTTTCTCCATTGTCTTAAGATAAGACTCTGGATTTAGTCTAGACCTTGGATAATGGGTACATAGTCTGTTGCAGAGGACCTGTCATAGTTTTGGATTACTTAGAGTTATCTTCACACCAAGATGAAAAACTAGAATAATTATTTACTTGAAAGAGAACTCCCAGATCTCTTAAATCTTTACTTGACCACATCATACCATCTACCATCTTAACTTCCACCTTCCTTTCACTGCTTTGTTGACAATTAATTGTTTAAATCTGATACCTTTACTTCATCACCTATTCCTTAACCCTCTAAAAGGGTTCTTATCACTATACTGATACTATATTCTTAGAGGTCTCCATTTACCATGTCCTTTTCTTAGAATCTTAATCTATCCTTTGTACAACATTTGCTAGGACTTCTCATTCCTCTCCTTGGAAATTTTCTTCCTGTACCCTCTAACACTACTAGCCAAGTTTTTCTTCCTCTGATCAGTTTTCTTTTGCATTCTTTTTAGTTCCAACTTTATATCTCTAAATTGTTTGCTGGATGGTTTTTTTTAAACTATTTTTTTCTTTGTCTTTTTTTTTTTTTTGGAGGGCAGTTGGGGTTAAGTGACTTGCCCAAAGTAAGTGTGTTAAGTGTCTGAGGCTGGATTTGAACTCCTGACTTCAGGGCTGGTGCTCTATTCACTGTGCCACCTAGCCGCCCCGCTGGATGTTTCTATTTGGCTGAAGCCTCACTTATTCTGGTAGATCTCCTTGATGTTATTATTACCTTTATCCATGCAGATTGTAGCCCCATCTATGCCTTCTTATACTGTGAGAGTCTTTTCCATATTCCCCATGGAAGAATCATCTAGTTTTGAATAGTTAATTCCTATAGCTTTTATTGTCTGTATAATGATAGGTATTTAATTATATGCTGACTTTCATGCATAAGTCCTAATTCCTCATGCCTACACACTAGAGTTATACTTAGCATATATCAGCTTCCTTTCCATTTATTGTGTTACTGGAAGAGTAGTAGCCAGTTTCCTTATCTATAAAACAAAGGGATTATTCTAGATGACCTCTAAGATCTTATTGAACTCTATAAATTCTATAATCCTTGAGTGAAGTAAGAATGAAAAGTAAAAAAAGTTGAAGCTGTACAAGTTAATAGAAATGATAACCTTGTGCTAAGTAAATGCACTGGGGCATGGGTGAGTGAAAATGTACTTTATAAACATTAAGATACCTGAAGGAATCATTAGAACATAGTACAGAAGGAAATTTTTCTTCATCAATTACAACTTGAATATGTTTTAAATATAATTGCCTCCACACAAGACATATCAGTGGGAAAATTGAGCGGCACTCTGGAGACTAGTTTTGATCACATCTTTTTTAAAGTTGCATTGTAAATTTAAAATCTGCCAATGTGCTATAAAAATCAACTTTTATTATGAAGTTAAAAAAATTAACTTTACCAGTGTACTTTTCATCTCCTTTGGAAATAATTTTACTCAGTATTCCCTCATGAAGGAGATATATAAAAAACATAAATGTAAGTATATGTGCTGTCATCCAGAGCTGGGTTTGTAAGGCATAGTATGTACTAAGCGTTAAACTAAGAAACTTTTTTTCCTCCAGGCAACATGGACAAATCTAAAGAAAACAATGTTTCAGGACCTAGCAACAAGGTAAAACATTATTAGAATATCAAAACTTTCCCAGTAGCAATTATAAAACCACAAGTCACAAAATGATACATAGTAGTGATTATATTTTGAAATCTTATTAAGTCCATTTTAACTGAACTATCTCCAGGCTCCTTTAAAGTCAAAAGTGGTTTGGGTTTTTGTTGTTGTTGTTGTTGTTGTTGTTTTTGCTTTTTGGAGGGCATTTGGGGTTAAGTGACTTGCCCAGGGTCACATGGCTAGTAAGTGTTAAGTGTCTGAGCTCAGATTTGAACTCAAGTCCTCCTGACTCCAGGGCCAGTGCTCTATTCACTGCGCCACCTAGCCACACCTGAAGTGGTTTTCTTTGTTATTGCTTGCTCAAGTCAACAGAATGGAGGGGAATGTGACCTAGGGTAAAATAGTAGCTTCTCAAGAATAACTTGAGTTGTAACCTCTGCCCGTTGTCTCACCCCACCTAGATTTTTTTTTTTTTGCTTTTTTTTGGAGAGGGGAAGGTAGGGCAATTGGGGTGAAGTGACTTGCCCAAGGTCACACGGCGTGTGTGTGTGTGTGTGTGTGTGTTAAATGTCTGAGGCTGGATTTGGACTAGGGTCCTCCTGGCTCCAGGGCCAGTGCTCTATTCACTGTGCCACTTAGCTGCCCCACAGGTTTGTTTTTTTTTTAAGTAATATTTTGATTGTTTTCATCTACTGTGTTTATGGAAATAATATGAATAAATTCGAGAGACCCAAGGAGTTCCCAAAATAAGTCCATTTTCTGTGGAATATGCTATTTACATGTTGACTAGAGGAAGTACCCTGCACAAACTCTTATGAGCAAACTACATTAATGGAAGAAGGAAAAGTAATGCGTGGAGAATTTTTTAAAACAAGTAAAAGAAAAATTAATCTTGGTCTGCATTTTAAAAGATAAACACTTATTTTTTCCTTTTTATTATGTGTGTGTATGTAGTTTATCCTTGAAATCAAGACAGGAATAGATGCTCTTCATAATATACAAAATTGAATTTCTCCCAGGGGAATTGGAATCATAAAATTTTTAAGCTGGAAGTGACTTGTCCAGGATTATGAAACTAGTTAATTAATTGGTAGCAGAACTGGGACCAGAACACAGGTCTCCTAACTCATAGGGCAATTTTTTATTTTATTTTTTTAACTATTCCATGATTGGCTGGGTAAAAAGGATGATAGTCACTATCAGATTTCCAAAGGAAGTTTTACTCCTCATCATTTATTTTTCTGGATAAATTGGAGAAAACTTGAAGCATCATTTTAACATCATGGAATTAGAACATTAGTTTTCTGATGAAGCACAGTTTTTAAATATACTTCCTATCAGCTAAAGGAAAACTAAGGATTTGTAACATCTTTTTCCTCTTAAAACAAATCATAAAACATCTTAAAATGTAATAGTCCTACCTGTCCTGACAAAATAATTAGTAAAAGTCTATCATTCTACATACAGGAAAGCAGAAATCTTTGCAAATATTTTTAAAATCCTGAAATGTCTCATTGTCAAGTGCCATAATTTTAAACTTTTTTCTTTTCTTTCTTTCTTTACATTTAAGACGACTCCACTTGGGGAAGGTCCAAAACGTGTGCCTGTGACTCAGCAGATTTCTTCTCAGAATCGGTTACCTGCAA
>NW_027187360.1:11379511-11416569 GCF_028583685.1 Petaurus breviceps papuanus | reverse complement strand
GCACAAAAGAATGTCTCTAGTCATAAAGCAATTCAGAATCAACAGCCACAGAAGTTACAACCACCACCTGTAATTCATCCCGCATCAAGGCCACCAAATAGTACTCTAAACACTGAGCAGTCTGAGACACCAGTGTCTGGTATGTAAACTTTTGGGGCTTTTTGGATAGCTTCATCCTTTGTAGTTAGTATACAGATTTTTTAGATAGTTTATTTTTTGTCTTGGGATTCTATCTTTTAAATTTCTCTCTCATACGAGTGAGTATGATATTCATGTTACTGTAGATAAATGCTTATTTACATTTAAAGTTTGTGACCAAAAGTCAGAATAACAACTGCCTGTTTCATTTTACCTGTACTTCATATTGCTTGCTGACTTCCAGCAAAAAGTCCACTGATGTTTCTGTCACGGTCATTGAATTGTGTTTGTATACTTTTGTAGCTGAACTGTTGTATATGCAGCTGTGTCATGATAGCCTAGATTTCTATATTCCCCTATGGTAGTTTGTTGTGGAGGAAGTGGTAAACATGTCAAAGAATTGTTTTTTAAGGAGTATATAATGTGTGTATCTGTAACATTTTCTTATCTTTTCTCCCGCCTTTCCTCTCCCCAAAAAGTTATATTGTGGACTAAAAAAACCCTATTAACCTTGTTAGAAATTACTTAAATTGAGTGATTAAAAAAAAAAGTCTCCAGCTTCTACAGTTAGAAATATAGGGCTGTAGAGGTAGTTCCTATAGACTGCTAATTATTCAAGAACAACATGGCTTACCCTCTAAGTATCCCATGATGCAAATGTTGATCCTAAAATAGTAGTGGTTTTTCTGAGGCTCTAACTTTGTGTTTCTCCTGAAATTCCTTTTTTCCCCCCTGAGGTTCTTTGTTCCTATTTCTCCCATTAATGCTAGAAATTGTCCATATAATGAGTAGCAGGGAAAATTTTAATCTATGACTGTTTTGTAAACTGTATTGACTTTTAAAAATTGTTTTATAACTAGCAAGCACTCCTGGAAAGGGAGAGACACCAAGGCAGAAAAACGAGGAAACAAAAAAGTAAGATTTACTTATATTTTTGAGGCTAAATGTACATAGTAATGTTGGGATTATCCATTTTTCTTTAAATTGACTGTTAGTGAATTTTGGGGAGACAATTACTATAATTTGTTTATAAACATAGTTGGCCATCATATAGGAAATAGAAACTAAATAATTAATATATCACTTTTAACAAAAAGCTATTTAGGTGTGGTCCAAAATTGTTTTCCTTTCAATAAAAGGGGATGGGGGGGGGGGGGACACAGGACAAGACAACTACATGCGTTTTGTAAGCACAGAGAGCCACTGCAGCTCATTATTGAGAGGAGTGGGGGGTGGGTAGGATGTGTGGTCAGAAATAATCTTTAGAAAAACACCTTGGCCACTGAATGGAAGATGGATTAGAGAAGGGAGAGAACAGTTGGAAGGATGAATTAGATTAGTCCAGGTGAGAAGTGCTTGGGGCCTGAACTACAGTTCTGTGAGTGGAGCAAAAAAGACATATAAAAGATGTTATGAAGATAGAAATGGGAAGATTTGACTATATAAAATGGATATATGGAGTAAGCTGACAACAAAAACATGATGGGATAACCAGTTACTTTGGTTATATAACTTCTGGGCCTTGATGATTTCCTCATTTGTCAAATAAGGAGGCTAAACAATTTAATGACCAACTTAAGTTTCCTCCAGCTTTAAATGCCATAGTTAATTTAAGTTAACTTTGGCAAATTCTAGCATCATATGTTGAACATAGGAGAACTGAGTTTAGCTCTGGAGTTCTATCCTTCATTTTGTCAATAACTGGCTGTATAATATTAGACAAGTTTTTTGCCCTTTCTGTAACCATTTCCTCATTTGCGAAAGTTAGGGGTTGGATTCTCATAAGGCTCCTTCTAGCTCTCTAGTTACGGCTTTTTACCTTCTGACATTAATATAATTATTAGAAGCAATTGAGGGCTGGGGAGAATCCGTTGTATATAATTCTCCTTCCTTGATGTTCATAAATAGCAATTACTGTTAAAAATCCCTATTGCTTATGACAGTCACTGTTGGTAGATAGTTCATCCCCTTTATGGTAGTGGTATTTTTCATAATACTTATTTGGCATGACTATGAATGCATTATGTAAGTGCATATGATTTGTTTAGTTTGTAAGAAAGTACTTTTGTTTCTGTAAATATAAATATATTTAAATACTCCTTGTAGAAGGCAGTGGGCATTGGATGACTTTGAAATTGGTCGCCCTTTGGGAAAAGGAAAGTTTGGAAATGTTTACTTGGCACGAGAGAAGCAAAGCAAGTTTATCCTGGCACTTAAAGTGCTTTTTAAGGCCCAACTGGAGAAAGCAGGAGTTGAACATCAGTTAAGGCGAGAAGTAGAAATACAATCTCACCTTAGGTAAGTGTTATAAGGTATTGGTCAGAAAAGTAGAATAAAGAAAATGAATGCATGTACTGTTTTATTCATGGATCACTAAGAATCATGGTGTGCCTTGGTTTATTAGACCACTATTTCTGAAAAAAATAATGTATAAATCACATTTATATTTACAGGACTTAGGAATTCACTGACAATGAACTGAAGATACTTTTTGATAATATAAATAATATTACAAGATCAGGCAGTAGCTAGCTATAGACCAATATTTCACACTGTATAACAAGATAAGCTCCAAATCGGTATGTGACTTAGACATAAAGGGTAAAGCAAATTAGAGAAAGAAGGAAAAAATTTACCTTTCAGATCTTTTTTCATGACCAGACAAAGCAAAGATAGGTAATCATAGAAGGTAAAATGAAAAATTTTGATTACATAAAGTTAATTTTTTTTGCACAAACAAAACCAGTGCATTTAAAATTAGAAGAGAAGCAAATAACTAGGGGAAAAATCTTTGCAACACATTTCTCTGATAGTGGTCTCGCTTCTAAGATACAGGGAACTGATGTAGATTTGGAAGAATAAGCGCCATTGCCCAGTTGATGAATAGTCAGAGGTTATGAAAGGACAATTTTCAGCCAAGCTATCAATAGTCGTGAAAAATTAACAGAGAAAATTAAAACGAAAGCAACTCTGAGGTTCCACTTCACACCCATCAAATTGGCAAATTTAACAAAAAAGGAAAATGACAAATGCTTAAAGGGCTGTAGGGAAGCAGGTACACTAATGCTGTGCTGGTTAAGCTGTGAATTGGTCCATCTATTTTGAAAAACAATTTGGAACTGTGTCCCAAATAATACTACTTTGGTCCATACATCAAAGATATAAAAGAGAAAAAGGACCCATATGTTCAAAAATATTTAAGGCACCTTTTTTTATGGTGACATATAATTAGAAACTAAAGGGATGCTTATCAGTTGTGTTAAAGTGAACAAATGATGGCATATGAATATGATAGAATACTGTTGTAAGAAATGATGAAGAGGATAGTTTCAGTGAAGCCTGGAAGGACTGATGGTGTGTATAAACCATATAAACTGCAGGGTGAAGTGAGAAGTTGTAATGACAACTTTAAAATACTTTGAACTGTTTGATGACCAACCACGATTCCAGAGAATTCGTAAAGAAACATGCTATTCAACTCCTGAGAAGAGAAGTAATGGACTCAGGATGCAGGTTGAGACAATTTTTATTCATGGCTAATGCCAGAATTTATATTGGCTTTTGTTTTTTCAATGGGTGGAAAAGATGAAGATAAGGTGGAGTTTTGCTAATTGAAAAAAATATTTTTTAATACTAAAAGGTATGCTACTTTTTAGTTGTTTTTTTTTTCTTAAATTAGGTTTTCTTTAATGGTAACAATAGATATATTGCAGTCTTATAGCTTTCACATAGCCTTTTTTTTTTCCTTACCATAAGACTTTTAAGTATCAAAAGCTACAGTGGTGAAAATAATGTGTCATATGTAGTGTATCATATTTTCTCAGTTTAATGTTTACCTTTTCTAAACTAGGATACTAAATCCTGTGTCTGTATTAAAAAGAAGAAAAAGATAATAGTGCAGAGATTCTGCTTACTGGTGATACTTTTTTTTGCAGACTATTCTTTCTTTGTTGCAGGCATCCTAATATTCTGAGGTTATATGGTTATTTTCATGATGCTACAAGAGTTTACCTAATTCTAGAATATGCACCTCGTGGAGAAGTCTATAGAGAACTTCAAAAGCTTTCAAAGTTTGATGAACAAAGAACAGCTACTGTAAGTTTTAGCTAAATGCCTAAATGGGCTAAATACTTTCTAAAGTTTTTTTTCTTTTTAAGCTCTTTAGCAGTATAACTTTTTACTATAGTACAGTAGACTCCACATTTTAGGTTTAGTTACCCAAATGAGATGATTATTTTAGGTGGATAAACCAAAACAGTTTGTATATCTTAATGTGATAATGAGATTTTCACAGAATTTTGAGTGTAAAGGGCTTTCAAAAATCATTTAGTTCAACCTGTACATCAGTAGGAATCCTGTCCCTCAGACAACAAGAATATTAAGCCTTTTTAGTGGGTGTGTCAGACAATGCTAAGCACTGGAACCACAAAGAAACTGTGTCTGCCTTCAAGGAGCTTACATCCTCATTGGGGGAAAAATATGTAAATAACTTAGGTGTGTACAACACAGTAGATGGAAAATAGTTTATGAGGGGAAAACCCTCTCAGCTAGGGGACCAGGCAAGGTTTCTTAAAGAAAGAAGGTGGAACCTGAATTGTGTCGAAGGAAGCCAGAGAAATAAGAGGCAGAAAGGATGGGACAGAGCATTCTAAACTTGGGGGATGGCCATTGCAGAGAGGATGAAGGACTTTCTGAAGTAGTTCCATTCTACTTGAGGACAACTCTAATGGGAAGGAAAAAATTTCCTAAAATCTGACTCTGGGGTTTTCACCTACTTCTCCTCTTTCTGCCTTTCTGATAACAAGGAGAACAGTTTAACCCCCATTCTTACATGGTAGGGCTCTTATACATGACACAAGATACTGTGTAATTCCATGTTTTTAGTGGTTTTTTTTCCAGGCCAGACATTTCTAAATCTGGGCAACTAGGTGCCAGGTATGGAATCAGGAAGACTCATCCTCCTGAGTTCAAATCTGGTCTCAGACATTAACTGTGACCCTAGGCTAGTCACTTAACCCTGTTTACCTCAGTTTCCTTATCTGTAAAATGAACTGGAGAAGCAATTGGCACATCAGTCCAGTATCTTTTCCAAGAAAACCCCAAAGGTGGTCACAAAGATTTTGGACACAACTGAAAATGACTGAACAACAGACAACAAATTCCTAAGTCTCTAATTGTGAGAATCGTGGTTTTGTTTTGATCTTAAGACTAGGTCATAGGGGCGGCTAGGTGGCTCAATGAGTAAAGTGCCGGCCCTGGAGTCAGGAGGACCCGAGTTCGGTTCCAGCCTCAGACACTTAACACCCACACAAAAAAACTAGCCGTGTAACCTTGGCCAAGTTACTTAACCCCAAGTGCCCTCCAAAAGGCAAAAAAAAAAAAAAAAAGACTAGGTCGTAGTAGTTGCTGTAGAAGATGTAGGATCATGGATCTAGAGGTGGGAGGAACCCCAGAGGCTATCTTGTCTGAACTTCTTCCCCATCTCTCCTCCCAGTTTTACATAATGATGAAATCAAGACCCAGGGAGCTTACGTGACTTTACCCAGGACATAGAAATAATAATCAGTCAACAGGCATCACTTATTTAGTGTATATAAAGCACTCTGTTATGTGTTAAGCATACAAAGGCAAAAACACAGTGTCTGTCTTCAAGGAATTTGCCTTCTAATGGGGGGTACAATATAACTGTGTACTTATATGTATAGTGTAAATGTGAAATACTTTGAATGCTAAACAGAGTATCAAACAGTGGAATTTATATTTGATACTGGTGGTGATAAGGAGCCATTAAGTTGAATAAGTAGCGTTGACATTACCTTAGGAAGATCACTTTGGCAACTTAGTAGAGGATGACCTGAAGTGGGGAGAGACTTGAAGCAGAGAGACCAACTAGAAGGCTGTTGTGTCCAATTGATTTGAATTCAGGTCCTCTGACTCCACATCCAATAAAGTAACCTTATTGGCTATTTCAACAAAATAATTATAGGGACTGTTAGAGACTTTCATGTGTATAGTTTTCAATTCAGCAAAAATCAAAGAAGCAGTTCTTATAGGTATTCTTTAGTTGAATCAACTACTCAAAATGAAATTATTTCAGGAAATGATTTCAATAGGCAAAAATCTACCTTACCTAGAAATTCTCTAATATGAAACAATTCAAAGATTGTAGAGTTGAAGAATAACTTTTTTTGTTTTAATCTTTGTACAACTTGGCAAACAGCCGACTTTAATTTTGGCCTGATACAATTTGAAAGAGTCGAAAAGCCTATGATTAGAACAGGGATTCTTAACATTGGGGCTGTGGATAAATTTCAGGAGGTCTGTGAACTTGGATTGGGAAAAAAAAAGTATTTTCATTAACCTCTAACTGAAATTTGGTATTTCTTTCAATTATGAATTTTTAAAAAAACAATCACCAAAACTGTAATTATGAGTAGGGGTCTATTGGCTTCACCAGACTCTCAAAAGGATCCATGATACTCAAAAGATTAAGAACCTCTGATATAGAGGTTAATATTTGATGGGGGAGGGAATAGGGTTGATCTTTGTCACTGAATCAGGCTTATTTATCAGCTTTATTTAATTTCTAAATTACCTACCTCATTTCTACTGCCTAAAATGACAATTTTATAAAATTAAAGTGACTAGTTTTAATTATGATTTAAAATCTTGTGTGTGTCATCAAAGAATAGCCATTGTTATGTTTTAATTTTCCTCTGTTGTAATAAGTTTCTGGGGGTTGGACTCGTTTCTAGAAAGAGGGCCTTTGTTTTAAATTAGTGTTGTAAAAATGGTGGTAGATGCATTAAAAAAAAGTTCTAAAACCAGTGATATTATTGCTGCCTCCCGTCAAAGTTCTTAGGAGAGCTGAAAAAGGTCATTTAATCCAGCTTTCATTTCCTATATGAAAATAATGACCCCAGAGAAGTCAAGTATCTTCTCCAAGGTCATGTGACCAGTAAGTGCCAGGTCCTAGAAGCAGACAGTAAATCTCAGACATCAAGCTCCAAGTGAACTTCTCCACCATACCATTCAGCCTTTGTTAATAAAGACCCTAACTTTCTCTGCTAAAATGCTAGTATGGATTGATGGAAGTTGATATTTCTTCCAAATAGGGGGAATTTCTAGTTCTTTATCCCTTTCCTGTTACTGCCTTTTGTTCTCCCTCCCCTTATCAAAGATCAAATGATTGATTCTTAGTACATTTTCATTATAAATAACTCTTAAGGATGAATAAATCATTAACAAAAATATGGGTCAAGAGGCTTATAGTTAATTTTGTGACCATCACTTTTTTCAAGATTTGTGAAAATATAAAATATGGAGCTATTTGGCTTTTCACAAAGATTTCTAAAATTAAACTACTTGACATAACTTAAATATTGACTTTCCCAATGGCCTTTTTTATTAGTATATCACAGAGCTGGCAGATGCCTTATCATACTGCCACTCAAAAAAGGTGATTCATCGAGATATTAAGCCAGAGAATTTATTACTTGGATCAGATGGAGAGCTGAAGATTGCAGATTTTGGCTGGTCGGTTCATGCTCCATCATCTAGGTAA
This sequence comes from Petaurus breviceps papuanus, assembly GCF_028583685.1. NCBI lineage: Eukaryota > Metazoa > Chordata > Mammalia > Diprotodontia > Petauridae > Petaurus > Petaurus breviceps. The sequence continues at coordinate 11,408,867 of NW_027187360.1, read as the reverse complement.
GAACATAACTTTAAACTGTACCTTTAACTTGATTTGTTTGGTAGAACTCCTTCTTGTTTGTGTATGATCTGGACCTGTGATTCCATTGGCTGAAACTCCTTGAAGTTGCAGATTTGAGAGTTGCCCTCTGGCATTGAGAATTTAAGTCAGAGGTGCTATTGTTCTTAGTATTCTGGGGAATTATTAGGCTACTAGCTATGTGCCCAATACCACTATGATAAGGAAGAACATTATCTGACATGAAGAGCTTATTTAATAGATTTTTCAGGAGGATCACCATTGCAATATTCCAACAAACAAAAAAATCTTCAACTAGTAAAACTTTGAGGTTGAATAGGCTGCAACTTCTTAATCATGAAGGGGTATGTGAATTCTTTGGTTCTGTTTTCACTGTTATGGAAGTACCCAGAACAGTGAACCATTGGATAGAATTTGACAATTTTTAACAAAGTTGGACATAGATTTTACCCTTTTAAGGATATTTTTTCAAGGTAAAATATGCCTGCAAAGCAGTGGTAAAGTAAATTGAGAATGTGCTTTTTCATTTTTCTGTTCAACCTGCATCATTAGTGGTAACCATTGAGTGTGTAAAAGCAAGAAGTGAGAAATTGTTTTTATAAAATAAGGGTCGAAGTGATCTTAGATCCCTATTCTTTTTGGTGTGTTGTACAAACCTCGAGTATCATCAGATGTAGGAATTGCTTTGGTATAACAAATCTTTCCACTGATTCCCATCCAGTACTCATCTAAGATAGATTCTTACAGCCTTTCAGGGCACTGGGAAATTAAATGCTTTACATGCCTGTGATTGTAGAACTATTGTTTCAAATGCAAAACTTGAACCTGAGGTCTTCCTATTCCAGGGCTAGACCACTGTATTTTATGCTGTGTAGCCTATCAACCCTAGACTAATCCCCTAATTTTATAGATTGGAACATGAGATGCAGAGAGGTAACATGATTAACAAGTTCTGCAGCTAGTTAGCAGCAGAGCCCAAACTAGAATCCAAGCTCATTCAGCATTGAAGGAAGAAATGGACCAGCTTTAGTGACTCAGTACAGTAAATAGTCTGTGTTAAAGTGCCTTAATGACTACTATGTGCATATACTACTTGGATTTCAAAGTTAGGGTTTTAAAATTCAGTCTCTCTTTAAGAGTTTATTACTTGATTCTTGTTCAGTGTTTGGCCAGTGTTTACCCAACCTAATTAGCATTCTACAATAGAAGGGCATATATAATATAAAACTTATAAAAACCTTGCTTGATTTTAGGAAACTTGCACACTCACTTGACTTGAGTAAGTTGTCTTTTGGGGGTTTTTTTCTTGTTGGAGGGCAGTTGGGGTTAAGTGAAAAGTAAGTTGCTTTTTAATCTTTATTTTATGAGTGTGAATAAGAAGGAATTTACTAACATGTGGGCTTTTTACTAACCTCTCAATTAATCGTAGGAGGACCACTCTTTGTGGCACACTTGACTATCTGCCTCCTGAGATGATTGAAGGCAGGATGCATGATGAAAAGGTAGATCTGTGGAGTCTTGGGGTTCTGTGCTATGAATTTCTAGTTGGAAAACCTCCTTTTGAAGCAGAAACATATAAAGAAACTTACAGAAGCATTTCAAAGGTAAAACATAACTGAAAAGAACTCATCACCCAATTTTTAATTTCTTTATGTAATATGGTTTCACTTTTTTGTTGTTGTTAATGAGGTCTGATAAGAATAGTGGTTTTTTTTTTTAGGGTTTTGTTTTTGTTTTTGCTTTTTGGAGGGGGAAAGGCAGGGCAGTTGGGGTTAAGTGACTTGACCAAGGTCACATGGCTAGGAAGTGTTAAGTGTCTGAGGCCAAATTTGAATTCAGGTCCTCCTGGCTCCAGGGCTGGTGCTCTATTCACTGCTCCACCTAGCCGCTCCACCTGTATTCCTTCTTGTACCTCTTCTAGTACCTTGTTTTTGTTTTTAATCAGTCCTTGTGCCTTTTCACTTTCTCTTCTTTTCCATTGATTCTCCTTTTCTTAATGTAGTCTTCCTCTTGATTTCACTCCTTGTGTATAAGGAATTACATTTCCTCAGTCTCCTGTGTATGTGGCTTTGGGGTATCTCTGTGTCTTGTCTCTCCTCGACCAATCATATAATCTCTTAGTAGGTCCTTTTGCTTCCATCTGCATTTTGCTTCACATACATTCCCTTTTTTTCTGTTCCTACTTAATTATGTTCTTACCACATTGTGTGCCTGAATTATGAAAATAGCCTACTTCTGTGACTTGCTTTTGGCTGATAATCTGTCCATAGAATATTCTTTCTTTTTTTTTTTTTAATTTGTTTATTTTTAGTTTTCAACGTTCATTTCCACAAGATTTTGGGTTAACAGTTTTCTCCCCATCTTTCCCCTGCCCCCACCCCAAAATAGTGATTCTACTGAATACCTTTCCCTCAATGGCTCTCTCTTATATCCTCCCTCATCCTCCCTCTGACTTTCTAGTAGGTCAAGATGGATTTCTATATCCCAGTGCCTGTATATCTTATTGCCCAGTTGCATGTAAAAAAAAAATAATAATAAATGTTTTTTGTAACATTTGATTTTAAAACTTTGATTTCTAGATTCTTTCCCTTCTTCTCTAGTCACCCACCTCTACTGAGGGGAAAAGCAATTCAGTATAGGTTATATATGTGTAGTTATGCAAAACATTTCCATAGTAGATATATTGTGAAAGAATGACTATATTTCCCTCCATCCTATCCCACCCCCTACTTATTCTGTTTTCTACTTTGACCATGTCCCTTTTCAAAAGTGTGTACGTCTAACTACCCTCTCGCCCAATCTGTCCTCCCTTTCTTCCTCCCCCCCCCCTTTTATCTTTTCCCCTACTTTCCTGTTGGGTAAGATACCCAATTTAGTGTGTATGTTATTTCCTCCTTAAGCCAAATTCAATGAAAGGTTGACCCATTCCCTTTTGCATTCCTGTTCTTCCCCTCTATTGTAAGTTTTCTCTTGCCTTTTTTATATGAGGTAATTTACCTTATTCTATCTCTCCCTATCTCCTCTCATTCATTATATTCCTCTCTCACCTCTTAATTTTATTTTTTAGATATCATCCCTTTCTGTTCAACTGATCCTGTGCCCTCTGTCTATGTATGCATGTATACACACACTCACATATGTATTTATATGCACATATACCCTTCTATATAAACATATATATGTATGTTTGTGCTTCTTCTGCTTGATCTTATTGCCATCCAATTACTTGACTTTTGAGCTCTTTGCCATGATAGAACTCTGCTTCCAGAGAGGAGAGCTTTGTCCCAAATCACTAGGGTTTTTGCAGATGTTGTCAGAGATCTGAGGAGGGCTCCCTTTCCACAGACACTATACTGGCAAACTGGCATTTCTCACCCCAGGACCGCTGGCCAAGAAAGTGACCCAGACCCAAGCAGGTCAAAGCAAGAGCAATTGCCCCCTGAATGGTTGCTTGGTCCCCCTATGATCTGTAGGCCAGGAGCTCCTGAAGTAGCCACAGGGCAGATGCTGCAGCCACTGTGCCTCAGTCACCTCTCACCCCACGGGCAGGGCCTGGACCCCACCCTTCCTTTCCAACAGAGTTTCCGACTGACCTTTTACTTTCTTTATGGCATTTATGGGTTGAAAAGTCTGGAAACCAGCACAGCTGCTGGTGATTCACTCTCCTGAAGTCTGCTCTGGCCGCCTCCTGCCTGGAGCCAAAACCACGCGACTCATGGGGGACTGCAGGCTCACAGGGGACTGTAGGCTCACAGGGGACTGTGCTCAACTCCCAGCGCTGTGATGAAGCCTGCCAGGCTTCCCTCAGCAGGAGATTTGTTTCTATCTGTCACTTTGTGGGTTCCGTAGCACTAAAATTTGTTTAGAGTCATATTTTATAGGTATTTGAGGTGGTTGTAGGGGGAGGTCACGGAATTTCCTGCTTCTACTCTGCCATCTTGGCTCCGCCTCCCCTAGAATATTCTTTCTTACATATAGATCTGAACACAATACTCTTTCTCAAATTTTCCATGTTCTACCTATTTTTTTACCTTCTGAGTAAAGTATAGGTATCTCTGCCTAGCATTCAGGATCTTCCACAGCCTGGTGGCACCTTGTCTCTTCAGCTTAATCAACTCTTACCTGCTTCCTTTCTGCTTAACCAGGCATCTCTCTTTTTTCTGAATTTTCAATCCACTTTCCTTCCTCTGCACCTTTGCCTGTATTATTCCCTTCACCAGGAATATATTCTTTCACAATTCTCATCTGCTAAACTCCTTATTTAAGACTTATTGAATATCACCTCCTCCAGAAAAAGCTTCCCCAAGTCTCCTTTTCTCTTCCTTTCTTCTTTCAGATGATGTGTGAACTCCCTCTTCAGGCTTCACAGTACTTTGTTTTATAGCTCTACAATGTACTTTACTAGGGTACATAATATTAGGCAATATTTTTTGGCATTGTAGCCCCATCCTAGACTATAGATTCCTTCTGTTCTAAACTTCGTATTTCTTACAGTTTCTGGCACTGTGTTCTATACACACTTGGTAGCAGATGTTTCTACTACACTCTTTGAATTGTTGAATCATATGATCTGTTTTTCTTCTAGGTTGAATATAAATTCCCTGATTTTGTAACAGAAGGGGCTAGAGATCTCATTTCAAGACTTCTGAAGCATAATCCTTACCAAAGGCTGACGCTAAAGGAGCTCCTTGAACATCCTTGGATTGTAGCAAATTCTTCAAAATCACCAAGCAGCCGAAAGAGCAAAGAATCAAACAGTGCAAAATCTTAAGATTCTTGCCTCCTAGGAAATTTGAGCCAAGGTTCCTGTGTTACCATACAAGAAATGCTACTGAAGTGGGATGTAATTTTAGGAAATTGCCTTCTTTCTGGGCTGTTGAAGGGGGAAAAATTAACTTGAATGGTCAATACCTTGCACTAGTTGTAATCTTCAGTTCTGTGAGATAAGTGAGAAAACTCAACTATAAACATCATTCTGAAGGAATGAAGGAATAAAAGCAAACACCAAGTTGCTCATTGGCTCATTCCTCTGAGGCGGCTTGACCCAGAGGAGCTGCCAAAGAGCCTGTGTTAAAGTGCCCTAGACATAGGATGTTGAAATTGTTGAGAAAGTTGGACTAGAGTTGTCCTCATCTTGGTGTCTTTTGAAGGACCGTGCAATAACTTCCCAATAACTCTGTATTGTTGTTGTTTTTTAATTTATTGGGCAGATGAGGCTTTTGTCATGTGTTCTGAATCTGAAAAAAACTGGCAAATCCCTATGAACACTGATTTTCTTTTCTATACTGTTTGAATGTTGACTGTCCTACCAATTTATTAAATAAAGTATTGTTTAAAAGTATATTCTTTGTACTTGATGTATAAGAATGGAAGAACAAGGATCTTGTTAGGATATGTATTTTTTGTAGTTGCAGCCAACAGATACTTTAGGGGTTTGATATGTTTTATAACTAAGCAAATCCTAGAAAATGCTCTGAATTGAAAGTTAGCAACAACATTGTTACCTCTGTGTGTATTTTTTTTTTTTTTGCAATCAGGGTTAAGTGACTTGCCCAGGGTCACACAGCTAGTAAGTGTTTGAGGCCAGCTTTGAACTCAGGTCCTCCTGGCTCCAGGGCCAGTGCACCATCCACTATGCCACATTGCTGCCCTTTACCTATGTATATTTAGGGGTAATGTCTGTTGCAAAGAAAAAAACTACTTATTCTGTAACCAATTTATAAGTTTTTATAACTGCAACAGAATCATTTGCTAAAGTATATACCTTATATCATGATTTTAAGTTCTGATACAAATTTTGACTGACTTGCTATAAAATAAAAGAATTTCAATAAATTTTAGCGTTGTTAATTTCACTTAGAGTAATGAAGTCGAACTTTAGTTCAAAAATATTTCATCAGTAATGGCAGTTAAAGATCCAATAAGCATCTGGTTGCTATTTCTTACTATAAATATTACCAAACAGATTAAGTCCTGAAAAGGAATTCTTTCAATGACAAATCTTGTGACTACTAATTTTGATACAATGAAATTTGGGTAGAAGTCTAAGTCAGTGGTGTGAAATCTACAAATGGTGTCAGTGAGGGTCAGAGGAAGAAGTGTGAGATGATGATTGGTGTGACTCCCTGCTGAGGAGTCCCATATTGGCAGCAGTATGCCAGCTTTCTAGTAAAACCTTTGTCATCTTGGGTAGATATGGAATGTATTCCAAGAACTGTCAAATGCAATGACCATTACACACTTAAGGGTGAATTGTGTGCACACATGCTGCCAGAAAGAACTCAGCATTTCTAAAGATTACAAAGTCTTGGCTAAGAAGCTAAAAACCTTAAGGGAATTGCTCTGGATTTGGGAAGTAAATGCCTCCGGACTAAGGAGGTGGTGTCCAAGAAAAGCATTTGAGTTTCTGGCCTGGGTGGGAAGATAGGTACCTGACCAGAGGTGGCATATATGCCTAATGAGGATGGGTTAAAGGGTATTTGTCACTTGTGCAAATCTAAGACTAGTCTGGAAAGAGAAAACTTTGTATGCTCTGCGAGATATTAAGAGTAACTACAATGTAGAAAGAATTGCAGCAGGTAAAAAATTTAGGAAGAAGAGTCTGTAGTAAAAGTCCATGGCCTCACAATGTCTACATTAATGCCCTGAATCTGGGTTTGGACAAGATAGAGTTCTAAAAACAGGAAAATATGAATGAAAAATTAGCATGTTGTAGTGGGTGGAATCTTGTGCTAGGTATTAAAAACTAGATTTGAATCCTGCCTGAGTTTCTTCATCTGTAAAATGGGGAAAATGACAACTTCAGGTTTGTAAGGGTCAAATAAGATATAACATTTTGCAAATCATAAAGAAGTATTCAAGCATGAGCCACTATTATATGTTACTCAAAACAGGTTAGGTTTTAATTCCTGGTACAATTCTTGAACATCCTTAAAGGGGTGGTTTATGAACATCTAGAACAATGATTCTCAAACACTTTAATCTCAGGACCCCTTTATACTTAAAAAAAAAAACTGGGACCCTGAAGAGTTGATGTTTATGTGGGTTATATCTATTGATATTTACCATGTTAGAAATTAAAATGTCTCAGCAAGATTTTGGAAAAAATGTTGACTTTGCAAACCTACCTTAAGGATTTTTGGGGAAGGGGAAGAAGTCCATCTGATTTCAAAATTAAGTCAGTGACTGAGGAGCTGACATTAGTTCATCAAGAAATAAAATCATGGGTTGGCTAGGTGGCACAGTGAATAGAGCACCAGCCCTGGAGTCAGGAGGACTTGAGTTCAAATCCAGCCTCAGACACAACACAAAACTAGCTGTGTGACCTTGGGCAAGTCACTTAACCCCAATTGCCCTACCTTCCCACCTCCCAAAAAAAAATTCCATACTAGCCTCATTTATTGACAAGGATACTAGACAGTTAACTAGATTATAGCAAGGAAATTTGATGATCTCTTGCTATTCTTGTGGAAAAGGAAAGGTATGAACTAGACAGTATTACAATGATGTGAATTTGCAACTGGTTACATAGTTATACCTTAAACAGCAATTAATGGTTCATGTCGATTTGGAAGGCAGGTACAAGCATTTGCTTGTACATTCCAGGCAATGAGTTAAGTGCCTGGGCTACAAAGAAAGGCAAAAACTCCCGGCCCTTAAACTTAATATTTAATAAGGGAAGACACAAGAGGATGGAAAAGGACACCAGGAGTAAGAAAGGTACCCTTTCAGGCAAAGTGGTGAAGTCCAGAAAGTCAGAAGCACAACAAGATGGCAATTAAGCATGACCAGCCAGGGTACATACCCAAAATGGACCCCTATCGAAGGAACTCACCAGTGGAAGAATGGGAGCAGCATGGCTGATGGATAGTTCTCTAATAGAGCACCCCAAGTACCTATGCCTGGTCTTGCATCATTTAATTTTGTTGTTGTTTTGTTTCATTAAAACTAAGAGCAATGGGTGAAAATTACAGAGGCAGAGTTTGACCCAATCTAAGGGAAAATTTCTTAACAATTAGAGCTATCTGAAAGTGGAATTGGCTACCTTGAGAGGTAGTGGTTTCCCTCCCTCCTCACCTATCCCTCCACTCCCACCCTACCCTATATCCTGCCACTTGAAGTCTTCAAACAAAATAGGGATTATTATGTAGAATTGTGGCCTCTTAAGTCTTGTTTTCTCAGATTTTGTGAATAGTTTCAAATTCCTTTTCTTACCCATTGTTTATCTTGGGAAATTTCCTCATGGTTTAATTCCATGATTCAAACAGAGAGGAAAGGGAGAGAAGTGGAAATTTTATAAATCAGCCTAGGGGGTAGCTACCTGGCACTGTGAATAAGAGCCCTGGCTCTAGAGTCAGGAGGACCTGAGTTCAAGTCCAGCATCAGACACTTGCTAGCTGTGTGATTCAGGGCAAGTCTTTTAACCATGATTGCCTTACCAAAAATAAATCTAACCCTAACTCTTCAGGAATGATTTACTACTCACCAGTGCTACTGTTCAAGAACTTATGCTAGATATTGAGGGCATACAAAAACACGACATAATGCTTTTGATGTTTATTTTGGTCATGTAGGTAACTGCCTTTATGTATTTGTGTGTGCCTTCATGCATATTTATTTCAAAGGAGAGGATCATGAAAAATGTTGGGATATGTGGTGCAGAATTGATAATGAGGTCAAGGATTTGTAAAGTTCACAAAAACCTTATATTTAAATAGTATGATTCCTTTAACAAAAGAGAAACTGAACATTCGAAATATGGAAAGTACTGAACAACCAGATAAAAAATTAAATTAGTTACAATTTAACAGACAAAATTGCTAGTCATCAATATGGGAATTATTTAAGAATCAGGTGTCTGTTCTGTGGGACAATCAAATTATTACAGGCAAGATAAAAGTCAACAGCAAATTAAAGGGATAAAGATGTGAAGCTATGGTGTGCAATTACAATAGTTCACATAAGCTATTGATGGTGAAAAATAGAAAATGAGGGGCGGTCAGGTGGCTCAGCGAGTAAGCTCACTGGCTCCAGTGTCGGGATAACCTGGGGATCAAATCCGGGCTCAGATACTTAGCACCACACCCAGAAATAACCTTGAGCAAGTTACTTAACCCTGATTGCTTTAAAAAAAAAAAAAAGAAAAATAGAAAATGAAACAAAGCAAAAGACTATTGTCAGGCAGTTGCCACAGAGGAAGAGGTCAAAAGAGCCCCAGAAACTCCCTCAGTCTGCACTTAATTTAATTACCAAGGGAAGATAGTCTAAAGTGACACTTGTTTAAAATATACTTATTTGCAAAAACCTAACAGAGGACAATAAGATTTTGAACAATATCATCTCAAAACATTAATAAATGGCAGAGGGAGAAATGAGTTTGTAGAAAGCTTGGTGTGAAATTAAATGAAGTCACATCCCAAGAGTATTTAAAGTTGAAATTGCAAGAAGGCTAGCAAATACAAGCTAACGGTAACATTGTGAGGACAGTGAGCCATCTATTTTCAAGATACCTGATAGATGGAAATGTCAAACAATTGGAAAAAAATCACATGACATTATCAAGGGGTGGAGGCAGGGAGGTTGACCACCTTTTCCCTCCACACTGGGAAGGTGCTTGAGGTGACATCAGTAATTATTGAATTATGTTTCTCTAAAGGATATTCTTGATGAAATCCACCATCATGATGCTCTGAGGAAACCTCTTCACCACTAACCTCTCATCATCCTTTAAGATTACATCAGTTTTGTTTGTGATATATAGGAATGCTGATGACTTATGTGGATTTATTTTATATCTTGCTACTTTGCTAAGTTATTTATTGTTTCAACTAACTTTTTAGTGGAGCTATTGGGTTTTTCCAACTATGTCATCATATCATCTGCAAAAAGAATAGTTTTATTACCTCATTCCCTATTCTAATTCCTTCTCTTTCTATTTCTTCTCCTATTGCTTTTGCTAGGATTTCAAATACAATATGGAGTAATATTGTGATAGTGAGCATCCTTGTTTCACACCTGATCTTACTGGGAAGACTTCTAGCTTATCCCCATTACAAATAATGTTTGCGGATGATTTTAGATAAATGCTTCCTATCAATTTAAGGAAAAATCCATTTATACCTATACTTTCAAGTGTTTTAATAGAAATGAGTGTTGTAATTTATCTAAAGTTTTTTTCTGTATCAATTGATATAATATGATATTTTTACTGTTATTGATATAATCAATTATATTAATAGTTTTCCTTATGTTAAGGCATTCCTGCATTTCTAGATATAGAGATATAAGAAAATTCAAAGAACATGGAACATATTACTTATCAGACTTATGGATAGACAAATAATTTATTAATAGATAAGAGATAGAGAGTAGGGTTAGGTATAAAACGGATAATTTCAATTACGTTAAATTATGAAGGTTTTGTACAAATAAAACAAATGTAGCCAAGATCAGAAGGAAAGAAGAAAATTGGGGAAAAATTTTTATAGACAGTTTCTCAGATAAAGGTCTCATATCTCAAATATATAAAGAACTTTGTAAAGTCTATGTGAATATAAGTTATTCCCCAATTGATAAATGGTCAAGGGATATGAACAGGCAGTTTTTAGATAAAGAAATCAAAACAATTTATATAGTCATATGAAAAAATGCTATAACTCATTATTGATTAGGGAAATGCAAATTAAAACAACCTTGAGATATTTTACACAGCTGATTGCCTAAAATGATTAAAGAAGAAAGAGATTAATGTTGAAGAGGGTGTGGAAAAATTGAGATACTAATTCATCATTGGTGGAATTGTGAAATGACAACCATTAATGGAGAGCAAACTGGAATTTTGCCCAAAGAGTTATTAAACTGTCTATGCCCTTTGACCCAGCTATACTACTACTAGGTTTATTTCCAAAGATGATTAGGGGGGAAAGGAAAAGAACCTATGTATTCAAAAGTATTTATAGCAGCTTTCTTTGTGGTGGCAAAAAAACAACTGGAAATTACAGGGATGCTGGTCAACTGGGGAATGGCTCAACCAATTGTAGTCTATCATTGTGATGGAATACTACTATTCTATAAGAAATGATGAGCCTGATGAGTTTAGAAAAACATGGATAGACTAGCATGAAATAATGAAGAGTGAAATGAGCTGAACAAACATTTATTCAGTAACAGTAATATTGTTTTAAGAACAACTTTGAGCTATTAATTCATTTTAACTACTATAAATACCCAAATTAACTACAAACTACATATGAAGGAAAATACTATATGCATTTAGAGAAAGAACTGATACATAGAAGTATTATAGAATGATTTTACATATATATGTACATATATATCAGTCTAAGCCATGGATTTGGGGGGAGAGAAAAAAAGGAAAAAAAGAAAGAAATTTACATGATAACTTTATCATATACTTAAAAGGAATAGCAAGTAGTACGTAATAGATTTGTAGTTTCATGTGCAATCATCTTTTTCTTTTATTATACTTGTTAAGGAAATGCTTATTTTATTCCATAAATTTAAAACAAAGTAAATAAAAACTTTTAAAAATTACAATCAGCTTTGCTACTACTATCACTTTAGTATGTTTAGTACCTTCTGCCCCTCTGATTAGAGGGCAGAGTAAAGAATCCCTCCTCAAGCCTCCATTTAAAGGGGGTTCACAGATCAGGCAATTCTTCATTTCCGCCTCATCTATACTTCTTGAACTGGGGACTCTACCAAGTCCCAGGTAAGATACATTCTTCCCTCCCCCACAGCTTTTCAGCCTACTTTTGTGTGTTGTTCTTCCCCCATTAGATTGTAAGCTCCTTGAGGGCAGGGACTCTTACCTATTTGTATCCCTAACACAGCACAATGCATAGCACATTGTAGATGTTTCATAAATGTTTTTTGACTAGTGATTATTGAAAACATGAGAAGAGAACAAAAGACCTCATCTTCACAGTTGAACGGTTGAAAGATGTGGAGATATAAACTTCCACTATACTTTATTGGTTTTTTTAAAGTATTTCAATTAATCAATCAATAAACATCAAGTACCCCCTATGTGCTAGGCACTGAGCTAAGTACTAGAGGTGTAAAAATACAGTGCCTGCCTTAAAGGAGCTCACAATGGTGGAGATGGTAAGCAAACAGATACATGCAAATAAGCTATATACAGGATAAATAAGAAATAATTAACAGAGGGAAGGCACTGGAATTAAGAGAGATTGAAAAAGGCTTCCTGTAGAAGATGGGATTTTAATTGGAGCTTAAGGGAAGGCAGAGAAACCAGTAGGAAGAAATGAGGAAGGAGAACATTCCAGGCATGGGGGGAGGGAGGGCAGCAAGAGAAAATTCCCAGAGCTGAGACAGAGTGTCTCGTTCCTGGAACAGTCAGGAGGCCAGTGTCACTGCATGGAAGAATACATGGTGGAGAGTAAGGTAAAAGAACACTGGAAATGTAGAAGGGGACTAGGTTATGAAGGATTTTGAATTCCAAACTATGGATTTTGTATTTGATCCTGGAAGAAATAGGGAACTAATGGAGTTTATTGAGTAAAGGAGTGACATGATCAGACCTGCACTTTAGGAAAATTGCTTTCCTGAAGTGGGAGTGGGTACATGTTTTAGGCAGGCACATTCATCAGCAGACTATTGCAGTAGCAGAGGGGGGAGGTGATGAAGGCCTTCACTAGAGTGGGGGCAATGTCAGGAGAGAAGGGGGCATATTCAAGAGATGCTGCAAAAGTGAAATTGGCCGGTCTTGGCTACATCTTGGATGTGGGGGGGTGAGAGATAGTGAGGAGTCATGGATGAAACCTAGGTTGTTAGCCTGAGGAACTGGAAGAAGGATGGTGTTGCCTTCTGCAGTAATAGGGAAGGTGGGGAAGAGGGAAGTTTAAGGGGAAAGGTAACGAATAAGGTTTTGGGGCAGGTGGAGATGTAAGACTAGAGGTCCTCAGAGATGCTGGGCGGTTAGGTAGATTTAAGAATCATCAGCATAGGGGCTGCTAGGTGGCACAGTGAATAGAGCACCAGCCTGGAGTCAGGAAGACCTGAGTTCAAATCCGACCTCAGACACTTAACACACTTACTAGCCCTGTGACTTTGGGCAAGTCACCCAACCCCAATTGCCCCCCAGAAAAGCAAAAAAAAAAAAAAAAGAATCACCAGCATAGCGATAGTATTTGAAGCCATGAGAGCTAATGAGATCAACAAGTGAAGTAGTGGTAGAGGGAGAAAAGGACTCAGGACAGAAAGTGGCTTTCAAGTCTTTCTTCCCACATGGTGTTTTCTATGCACAATATAAGATTATGAAAGATTCCTTGATGCATACAATAAAGAACTTTGTTGGAGCCTAGTTACACTGCAGGGCAGACAGATAGCTCAGTGAATAAAATGCTGGACCTGGTGTCAATGAGCCCTGAATTCAAATGTGGCCTCTGACATTCAGTAGCTGTGTGACCCTGGGCAAGTCACTTAACTTCTGTTTGCCTTAATCCATTGGAGGACAATCCCTATATTGCCCACCTTATGGAGTGATGTACATTTTGAAATAATTTACACAATATGTGGTGATAATAAAGTGTAGTTTATTTGGAGGAGGAGTAGAGAAGGCTAGAGAGAAGTTACTAATTTTCTTGCTTGCTGTGTGAATTTCTGGCCTTTATACTGTTTGTCAGGGTAGGCTTGGGATTTTTGCTCATACATGTTCAGTCATGCTGTAAAGCTATCAACATGGAGCAGACTGTCTGCCAGCTGTATTCCAGGCATCATTAGGTAAACATCATTTTTGTTTCTAATTCTCCCAAGTGTTTTCATACTTTGTAGATGACAGTGTGCATTACTTAAATTCTGAATAGGCCTTGTATGCCAATTATCTTAATAGATTTTGTCATGCTTGTGAAGGGTTAGCTACCTTTTAAGTCTGAGGAGGAAAAGAACATTTTATTCTTACCTAAGAAAGCATATGAACATTTTTTGTTATGGAATAGCTGATTAGGATAAGATGTGCTTATCTCTTGTGCTCTAGCACAGTGCCTGGCACACAGTAGGTGTTTAATAAATGCTTTTTACCTGAATTTACTGTATCACTTGTTTTAGGCTGCTGTCTGGCTACATGTATGTTATTATATGCTATTTAAGGTGTCTATGACTCCATTAAGGGAGCTACCCATTTATTCAGAAAGAATAGATGTAAAATAAAGTTCCTACGATTTTGAGAGAACAAGAATATAAGTCAATGGATTGCTATTTTTGCTTAATAATTATATGAGGAAATAGTCTACAATCCATACATATGGTAGAAATCAAATCATCAACTACAAGACCTGTTTTAGGTAGTGAAAAGATATCTGTAAGAAATCCACCAGAGACTTGGAATTTAGATGTAGAGATTATTTCCTTCTTTGTCTATAGTACCCAGAATACTGACTAGCACATAATAAATAGCTTGCTTGCTTGAGGAGGAATCTGATGATTCACACTGTAATGATTATGAAAGGAAGAAGATTTCAAGGTGGAGATTCTCTCATTTGAAGTAACTTTTCATCTTCAGATCCTCATTTAAGATGCGGTGTAGGGGCAGTTAGATGGCACAGTGCATAGGGCATGAGCCATGGAATCAGGAGGATCTGAGTTCAAATCCTACCTCAGACACTTACTAGCTGTGAGACCCTGGGCAAGTCACTTAACCCTGATTGCTTTAAAAAAAAGGTGCAATTTGTTGTAGTAAATGAGGAGCTGGCCCTGAAACTGGGAAAACTTGGATTCAAGTCCTGCCTTTGATACATGATGGCTATGTGACCTTGGACAAGTCAATTAATCTCTTCCTGCTCGAGGAAACTTTCTAAGACTTTAAGTTGCAGAACAAGTATCAACCTACATTGATAGATAGAAGGAATTTTCTCATCTGGGCCTTCTCTATACTAATGAAATCACAGGTCCAGTCCCTACCTCTAAACAACATAAATTACTACTTAAAAATATTACTAGATTTTTTTTGCTGCTTTTTGTTTCTACATCATGTGGATTTCCCTCTATATTCCTTTCTCTTTCCAGAAAGCTATTCCTTATAACAAATTTGTTAAGAGAAAAAAGAAGAGGGGACAAACCTCAGCAGAGTCAATCAATACATCCCACCCCCACTCGCAAATCTGATGTTAGTTGCAATCATCCACACCTCTTAGATCCCTCCATTTGTGTGGAAGTAGATTCGAAAAGATGTAGCAACTGATTAGAAATGAAAGATGCATAGGTCAGGGAGAATGAGGAGTTGAGGGTGATAACACAAAGTTGTCAACCTGAGTGACTGAAAGGATGGTGATGTCCTAGCTAGAAATAGAGAAATTAGGAGAGGGAGTGAGTTATAGAGAATTACAAACAAATAAAAAAAAGAATTCGAGAAGGTACAAAGAAATACATCTCAAAGGCTTTCTTCCCTCACTCATGTGAAGAACACATGAGATTCTATGACAAAACCAAACACAAGAGAACTGTTCAATAATATAAAAACCAAGCTAGATATAAAAGTCAGTAAATCAAGTCAACAAGTACTTACTAACTGCCTACTAGGCACCAGGTACTGTGTTAAGTGCTGGGAATAAAAGGGAAATGAAAGACAGTTCCTGCTCTTAAGAATGTCAAGTTGTATGCATAAGTATACCATACCAATTTGTTTGCCTTATCAATGAATGTATCAGCAAGCACCCTAGCATATCCAGGATGGTTGCTAGCACAGGTTCTTTGATCTACTTTTCTAAAGGAAAGCAGCTCAAAAGGGGTAAGAGTAACACTCTTACTTTAATCAAACGTAGATATCATTCACTTAGTTCAGGAGAAAAAGTCAGACCCCGAACTTCAGAAAATACAAACCGAAATTACAAGGAGACAAAGAGAAAATAACACAATTCAACAGATCAACAGACAGGGCTTCTAGCTGTTTGACCATTATATACATACAGTGTTAGTTACCAGAGAGGGAAGCACCAACATCTGGGTTTTCAAAGCTGGGGGTTCAATAGCTTCCCAGAGTCTCATCTGGCCAAATCACACAACTCTTCCCATAAGTGAGCCCCAAAGCAAAACCTCACCTCAGAGGTATGCATAGCCTTCTCCAGGATCAGAGAACATCACAACCTTTGTGACCCACTGTCTAATTACAAAGTAACAAAAGGTGTGCCTTTCTGAAAAACAAACCTCCCCTAAGCAAGCTTCTCCTGTGGTGCTCCAAGTGAGGCCCATTAAGGGACAGGGAAGATCTTCAAATTATCTTACCATTACAATGAGGGAGGAGGAGGTGCAGCAAAAAAGAGAATTTAGAACTCAAAAATTAAAAAAATTGTACATGTAATTGGAAAAATATTTTTTAAAAAGAATGTTACAGTCTAATGGGGGAGACAATATGCAAACAACTACATATAAACAATATTTATAAGATAGAGATAATCAACAGAGGGAAGGCACTAAGATTGAGGGCTGGGGAAGGTTTCTTGAAATCAATCAATCAACATTTATTAAAAAGCCCCCTAGGTGCTAGGCATTGTGCTAAGTGGTATGGATTTTAGCTGAGACTTAAAAAAAGCAAGGGAAGCTAGGAGGAAGAGATGAAGAGGTATAGTATTCCAGATATGGGGGACAACCAATAAAAATGTTTGGATTTGGGAGATGGGCTGTTGTGTTCTAGGAAGAACAAGGAGGTTGGTGGCACTAAATCAGAGTATGTATGTAAGAAAACTGGAAATATAGGAAGGGGCCAGGTTTTGAAGGGCTTTAAAATCCAAACCGAAGATTTTATATTTGAACCTGGCCATAGCAAGGAACCACCAGAATTTACTGAATAGGCGATGATATAATTAAGCTTGTGCTTTAGGAAGATCAATTTAAGAACTGAGTAGAGAATGGACTGGAGTAGCGAGAAACTTGTAGGAGGGAGACCAAACAGAAGGCTATTACAATAGTACAGACAGGAGATGAGTGCATGTGCCAGAGTGGTTCCAGGGTCAAAGAGAAGGGGAGTGAGTATATGAGAGATACTATGAAGCCAGAAAGTATGGTGGAGAATGCCCTCTGCAAAGGATTTCCCTATTGATGGCAGTTTCCCAAATACTCCTATTGGTGAATGACAATGTACTGATTAAATTAAGCCTTGAAATAATTACAGAGCCTATTAAAATCTAAGGCTACACAAAATTAGCTGAGAAATCCACATAAGGAAAAATGCATATTGGACAGATTATGATGTGTAGTTGGAGTACGCCATGGGGTTAATCCACCATTGTTTCTATCTCTTGGACAGGCCCTATAGCTGAACAAAAAGAAGGTCCTGGAATTGAAGAGGAGCAGACTTGGATTTGATTATTTGGAAATTGTGCCACATCTGCAATGACCTCATGTTATTCCTTAGCATATGTATCCATCTTTTTTTTTTTTGGAAGGATCCCATTGAATAAATATATTAGGTAAAGTATAATTTTTTAAAATTATATTGTCTTTACCTACCTATGAACAATAAATGTTTCTCCAATTATTTAAATCTTATTTTATTTATATTGTGTTTTGTGTTTATATTCATGTAGTTCCAGTGTTTGTTTTGGCAGGTATAGTCTTAGAAATTTAAAACTGTCTGATTCTTTTCAAAAAATAGTTTAAAATGTTATAATTGCTTAAATCATTGTGGTTTTCAATAAGGAAAAGGAAAATACAAAAATTGCCAGTATAAATATATAATTTGTCATTCATTTATTTCAGCTGTGTCCAACTCTTAGCCATCCCATTTGTGACTTTCTTGGCAAAGATACTGGAGTAGTTTGCCATTTCCTTCTCTAGCTCATTTTATTTAAAGAAATTTTTTTTATTTAGTCTTTTATTTTTCCCCAGTTACACATAAAAGTAATTTTTTAACATTCATTTTTAAAATCTTGATTTCCAGATTTGCTCCCTTTTTCTCTCCTACCCCTACATTGAGAAAGCAAACTGTATAGTTATTCTAAATGGTTTAAAACAATATTGAATTATATTGCTGACCTATAGTGTTGTTTCCCTATTTTCTCTTTTAATTAAATCCATTTTACCTTTAACTTTGAGATTTGCTTTTCTTACATAAATTCTACTCCAGCACTTTATTTTATTTCTATGTGTATCTCTCATTTTTATTGTTTCTGGAAAGCGCTTTATTATTGAATTAACATTTTTAATCCATTCTGCTATGTTTCTGTTTTATGGTTAAATCCATCCCATTCACATTTTAAGTTATAATTACTTGCTCTGTATTTCTTTCCATCTGTAATGCCATGCACGAGCAGCTTTCCAAAGGACTGCTACTGTGAACAGCTTTTAAGGTTCTGATTATACAATATAGTGAACACTATTTATTCCATAACAAATCAAAGCAAAACATCCACAGAAAATCAAGGTACAGTATTCACAATATTACAACTTATCACAGAAAATCACAATATAGTATTCACAACAGTTTATCATTAAAATGGCCGTATAGTTTTCACCAAAGTGGTCACAATATTTAGAACAAAGAACAATCATCTCAAAGTACAATAGTCAAAGTCTTCCACTCATGGGGCACATTTGATTAACTCAATCAGTCACTTATTCAGCAATCAATTACTAAGTATCATACACAAACTCTCCACCCCTAGGTCACTAGTAAACTACAATTTCATCATTACTCAGTACCCATGGAGAGGTCTTTTCATCCTGACTTGGGGCCTGTTTTCAGATTCCCTGGATCCCCCTCCATTGTGTCAGATTCTACCTGGATTCACCAGACTGTCACCTGGGTTCAATGGCTCCCAGTTTCTTGTCCAGCTCCCTGGGTAGGTCCTGCTCCCAATGAAGTTCACAGGGTCCAGTCCATCTCAAATCCTTCACAATTTCTGCTCCTGGGAATTCAAGGCTCAACCAAGCCACAAACGGACAAAGTCTCAGCATTCCAGTCATGCTTCCTCAGTATCTTCCTGGGCTCCTGGGTTCCTTTGTCACCTGGGTTCCTGGGCTCCTGGCTCCTGGGCTCCTATTCAGAAGAAGCTCCACCACCACAAGTTCTCAAGAAATTCTGGCTCAGTTCTCGATTCTCTCTTCTGTAGCTTCTCTGCCACCAGATGCTGGTCCCAAGAAATTCTGACTTTGACTCTCTGGGGCTTTTTTTATATACACAGCATTAGCTACTTCTTGTTTTAGCCAACCCCTTCCTGTTACATCAGGAATAGGGGTTCATACCTTCTGTTTCTTTCACAGAGGTTTAATTAGTTACTAAGTGCTAAGTACCTGCTTCTTTGCCAATACAAAAAGGGGTCTTCAAATTACCATTACACTATCTTATTTTTCCTCACTATACTTCTTACTCATTTTTTTTTCTTTTTGGAGGAGAGAAGGCAGGGCAATTGGGGTTAAGTGACTTGCCCAAGGTCACATGGTTAGTAAGTGTTAATTGTCTGAGACAGGATTTGAACTCAGGTCCTCCTGAGTCCAGGAGCTCTAGTCACTCCCCTTCTCATTGTACCGTATCCCTCCTCACTCCTTTAATTTACTTCTACTGCTATCTTGCCCTTTTATTCCTTAATCTACCCCCCTTCTAAGATTCCCCTTCCTTATCTTCTCCCTCCACCTTAATCTACCGATTTTAAGAATTTCTTCCTTATTCCTTACTCCCTCCTCATTTTTAGTCTATATACTCTTCTTAAAGCCCCTCCCTTATTCTCTCCTCTCACCCTCTAATTTCTTTCTAAAGTTAGAAAACTTTTATACCCTTTTAGATGTATATGTTGTTCCCTCTTTAGCCCACTTCCAATAAGAGTAAGTTTCCAGCACTATCAACCCCCTCCAACTTGCTTCTTCTGTATCAATTCTTCCTTTCATGCCTCACTTGTATGAGATAATTACTCCTTTTTATCTCTCCCTAAGCAGTTTTAATTTTTAGAATCTCACTATCCTACACAGCTCAGCCCGTCTTTCTTTCAGGCTACCCAAATGATGACAGTCATAAGAGTACTGATAATATTTTCACATATAAGTAGTAAACAGTTTGAGATTATTGAGTCACTTATAATTGGCCTTTAATGTTTGCCTTTGAGCAAAATGATTATTTCTCTCATATTATTAACCAATTATTAATTGAGATTAAGATTTTCCTTTCCTATTTAGTCATTCAAAGTCCTGTCTCTCAAGGAGATTTCTGACCTTAGTCAAAAAATTTACCCCACCTGGACCATTCTTACCCCACCCAACTACAAAACCTTGCAAAGAGAATCTAAGGGAATTCCTGGACCACTGTATTCTATTCAGACAGGTTTGCTGGGAGTAGTTCCCTTGACCTAGATTGCCCAAGGCCAATTGGGGATGGTCTGGGAAAAGAGGAGTAAGACTGACATAATCAAAGTCTCTAACCCCTCATTAGAATGGGTCTATTTCTCATTATAATATTCATTCTCAATTTAATAGTTAACCAATCTGGTTAATTGAGGAATACCCATTCTTCCAAAAGCATATAAGGTTGAGAGGCCTCTGTGATTCTTCTTTGGTTTACAAGAGAAAGTGAAATGATTATCCTTTTATTAATTATTTGCTAGGCATAATTAGTTATCCAGAAAGTCTCTGACTCTTCATATTGTTGTAATGTGAGATTGCAAGATGAGACCATTAATCATTTTAAATGAAGTTTTAATTGTGGAGCATAATTAACCTGGGGACTGCCAGGGGTCATGTACCCAAATCAGGCAGCCCTAAGCATATACATCTCAGGGTTTATATAGACAAAAATCACAATACAGCTGTTACCAGGGGGGAAACTACAACTTAGTCAGTTGCTATGCAAGCAGGGAAAATACAGAAGCCAAAAGGTAGCAATCAGTTCATTGCCTAATGATTGTTGCCTAGTGGTCAGTTTGTTGCCCAACTGAAAAGTTCCCAAATCTATTTTGAGAATTGAACAGAAAGGGGGGGGGAGGGGGCTATGGGCTTCAGGTAGCAGGTTTGGTCAGGTTTACTTGGCAGGTTTGCTGTGGGCTTTGTTGGATTTTGGGCAGGTTTCCTAGGCAGCTCTCCTATGATGGGGAAAGGTGAGGGATGTTCACAAAATGAGGGGTTACTACAATATGTCATGCCTTATATTTCTCCTGGATCTTATATGTCAAATTTTCCAGTAAGTTCTGCTCTTTTTGTCACAAATACCTGAAAGTTTTCACTTCCTTAAATGTCTTTTTTTTTTCATTCAGGATTATGCTTTACTTTGCTGGGTAAGTTAGCCTTGGTTATAACCCTAGCTCTTTTGCTTTATGATATATAATTTTCAAAACCTATGATCCTTCAGTGTAGAAACTGCTAGTTCTTGTATAATCCTGATCGTAACTCCACAATATTTAAATTGTTGTCTTCTTGTTACTTGCAATATTTTTTCCTTAACCTGGGAACTTTGAAATTTGGTTATGATATTCCTATAAGTTTTCCTCCTGGGATCTCTTTCGGGTGGTGATAGGTAGGATTTTTTTTTTCTATTTCTGCTTTACCTTATTTTTCTAGAACTTCAGGGTAATTTTTCTTGACAATTTTTTGTAATATTATATTGATATTCTTTTTTTGATCATAACTTTCAGATTGTCCTGCAATTCTTATATTTTTTCTCCTCAATCTGTTCTCCAGATCAATTGTTTTTCTGATGTTTCACATTCTCATCTATTTTTTTGGTTTTGTTTTATATCTTGGTGCCTTATAACATCATTAGCTTCCCTGTGCCCAATTCTAGTTTTCAAGGATTTATTTTCTTACTTAAGTTTTTGATTCTCTATTTCCAGTTGATTGGCTTTCTTTATTTTCTTGGATTACTTTCATTTCATCCCTCCCCTCCCCCCCCCCCCCCAATTCTTCCTCTATCTCTTATTTGATTTTTTAAATCTTTTAAAAGTTCTTTCAAGAACTCTTTTTGGGCCTGTGACCATTTGACATTTCTCACTAAAAAAGAAGTAGCTTTTTTTAGCTTCACTATCTTTCTCTGAACATGAACCCAGATCTTCTCTATCCCCATGGCAGCTATCCATTGTTGGGTTCTTACTCCTCTGCTTAACTCATTTTTATTTTGTTTTATTTTTAGCAACTTATTATTATAATCAAGTTCTAGTCCTGAGGTATGGAGAATGATGCCCCATGCCTCATATCCTTTACTATTATTTCCTGACCTCTATCCTGGAGTCCAACCTTGGGCACTCCTCTCTGTCTTTAAGCCATAGGTAGGGCCCCCAGCTATACTGTCCCAAAAATATTCTTACATTTGATTCTTCTGGTGGATGCAAATATCAACTGTCCTCTCTGCCCTGGAACTGAAACCAGGGATTCTACCCTCTTGCAAGTGCCCACAGCCACCAGGATTCCTGCTCTTCTTCTACCATACTCACCAGGTGTGTACTAGCTCTTTCTTCCCCACAGCTGCAGCCAGGACCACATTTGGTCAGCACAGTTGTGCTTGGTGTCTCTGACAGTAGGTCCTTCAATTTTCTCCAACTCAGTTGTGCAAACCCAATACTGTCCCTAAGGTGAAAGTTCCTGAGGCTGAGGCCAACTCCCAAACCAGTGGCCCCCAGAGTTTGTTGTTTGTTGATTCCACAGAGTCATCCTGGAGGTGTTTGCATTTCACTCATGTCAAACCTCTTTCCCTGGAAGTCAAGTCTTTCCTGGTATCTTCTCCAGTTGTCTTAGGAGGACAACTGCTTTACTCTGAATTTTGTTTATTTTTGCTGCTCTATGTTCACTTGAGGTGATTTTTTTTTGGTAGAAGAAATTTGGAGATCTTACAGTTTCTAACCCACTCTGCCATCTCCCCTGAATCCTCTAACCCATCTTTTTTTTTTTGTAAAACAATATTCTCCTGGTGATGATAGTGGCTGTGAATTCTATACCATATTCTCTGGATGACCAAAGTTGTAGGTAACAGAATGGGCCCCAGGTTGCCCAATAGATGACAGGTGTGTGTAAACAATGGAGACTTGTATGGGAGAAGTGGTGTAACATGGTGTCGGTATGAGCATGAATGAGCATAATGTGAGAAGAAGGTAGGCTGGTTGTGTCCAACAGAGTAGGTTGAGAGGACAGAGTACTGCGCTGGCATCCACAAAATATGAAAATTAAAAAAACCCAACAAAACCAAACTAAACAAGAAGGTAGCCTTCAGCATGTTGGCTAATACTTAAAAAAAAAAAAAAGACACAAGCAAAATATGCAGGATAAGAAAACATGCATAGCCTGCAATCAGTATTGGTGGAGGGAATTTCCCTATCCATGAGATCATGGATCCACTGAAATGATATAGAAATTGACTTTGTGGTCATCCCCATACAGTGTGAACTACTTTCCAGCCTTCACTTTCACTTCTTGTCAAAAACTGAAGGTCTCTGGGCTCTGATTGTGAGCAATTCACTTATCTTGCCTGATCTCAGACTTGCCAAGTCATTTCTGGCCATCTCCTTGCCATGTTGTGGAGTGCTAAATCTCTTCAAACTCTTGCTGGAAGAATAGTAATCAACTCTGAGACACCATTCCCTCTAAGTACATGTCAATCAATTGCCCTAACTACTTCAGACACCATTCTTTCCAATTCCTTTATTTGAAGCATTCTTCTCTGGACACCATTCACCTGTATTATTTTCCCACATTAAACTGTAATCACTTTGAAGGCAGAGGCTGTCTTGCTTGTTTCTATTTGTATTCTTTTTGAATTTGTATTCTATTTGTATCCCCAGCACTTAGCACTTAGTTCTTGGAACATAGTAAGCACTTAATATATTTTTATTCTTTCATTACAAATGCTAAAAAATTTCATTTAAAATTTTAAATTTAACATTATATTATTAATTAATTATCATTATAAATTTTACATTATAAATGATAAAAAATAAGAAAAAAGAAAAAAGGAAGTGATTACTTTGGGGTAGTCAAAGAAGAATGTATTAAGACACTTCTATTTCAAGGTTCAGGTTAAATTTCATTTCCTTTATAAGTGAACAGAAATTAGAGTAGTCCAGTTCATAGTCATAGGATTAAGAGAATCCAGCCCACATTTGTTTAGATAAGGAAACTGAGGTCCAGATCTGTAGTGCCTTAAAGGGTCACTGAAATCCCTAGATGAGGAGTTAGTTAAGTGGCTCAACGTTGAGTTTGACTTGTGATTCCAAGTACCTGTTTGGCCTTCAATATGTAGTTATGGGAACTATGGGGGAAAAAAGCATGGAGGTGGGAGAGCACAAGATACTGTTTCTCTGGTAAACTGTTAGTAGGTAGTTAGTAGTCTATTTGTAGTATGGGACTTGTATAGGAAGATAATGAAAGTTGGGCTGGAAAGGTAGGCTGGTATTAGAAAGAGGTCTTGAATACTAAGGCAACAGTCAGACTTTGTCCTATACAGATTGTGGTATCATTAAAGACACAGCTCAGAAGGGTTAAAAAGACATTTTAGGAAACTTAACTAAGCAGCAATGTACAAACTAGATTTGAGGGGACAGCAGTTAGCAGGGTACTACATACATTTACTCATGAGATGATGAGGGAATGAAGTAGTATGGAACCCATGTCAATGAATGGCAGAGGGGACTATAAAAGGGTTGGAATTGGGGTAGAGAAAACCATTCTGGGAAGGTCTTGCCGTAGTCTAAGTCAGAGGTAATGAGGGATTGAACTAGGCTGGTGGCTATGTGAAAAAGGGAAAGGGAGCAGATTCGAGAGATATTATGGAGGTAGAAATGACAAGATTTAGCAAGTGAATGGATATGTGGGGTGAGAGAGAGTAATGAGCTGAAGATGATGTAGGTTGTGAATCTGGGTGACTGGAAGGATGGTGATGCTCTCAGTGGTAAGAGGGAAGTCTGGTAGAGGGATGGGTTTTAAGGGGAAAGGGAATACAATGAGGTCTCTAATGCAGATCACAACCCATCTATTCCTGCTTATCCTAGGTGACTTACTATCTCACACACAACTAAGATGGGAAATGGGTCTCTTACTGAGGGGCAGAGTCTGCTCCTCAAGGGATGCCTTCCACAGCCATACCATTATCTAGAGAATGAAGAGGGGTAGAATTTCTAAATGGTAACTGCCCACAGCAGGAGGTAGGTGTAGTTGTGTTGGAGACCAGAACTACAACGGATTACTGTGGAATAGATGGGAAGCAACTGTCTTTCTACCCTGTGACTGAACATACTGTAATATTAATAAGATTTTCTCCGCCCATTAATAGACCTTAAGTGGAGCCCATTGGGGAGGGACTTGCCTAAGGAGGAGCTTGCTTATAGGAAAGCTTTTACACCCTTTGGTACTAACCTAATTAGGCAATGAATCAGAGGGTTGTGATGCCTTCTGGCTCTGAGAAGTGTATATACACTCTGAGTTGGTATTTTGCTTTGGGGGTCCCCTTATGAGAAGGATCATTTGATTTCCGAGACTCTGAGTAGTCTTATGTTCAGAACCTGCCTCCTCCACCCCCCAGATAGATAAAGCCACCTACTTTACTCAGATGTAAAGACTCTCTCAATCCAGTGGTGAATGTAAAGTATATAGCAATATTGCTTTGATTCAGTCAAAGCAACCTGGCTGTTGGTCTTTGTGCTAATTTATTTCTTTATATAATTTAATATATAAATCAATAGTATTAATTGATATTAATATGTAATATATAATAAATACAATTTATTATAATTATACTTTCTTAACTTATATTTCCTCTGATGTTTAGGGTGCTGACCTTTCCCCTGAACTAGTGAATGTAATTAAAAGTAAGATTGTCAACCCCTTTTTGAGCAGTCTTTCCTAGAGAAGCAGATCAAAGAACCTGTGCTTAGCAGGCCATCCTGGGTATGCTAGGGTGCTTGCTGTTATACCTACATACACCCACACCTACAGCCACACCACCCCCACCTTCAGAGACCATTAGTTTAAAATGTTAAGTCTATATCCTTTTGCCATATGGGTTTTATGGCTTGTAGAAGTTTAAAGTTGGGAGAGACTTTAGAGGACATCTAGTCCAATCCCCTCATTTTACAGATAAGGGAACAGAGGCCCAAGGAGGTTAAATAACTTCCTGATGGCCTCATGGCAGTAAGTAGCCGAGCCAAGACTCCAACTCAGGTCTCCTGATTCCATATCCAATGCTTTTACAGTACTTGTATATAGTGTACATTGGCTTTCATAAGAAATAAGTTTACTCTTAAAAGTTAGCTCACAAAGTCTCCAGATAAGGAAACAAACAGGTGCCAAGAAAACATTTTATTGTAATTCTGCAACACCAATAGTACAATATAGTTTCTTTTGCTACTGCTTTTATGTCAGAAACCATTACTGTTAAGATGAAAAATATTCTCATTACACAAAATATGCTGTACAAAAATGCCTCTTCTATTTATACACATTTCAAATAGTTTATACACCCCACTTTCCCCAAAGACATAATTGACTGGGTAAAATTAAAAAAAAATGGCTTAGTTTGTTCTTGAGAGCAGACTGAAGTCCAGTTTTATTTATTTCTTTGAAAACCAACTATGAAAATATAAAATTATACATCAAGCAACTTAATTTTTATAACTAAAGTACAATTTCCTTCAAAGTCCAAAGCTTTCTGATTATTCATTCTACTCATTGACTATAGAAATGAGAATTTAAATTCAATGGAAGGGTGTCTCAGATTGACAGTAATATGGCAATTAACTTGGTGAGATAATATTGTAATCACCATTACAATTACTTAAGAGTTTTCTCCTTCATTTACTCAGATCTTCGCCTAATGTCCCACAGTGATGTGGAGACAGATGACCTTGGTTTCCTGAACTTTGGGCTGGTGGAGCATAAGTGCCAGCTGCAAAACCCTTGAGTTTGAGCCTGGAGATGGACTGAATGTGGCCATCACTGGTGGGTAGACGACCAAGTGTTTAATTTTTTCAGCCACAAAAATTCACATAGTAGTTTTTTAAAGCATGTGGCAGTTGTGCTTTGCATTAGTAGAAGCCATATCTACTACGCTGATGGAATCCTGTGCCTCTGAAGCATAGTATACCACAATAAGGTTTATGCTACTTTTCAAGTATAAAGTATTTTATTTAACCTTCTTATTAGAGCCTCACAATAATCCTTACCACTAGAGTCAGGTCTGTACGTTGATGCCAAAATTTGATTATAATTTTATTTTGAAATAAAATTTCAGCTTATTTTCTTTGCTTTATCAACAACAATAACAACAATACATTGCATCAATCGATACAGCTTGGTCCTTCAAGGTATTCTTAAATTCCAGCTTTTCTTTAAGCATCTGAACTTTTGAAAGGAGTCCAGCAGGTGAAATGCAAGGAGTGGAATGGAAGGGCAAGACGTACAATTTCACTAATTATTCTGACACATTCCCCTTTTGTTGTACAGCCTTTAAGGGGGAGTTTGAGGTTTCTGCTATACAAGGTAGACAGGAAAATGACTAATTCTCAAAATAGGGGTTTTTTTTTTTGCTTTCTGGAGGGCAATTGGGGTCAAGTGAGTTGTCCAAGGTCACACAGCTAGTTTTTGTGTTAAGTGTCTGAGGTCAGATTTGAACTCAGATCCTCCTGACTCCAGGGCTGGTGCTCTATTCACTGCACCACCTAGCTGCCCCCTAATTCTCAAAATCTTAAACTAGTTCACAAATTATCCAATTTTAGTGAACCTGCTTTCAGAACAATAACAATTTTCTGAAATCTAGAACACCAAGTGTCTATAACCCTTTAAGATTACTCAGTGCAGGGCGGCTAGGTGGCGCAGTGAGTAAAGCACTGGCCCTGGAGTAAGGAGGACCCAAGTTCAGTTCCAGCCTCAGACAAAAAACCTTGGGCAAGTTACTTAACCCCAATTGCCCTCCAAAAGGAACAAAAAAGACTAGTCAGTGCAAGAAAGATTGCTTTAAAGAAAAACTAGGGGAAAAGTCATCTAATCCTGCATAGTGATTCTTCCAGCAATAATAATAGCAAAGTTTGCCAAGTATAAAAATTATACATCTAGCAAGTTAATTTTTGTATCTAAAGTACAATTTCCTCTCAGAGCCCAAAGCTTTCTGATTCATTCTTTTTATTTCATGTATATTTATCTTATTTGATCCTCACAACAACTCTGGAGTTAGGTATTATTATTATCTATGTTTTACAGACGAGGAAACTGACCCTGAAAAAGGCTAAGTGACTCCTCAGGGTCACACAGTTAAGTGTCTACGGCAGGATCTGAAGTTCGGATGCTGACTCACTGCACCGCCCAGCTGCAAAGTAGTAACTTACCTAGATGTTGACAAAAACAACATTCAAAACAATAGTCAGGGTCAAATTCTCATTTACTACTTTGTGAGTTTGTTTTTTCTCACTGTCGTCTATTAATGTCAAAAGGCCCCTAAGCCACATGACTCTCTACCTTTAGAAGTTCAATTCCAGGTAAAACCAGATAGGTTTATCATCCCTTTAATTTCAGGATTTCTATAAATGATGCTCAATGGTCCTGTATTGCCACAACTACTACTGAAAAAAACCCTTCCAAGTTTACCTGAATAAAGAAGCTCAACAGCAGCTGGGCCTCGATTCACTGAAAAACTTAATGAAAGTAAGGCAGCACTCTGAAATGTTTACATTCCAAGGTGCTCTATTGAAAGTCAGTGAAAACATTACCAGAAACTATTTTTTAAATGTTCCAAAACAAAACTAATGAGTGTCACTAAAGTGTGACTGCTAATTTGGATCCTGATTATATGGTGTCAAGCCTCAAATGTGCCTTCATTAATCATAGAAGTGCAGCTGTTCTGCAGAAACAATATTCCACATTTAGCCACAGGCAGTCTGCCAAGTAAGAGAGAAGACAGGATTTCTAAAAGTAAACTTCAATCACTGTTTTTTATGAACTCACTCGGAGATCGGCAGCCCCCTCCACCTACCCCCCAATTCTGCTTTTGCAGACTCATCAATCTCCTCTCACTGAGTAACCTGGTAATTCTATTTGACGATCAGTCAGTTTCTTTAAGCTTCACTGACATTATAGGAGGTACAGACATTCACTCTATCAGAGTGTAAGAATCAGAGAGGGGCTCAGAGGATCATCTAGTCCAACCACCTCATTTTACTGATAGGGAAAAGAGGCCAGAGAAGGTGACTTGTTCTAGGTCACATCCTGGGTATTCGACTCAGCTGTGCCACTGAATCCCAGTCTGGAAGTCTTTGGGTACGTGTGTTTCTTTTATATACCAAACTCAAAGTAGTCACTGTCAAGTGAAGATTTGTTTTTCAAGTATGGCTGCTTAAAACCAGGATGGTAATGAGTGATTTACACACACACACACACACACACACACACACACACACACACACACACA
>NW_027187360.1:11335268-11379501 GCF_028583685.1 Petaurus breviceps papuanus | reverse complement strand
ACACACACACACACACACACACACACACACACACACACACACACACACACTCTCTCTCTCTCTCTCTCTCTCTCTCTCTCTCCCCTCCTCCTCAAAAATGCTCACAACTTAAGAGACAAGTTTGTATGCTGTGTTTATGAATCAAGGCTTGCTCCCTGGAACCTTAAAAAAACCCACCTTCCTCAAGTATCTAACCACTAGGGGCAGAGAAAATAATGTGATGCTAATTCTTACTGGGGCAAACAGTTTGTGAATAGCATAAGCCATCACAAATGTACTAGTGCCAGCAACAAGCTTAGAGCTGTGGAGCGATTCTGCAAACCCGAGTTTGAAGAGAAAGGAAGATACGTCCACACCGCTGGAAAAGAAAAAGATAAGAAATGTAATTATCACAACAGGGCCCTTCAATCCTTTGGAATTATACTTACTATTAGAAGCTACTTAACTGTGAGAGAAAGAATATCCTGCAGCTGTAAGTGCTGGGAAGAGCCAGCTGAGCAAAAACTAAGCTAGTAAGCATGAATTCAGTTTTTATTCATATGCTTATGTGATAGGGACTGTCTTTTTAACAGCACAGATTAACACAGTAAGTTTTGGGTACAAAGTACCTTGATTTACAGTATTCCACTTATTCCCTCTGAGGAAGGCAGTGCAAGGATATTATTTTTGCTTATAGTTGAGGAAAGCGAGATTCAAGGAAAGTACTTCCCTCTAGATGTTACAGCTACAGACGAGAGGGAGCAGGACAAGTCCACATCTGGAGGAGGAGAGCAAACATTTGGGATGGAAGTTGGTTGGGTGGAGGGGTCATCTGGGGGCAGAGGAAAGGAAGGCACACATCTTGTGCTTCCTGGAGCTCACATCTGGCGGGAATGTGGAAAGCATATTAGAATTGGAGTCAAAGAACCCGGGTTCAAATTATGGCTGGTTCTGCTGCCTATGTTACCCCGGGCCAAATCAACATCTTGAGGTCTCAGTTTTTTCCTCTGTAAAATGAAGGAAATAATCTAGATGATTTCTAAGGCTTCTTCCAACTAATACGGCTGACGGTGGTGATGGCAGCAGCTTATATATGTACATGTATATATATATATATACACACACACATATATCTTTAAGGTTTGCCAAATGTTTTAAATATATTCTTTCATGTAAGATTAATGCTATGATCAGTCAGTCAAACAACATTTATTAAGCATTCACTGTGCAAGGCATTGGGCATACAAAGAAAAGACAAAAACATGGTCCCCGCTTCTCAAGAAGGTCACATTCTAATGGGGGAAACAACATGCAAACAACCATGTATTATGTATGTATACATACACACACATGTACATATACATGGTATAAGGTTGTATATATGTGCACATACCCACCCATATATATATATACATATATAAAATACATATCTCTATAAAATATTTAAGAATGATAAATAATATCTAAGTAAGAATCTTAAATTGTAGGATCCTATATAAGACCTATGCTTATGTCTAGTGCTCTTTCTATTATATTGGAAACAGCACGCTGCCAAAAAAAACTGCCAAAAGTCACTCATAGCTTTAAATAATTAAATAATTTAGATAGTAGTCCACCTCTGAAACATTTTTGGGGGTGGCAGGGGAAGGAGGGGGTGGAACCAGGCCTGAGATTTTGGCTGTTATGAAATTCCATTTAGCACCTGCCCTTTGATTTATGATCTCAGAGAACCTACTGGGAGTAGGTCAGAGGCTAAGTAACTTGTGCAGGGCCTCAGAAGTACATGTGTCAGAGATGGGAACTTGAACCCAGGTTTTCCTGACTCCACAGTCAGGCTATCCATTTTGTCTCTCTTCCATGATGAAATTCTGAAAGACCAAAGAGCCATACCTCGAAACAACCAAGTAGAATATTCCCAAAGATATTAAGGAGATCCCGATATGCAACGAAACAGCCACGGCTCCATATTCTTTAAACACCTTTTTCAGCTGCTGCCGTTTGCTTTGTTTGCTCTCATCTACAACGCTGGCGTCTGTGAGCACTCTCTCTATTTTCTTTGGTTCCTGTACACAAATGGCAGAAAGGTTAGAAATTTAGAAAAGGCATAAGAGTAATAACAAGGTCTGACCCCTGTATAGAGAGCTTTTGGACACATTATCTCATTTGATTCTCACAAAGAATTCTGTGAAGTATCAGAGCAGGAATACTATGGAAAAACCTTGGACTGGGAGTCCTAGACTAGGTTCTAGTCCCATCTCTACTAATTTAATAATACCTAACATTTATATAGAACTTACTATGTGCCTGGCACTGTGCTAAGCACTTTAATAAAAAAAAAATAGCTAATATCGGGCGGCTAGGTGACAGTGAATAGAGCACCGGCCCTGGAGTCAGGACTTAAACACTTACTAGACGTGTGACCTTGGGCAAGTCACTTAACCCCAAATGCCCTGTCTTCCCCCCTAAAAAAAAAAAAGCTAACATTCATATGGAACTTACTAGGTACCAGGTGTTATGTCAGCACTTTCCAATTATTATCTCATTTGATCCTCAGAACAGCCCTGGGATGCAGGTGCTATTATTATTATCCTCATTTTAAAGATGAGGAAACTGAGGCAAATAAAAGCTAAGTGACTTGCCCTGGGTCACTATGTGTCTCAGGCTAGATTTGATCTCAAATCTTCCTGACTCTAAGTATAGCGCTCTATCCACTGGGCCACTTGGAGCCACCTAGCCCATGGCACATATACCCCAAGAAGATCAATGCTAGGATTTTACAAAGTAAGAAACTACTGCCCAAAGAAGGAAGGTGACTGGCCCCAAATCAGAAACGTTTGTAAGGAACCATACTGAAACTAGAATCCAGATGTACTGAGTGAGGGTGCTGGGCTGGGCCAGGGTCAGAAGACCCGAGATCCAATTGCTAACTGTGAGACGCTGGGCTGACCGACCACCTGACCTCTTTCTGTCTCATCTGTAAAATGAGGAGAATATCAGCACCTATCTTCCCAGAGTCGTTATGAGGATCAAAATGAGATAATCTTTATAAAAAGGCTGTGAGCAGTGCCTGGGGCATAGTAGGTGCTACATAAACGCTTATTTCTTCCCCAGTGTTCTTTCCACTCTAGTCTGCTGTTCTTTAATTGAGGGCAACAATTTCTTCAAGTCTAAGAGACCTTCAAGATAGGTGCCAATTGGCTGTTAGTATAGCAGTTCCTTTTGTTTATTCACTTTGCTACCAAACCAGTGACAGTGTTTTCCCTAAGGCTATCATACTCTTTCCAGTTCTCCTATTGTGGCTCAACTGGATTGACTTTAAAAGTATCTGGTGGGAAGAAGTCAAATAAACAGTAATGTTCAGGCTCCTTTGGGGAGGACACCGAGGGAGAACTCTCACAAAGGCAAGTTTCCACATAAAAGGGACTAACAGTGAATGATGCTAGGTGGTGCAGTGGATAGAACATTAGACTCGAACTCTGAAAATCTCATCTTCCTGCACTCAAATCTGGCCTTAGACACTTACTAGCGGTGTGACCCTGGGCAAGTCACTTAACCTTGTTTGCCTCAGTATCTTTATCTATAAAATGAGTTGGAGAAGGAAAGGGTAACCTACTCCAGTATCTTTGCCAAGAAAACCCCAAATGAGGTCATGAACCATTAGACTCGGCAAAAACAAATGACAAACAACAGTGAATGACAACAGGACAGACAGAATCAATACTTTCAAAGGTTTTCTTCCCCAGCTCTGTCAGTCAATCACACTGGACATTTGATTTCTGGTCTGTGACCCCAGAAGGGCCTTTCTTGCTTTTCTAGGAGAGGGCTGTGGGGACCTGGAATTGGGATCTTGAAGTAGGGAAGTGGGAGTGAGAAACTGACCAGAGATTTTCAGTTTTACTGTAACCCCTGCCTTAGGCAAGACACAGCTATTTCAAGTTTCCCACAGATAAAAGTAAATATCTCCTGAGTCTCAGTGGGGCCAAAAGTACCACCAGGATTACTTTGGCATCTCCTATTCAGAGCAGGAAAAACACAGAACTGAGGATGGTAAAGGAGAAGAGAACTGAGCAATAGAGACTAGCACAGGGAAGAGAATACATGTATGAGGGTAAGAAGACGTCTCACATCTGTACAAAAACAGCTCAGCTGGCAGCTTTGTAACTCAGTTCTGGGCTACAGATCCAGGGCAGACTGAGGAGGGACCTGGCCTAGGGAGTGATTGTGGTTTTCAGGCTATATACTGAGTTTTTACACAGTCTGTGAGTAACTCAGTGAGTTCCTATTATATCTCTGGCCCCAGGAACTGGTTTGAATCCCCAAACAAAGGGAAGCTTGCAGTTCTGTCACTCTAAACTTGCAGAGATGTCCATCTGGTTGATGATGGATGAGTCCAGCAGCAGTCTACTGGAAGACTAGTCAGGATAAGTCCACAGGCACGTTACTTGAACCCAAACCCAGGGCTTAACATTCACTCCAGGAGGTAAAAAAAAAAAAAATCAGATTTTGCCTTAGAGGTTCCTCAGTCTGCACTGTTCCTGAGATCCCTGAATAAAATAATGCCCAATACCCCAAGAAAACAGCAGCAGGAACAGCCCAGACACTCTCTCCAGAGGTGCTCAGAGCCTGACCCTAACATAAAAATTAGAAGTCAAGAAATAGACTGGAAGAATGAAGAAACAAACAGACAAAAAAAGAACCCCACAGTAAAGATCTATGGTGATAGGAATGCTGAAGACTCAAACCCAGAAGAATGACTCCAAAATATCTATAAAGCCTCAAGTCAAAACATTGCTTGGGCACAAATTCAGCTAAAATTCCTGGAAGAGATGAAGCAAGAGTGAAGAAAAATTTTTAAATGTTTTTATAAAGAAAATTCATAGGGCTACACTAAAGAAATGGAAAAGAAATGAAAGTAATGGAAGAAAAAATTAGAAATAGAATTAACAGCTTGGCACAAGAGGTCTAAAACTTGACCTAAGCATCAAACTCCCTGAAGTTAAAATGAGCCAAATGGAAACCAATGACTCCATTAGACAACAAGAAACATTAAAACAAAGTCAAGACTGAAAGAATAGAAGAAAATGTAAGGTAGCTTATGGCAAAAATAACTGACCTAGAAAAGAGTTTAAGAAGAGAGAATTTAAGAAACTTTGGACAACCTGAAAGCCATGACTTTAGAAAAAAAAAAAAGAAGAACCCAGATATTTCAAGAAATCATAAAAGAAAACTGCTTGGATCTCTTAGGGCAAAGTAGAAACACAAAGAATCCACCAGTCACCTCTAAAATCAAAGTCATAAATGAAAACTTTTAGGCATATTATAGCCAAAAATCCAGAGCTTCCAGGTCAAAAAGATAAAAAAAAAAAAAAGACAGCAAAGAGCCAGAAAGAATCCAAGTACTAAGGAGCCCCAGTGATAATCACACATGATTTAACAGCTACCAGTATAAAGAAGCAGAGAGCTTAGAATATGATATTCCAGGAAATAGAAGGGAAAGGGTTGAAACAGTTATGGCATACGAATGTGATTGAAAACTATTGTGCTCTGAGAAATGATGATGGGGATGGTTTCAGAAAAACTTGAGAAGACTTGAATGATTTGGTGCAAAGAAGGGAGCAGCACTAGGAGAACAATCTACACGATAATAGTCATTCTATCAATAAATATTTACCAGAAGCCTGCCATGCACTAGCCACTGTGCTAAACACTAGGAATATAAAAAGAGACAAAAGACAGGCCATGCTTTCAAGGATCTCATAACCTAATAGAAGAGACAAACAAGTAAACCAATATGTACAAATAAGCTAAGTACAGTATAAATAAGAAACAATTAAGAGAGGAAGGCACTAGAATTAAGAGGGACTGAGAAAGGCTTGCTGTAGGAGATAGGATTTTAGCTGGGAATAGAAGAGTGAGGGAAGCCAGGAGGTAAAGATGAGGAGGGAGAGCATTCCAGGTATGGAGGACAGCCAGAGAAAATGCCCAGAGCCAAGAGAAGGAGTATCTTATTCCTGTAGTAGCAAGGAGGCCAACATCACTAGAAAGAAGAGTTCCTTGAGGAGTATGAAAAGGAGGGATGTTGATGTAAGGTGTGAGGTGCCAAGTGGGAGGTGCCAGATTATACAGGGCCTTGAACATAAAACAGAAGATTTTCTATTTCATCCTGGAGGTGAAAGGGAGCCACAGGAGTTTGACTGGAGTTTGAGAATTGATTAGGGGGATGATATGGTCAGACTGTTTTAGAAAAATCATTTTGGTGGCAAAATAAAAGATGGATTGGAGTGGGGAGATATTTGACACAGGTAGATCTGCCAGAAGAATACTGCAATAGTCTAAGTATGAGGTGAGAACAGCTTGCACCACAGTGGTGACAGTGTCAGAGGAAAGGGGCCATATTTGAGAGATGTTGCAAAGGTGAAACAGGCAACAAATTGGACAAGTGTGTGGGTGAGAGATAGTAAAGTCAAGGATGACACATAGGCTGTGGGCCTGAGGGTTTTGGGAGGGTGGCAGTGCTCTCAACAGCAACAACAATACTGTCAAAATAAACTTTAAAAGATTTAGGAACTTTGATCAACAAAATTACCGACCACAATTCCAAAGGACTCATGATGAAAATCATGAAAATACTAACCACTTTTAAGGATTCAGAGTACAGACTGGAGCATTTTCTTCTCTCTCTTTCTCTGTCTCTTGTTGGAATTTGTTTTGTTTGACTATACATGTTTGTAATGGCTTTTATTATTTTTACATTTTCAATGGGTGGGGAGGTAGAGGTGGGAGGGAGAATTCAGAACTAAAAATAAAACCAAATTTTAAAATATATATATAATATAATATAATAAAATATAATATAATATAATGTAATATAATATGTATATGTGATAAAGCAAAAGATATAGGCTTACTATCAAGAAAAACATATCAGGCAAAACTGAGTATAGCACTATAGGGGAAAAAATTGAAACTCTGATGAAATAGAGAATTTCTGTGCATTCCTGATTAAAAAACCAAACCAAACCAAACTAAACAAGAGCTGCATAGAAGCTTTAAAATACAGGACTAAAGAAGCACAAAAAGGTCAATATAGTAAGCAATCATAAAATACTAAACAAGGATAAACTACTTACATTCTAAAATGGGGAGATGACACTGGTGTTCCTCAGAACTCTTTCACTATTAGAGGTTCTAATTAGATAGAGGGTCTGGGAGCTGTTCTGTTATGTTTTGATAATCCTAAAAGAAGAATGGAAAAGGAAGGGAAGAGAAATACATGAGAGGAAAAAAAGAAGAGAAAACGTGTGGAAAATTATCACACAAAATTGGAGTGCAAAGTAGAAATCTATACAAATACTGAGGAAGGGGTTGGGGGTGGGGAAGTGACACTTAGACCTCACTCTAATCTGAACTGGTTAAAGGATGGAAGAACACAAACAGTTGAATATAGAAATACATTTTGCTCATGAGGGAAAGAGGAGAGAAAGAGGAGATGGAAAAGGGAGGAATAAGGGGAAAGGTAAATTAAGGGAGGGATTTATTCTAAGCAAAAAAACCCCCCTCTAACTAAGGAGGGTGGATTTCCAAAAGGAATTTATAAGAAAAGAAAAAAAAGCACAAGAATCTGATCTTAAAAAGGGAAAAGAGAAGGGGCAGAAAAAAAGCAGATTACAGCAAATTCCTAGAACACTGGTGAGGAGTTTACTAGTCCTTTTTCAATACTGTCTTCTCTTTTATAGAGGAGGTAGGAAACAACGAGGAGGAAAAGTCAAGATAGTAGGAGACAATTAATTAACACACGACAGTGAATGTGAATGGGGTGAAGGAACCCAATTTATAAAAAACACTTGGAACATAAAGTAGTAGACAAAATTAAAATATGGGGCTGGGGAAAAATCTATTTCACTTTAGCAGAAGTAAAAATGTCAGGGATAGCAAGCATGAACTCAGGAAAAGAAACAACAAAAACAGACAATTAAAAGAGACAGAGAAACTACATTTTGCTGAAAGGTAACAGGTAAAGAATTAATATCAATACTAGATGTATACATATCAAATAGCATAGCATCTAATATTTAAAGTTAAATTATATGGAGAAATAGACAACAAAACTATAATAGTAGGATCCGAGATAAATATAACAACAAAAAAAAATTTTTTTTAAAGCAATTGGGGTTAAGTAACTTGCTCAAGGTTACACGGCCAGTAATTTTGTGTAGGTGCCAAGTATCTGAGGCCGGGAGCAATCCTGGGTCTCCCGGCGCCGAGGCTGGCGCTCTTATTCACTGCACCATGTGACCGCCCCCACCCCCCGCCCAAATTAATGACTTGAAAACAATTTTTGAAAAGTTAAATATAATAGACCCCTAGAGATTACTGAATGAGAATAAAAAGAAGTATATACATATTTTAGCCTTGCATGACACTTTTACAAAAACTGACCATTTATTTGGTCATAAAATCCTCACAAATAAATAGGGAAAAGAAGAAATAGCAAACGTATCTTTTGTGGACCACAAAACAATGAAAATTATATTTTTAAAAGGGTGACTAAAAATGATTAAAATTAAAAGAACAAATAACTTAATTCTAAAGAATGTGAATAGAGCACCAGCACTGGAGACAGGAGGATCTGAGTTCAAATATGACCTCAGACATTTAACACTTACTGCCTCCCCCCCTCCAAAAAAGCAAAAAAAAAAAAAAAAAAAAAAAAAAAAAAGGAGAAGAAGAAGAAGAAGAAATACTTGTTCACCAATGGATTGATCAGTATTAAGAACTGAACTGGAATTTGGGGGCTTCAAGGAACCATAAAGATCATCTCACCCAATTCTCTTAACTTTACAGAGGGAAAAACAGATCCCGAATAGCACTTACCATAAGTAATATTGGCTATGAAATGGCAGAGCTTCTGGGACTAGAACCCAGCACCTAGTAGGTGATCCAAACCATACCTGACAGTGGTTGCAGACAGGAATTTCATCACAGGGGGAGATTTTAATAATATGTTTTGTGTGAATAAAAAAAGAGTATGTGGGATGTGAACAGGTACCACTCTGCTGAACATTTTAGCCCTGACCTCATTTTAGTTCAATAGAGCAACAGAAATGGTAAGGATAAAAGTATTCTTGTCCAGAACTACTGAGTCTTTCTTCCATAATCCACAGCTCTCATAAGGTGTCTTCTCTTTCATTATGTTCCTGCCTTGGATAGTGCCAACTAAAGTCTTTACCATGTATTTAAACTCTAACTCAGGCTAATGTTTTTTTTTTTTTTTTTGCTTTTTGGAGGTGCGGAGGCAGGGCAGTTGGGGTTAAGTGACTTGACCAAAGTCACATGTCTAGTAAGTGTTAAGTGACAGGTTGGATTTGAATTCAGGTCCTCCTGACTCCAGGGCCAGTACTCTATTCACTGCACCACCTAGCTGCCCCCAAATCAGGCTAATCTTAAAGAGAAGAGGAGTTGTATTAATCAAGTTAAAGTACATACAAAAGGGATTTCATTTCTGTAGGGGATGGTGTAAAATACGATGGGCACTGAGTTAAATGACAGGGGTCATTTGATGGTTTCAGAATGTAGCCCCATGTCTTAAGGAACATAAGGGCTATTTTTCTTTTAGGTCTGCTTAAATGAAGGACAGATTTATTGAAGGTTTCTCTGTTGGTAAGGCAATATGCCAAATTAGAGCCTAGAAAGGAATCAAAGCTTAGACCACTTTTTTCTTTTTCTTTTTTAAAGCAACTGGGGTTAAGTAACTTGCCCAAAGTTACACGGCCAGTTATTTTGTGTGGGTGTTTAGTATTTGAGGCCAGAACTGATCCCGGGTCCTCCTGACTCCTGAGGCTGGTGCTTGCTCACTGCGCCACCTACCGGCCCCTGTACCACTTTTTCTTTAAGGATTCTTTCAATACTTACTTTATTGAATAGAATTTAGCTAATTAAAAGTAAACTGTCTCCCAATCTAAAATTCACTCTGTAGTTTAATTCCAGAACATTTAAAATATAAAGTAATAATATGAATATAAACTGCCTTCTAACATGCCACAGCCCTCAAAAAAGGGCTCCTTGAAAGGAAAAAAACATGCATGTATACCTATACATGGAAAAAAAAAGTCACACCTATTTTAGGTCACACAGTTTTTATACAAGGTAGATTTCTGGGGAAAAGTGCAGCCACATATTCAGTCTAATATGATATTCTGGGCATTCTAAAGTCCTTTTCTTCCTCTGACATTTCACTATAGAACTGACATAACTTTGATACATGATGTTCCGGTTATCCCAGGGAGTTGTTATTTCAATCCCTACAAATCAAGAGCAAGACTTTTAAAATTCAAGGAGAATGAGAGATAATTTCATGGTTTACAGCAGGGGTTCTTAACCTTTTTTTTGTGTAATGGACCTCTGTGAGTGTCTGGTGAAAAACAAGGACACTTTCTTAGAATAATTTTTTTTTAACTGAAAGAAATCCTGGATTTCATTGAAAGGAAAGTGAAAACAAAGATGTTATTTTTTTTCTCAAATAAGTCCATAGACCCTCTGAAATCCATTTACAGAGTCCAAGAGCCCCTCAGGTTAAGAAACCCTGATTCAGAGGGAAGAAATTAAAAAAAAAGTCTATTTCCCCTCCCCTCCCATGGGCATTTAATATTTGCAAAGAAAGAACTGTTACATGGCGTTTTTTACAACAGAATAGTTTAGCCTCTTTTTCCCCCCAACCTATGCTACTTTTCTTAGGACCCCACAAAAAACTACTTAAAGCAAAAACTTTTAGGATTAAGATGAAGTTAACTCTTACCTACTCTGAACTCCTGAACAACTTATATTTGATCAGAAATGAACTCTATCCCTCACTTCCTCATAACCTCAAATCTGCTTTCCAAAGTTTTGCTTTGGCTGACTGATATCCATTCATTCAACTGAATGCTTACCATATATATTCAAGATCTTATGATAATGTTAGACTGTATACCCTTGTCCTGTGCCAGGTATCTGGAGAAAATCAGCCTGGAAATATGATTTGCCCAGGATCATAGATTTAGAATTAGACGAAACAGGGGTGGCCAGGTGGCTCAGCGAGTAAGAGCACCGGCTCCAGTGTTGGGACGACCTGGAGATCGAATCCCCGGCTCAGACACTCAGCACCACACCCAGAAATAACCTTGAGCAAGTTACTTAACCCCGATTGCTTAAAAAAAAAATAAAAAATAAAAAATAGAATTAGATGAAACTTCAGAGATTCAGGGGTGGGGAACCTGTGGCCTCGGGGCCACTTGTGGCCTTCTAAATCCTTGAGTGAGACTTTCTGACTGAGTCCAAGTTTTACAGAATAAATCGTTTTATGAAGGGGATTTGTTCTGTGGAGTTTGGATTCAGTCAAAGTGCTGCACTTGAGGACCTAGAGGGCCCCATGTGACCTCAAGGCCAAAGGTTCCCCACCTGGTGGAGGCTTAGGAAGCTTAAAATGACTTGTCTGGAAACATATGGGTACTAAGTGGAAGAGCCAGGATCAAATCCAGATCCCTGGACTAAAAAGCCCCCAGCACTTTCCCCACTGTATCATGTTCCTCTACCTCTGTTTAGAAACTGGAAGGAATCAGTGAAATGCCATTTTCCCTGGATCCTCTCTGCCCATGTCACTGCTCTAAGATGGGCAAAGATATTCTGAGATGTAGCTGCATCTGAAAGCAGGCCTGAGGTCTAGCTTTGAGACATAAAACAGATCAGTTTTCCCCTGTAGGATGTTCAGGAGGAGGACAGATGGATGAAAAAGTTGAGTAAACATCACACTGGGCAGGCTGATGGATGGACAGCATGTGGGAGAAGCTGAAGAGGCCTCCCAGCATACGTCACTAAAGGCCTCTTATTCAAGCAGCCATATTCAGGGTGTCTGAAGTAGAAAACTGCTATCTATAGCCTCAGGATGGAGAAAGAGGTCACAACAATTTCTAATGATATTTATAAAGTATGTTAAAGTCTAGAAAACCCTTTAAACACATTATCTAGTTTGGGCCTCAAGACAATCCCATAACATAGGAACTTGGGATCAGAGATTAAGGGACTTTTCTATGATCACACAGCTAGTGATCACCAGAGGCAGGATTTGAATCCCTACCTTCTTGTTCTCTACTCTTTTTATTTTGCCTCCTCCACTCCCTGGTCTGGAGCTTAGCAGCTGCTCTAGTTTTGCTGGGAGTCTGTCTTTGGAGATCTAACTCATTTCCTTGATTTCATTCATGCCCCAGACAGGCACTATTCAGTATGGGCTCTGTACCTTGTATTTACTAGTTGAAGATTCTCTTCTCTTCTAAAAAAAGGAAAGGTTTGTTTTATATGTCTGACAGAGATGGAGGGAGACTGGGATGGGGGTGGGGGGGAGAAAGAAAAAGGGGAAAGGAGAGAGAGAGAGAAAGGGAGATGGGGGGAGAGGGAGAGAGAGAGAGAGAGTGAAAGTATGTGTACACAAAAGCTCCCCAAAGCTGAGCTGGATTATCTAGAACCAAATCTCTTAGTCACAACTACAGCAGTCTCATGTGTCCAGGGCCTCAGGAGATAGGCAGGCACTATCAGGTGCTTTCAGGCTTCAAGGCCTTACCTTACTGCTTCCTGCTACTCACTTGGGAGTAGGGGTAGGGTGGGGGAGGGAGGGTAACAGACAACTAAAAAGCACTTCTAAATTACTTTGTGTTCCTAGCAGTTTGTTCTGAAATCAAGGACAATATCTCATGGGAGTCTCAAAACAAACTCTTTCCCCTTTGATTTAGCCATACAACCACAATAAGCCTTTCCACTTTATTTTTTTCTTAGACTGTTAACCAAAACTGTTTCCCAGCCTCTCATTTCAGGACATTCTAAATCAGCATGGACCTGAAGCTTAGAGCTGACAGGAGGAAGGCTAATCTATAAGGCTAGACAGCCAGCTAAATTCCCACAGACAAAACAATGATTCTTTGAGGTTGATTAGATACCAAAGGCCTTTTCAGCTCGAATTCTGGCAGATTGACCCACTCCAAGTGTCTATGATGGCTCAGTCAAGCTCCTCAGTGAACTTCACACAATAAAGGGATGATAGGCCTGGGGTGGGGAGGACAGATGGGCCCAGAGAGAGAGGTCTATTCAGTTTGTCTATCAGAGCTTAGTAGTAGGAGTCAGGAGCAGGGCTGGA
Source organism: Petaurus breviceps papuanus (assembly GCF_028583685.1). NCBI lineage: Eukaryota > Metazoa > Chordata > Mammalia > Diprotodontia > Petauridae > Petaurus > Petaurus breviceps. Next base: position 11,366,360 of record NW_027187360.1, on the reverse strand, counting down.
ACTAAAACACTGATTTCCTGACTCAGGAGGTAACTTGGGGGCAAATTTTCTATTCCTTCTCACCCTTCAGGCACCTTTACTAGGTTGTTTTAAAAGATCTCAGAATCACTGAGGATGAGGAAAACGATACCAGTATATATTTATTGACCTCTGTTTTAAAGTTTACAAAGTACTTTTCACAAAACAATCTTAATTAGATAGATACTGAAAGTATTTTTTTGCTGTGATTTTAGAGGAGGAAATTGAGGGTCTCAGAAGTTAAATGACTTACCCAGGTTAAACAGCTAAGTATTTGGACAGCAATGAAACTTTTCTTTTTCCTCCTGCATTCTCCTGGTTAGGATCCTTTACTCATATCGTTTCCATGACCCTCTGTTGAACCCCCCTCCATTTGTCTCTGAAGCTGACCCTGACCAGTACCACTCCCTGAATCAACTTATTTCATTTTTCCTTATATCAAAAGTTATTTGGTTCCTGATGCTGCCACCAGATGCTCCTACCAGAGCAGGGCTGGTGTGAAGTCTTTTTAATGAAGCATCAAATGCATAGAGCTGGGCTTGGAGTCAGGAAGACTTTTGGTAAAGTCACTTAACTGTGGTTTGCCTCAGTTTCCTCAAATCATAAAATGGGGATTAACAACAACGCCTACTTGGCATGGCTGTGAGAATGAGACGAAGTAATATTTGTAAAAGGCCTTGCACATGGTAGCACCAGATAAATGCCCATCCCCTTTTCCCCAAGGTATCCAGAATATAGTAGATCCTTAATAAATATAAGTTGAATGGCATTGGCCTTAAGTCAGGTGCTTTATTATTATTATTAACCATACACTTTGAGCAGTCTCACCCAAGGGGGTAGACCCCACCCTTTCTTCAGAGGCAGCTCTACAGAGCAAGGACAGGGAGGAAGGCCCTGGGGTAAGGCAGATCGGGGTTCAAATTCAACTTCAGAAGCTTCCTAGTTGTGTGAACCTGGGCAAGTCACTTATAACAATTTAAGTGGTTGCCTTAACTGTAAGATGGAATAACAGAAGCACCTATCTCACGGGGTTGCTGTGAGAACCAAAAATAAAATGCTTCTTTCTCTCTTTACCTTCCTCGATCTTGGCCCAAAGCCGCGGATACATGGGACCACAAAAGGTTGCCTCCCTAAGCAGTGGGGGGTGAGGAGGAGGTAAGCTGGGAGCACGGGGCTTGCAATGCCTCTCCAGGGGCGCCGGAGAGGGGTGGAGGGGGGCACGGGATGGCAGTAGTGCCCAAAGCCTAGAGATGGGGTGGAGAGGAGAGCTGGGGGACTAGAATGCCGGGCGGGGTGCTTACCTGGGGGCCGGCGCTGCCCGAGCTGCTGCTATCCGCGAGGCTGCTGCTGCTGCTACTTCTGCCGCCGCCGCCACCGCTGCCTCCAGTTCCAAGGAAGCTTATCTGTGCGTGCATGGGGCTAGGCCCGAGCTGAAGCAGAAGGCGCGGGGCCAAGAAGGCAGCGGGCCCGAGGGGGCTGCCTAGGAGAGGCCCCAGGCGCAGTCGGAGCCCGGCTGCCCCCCTGCCAGCGACCGCCGCCAGCTGCCAGACCATGGTGCAACCCCGCAGGGTCAGGGTGAGCCAGCCAGAGAGCCAAGGGCCACCTCTCAGCCCCGCCCCGGCCTGTCCCTCCCTCCCTTTCTCCTTTTCCCTCCCGGGATCAGGGCCGAGTGGGTGTCTCCCAATAGGTCCCCTCCTCCCCCCTTAAAGAGACCGTGCCTCCTCCCTTCCTCGGTCATGGGGGGCGGGAGGCAGGTTGTGTTGATCAGAGGAGGCCTTCTGAAGCAAGGGAGGGGGCAGGAAGGTGCACCTAGAAATAGGCTTGTGAACTTGTAAAGAGGGCCAGATTGAGGGTTGTTTTGGATTCCTTATTTGAGGGGACCGGGACCGTCTTTACCAAGCTTTATAAATGTTAGAACTAGAAGAACACAAAGGGCTGTGCAAGGCGTCCCCAGCTTTGGCTTTGGAGTGTGTTGTCCTGTCCTGACTCCTCGTGACCCAGTTTGGGATTTTCTTGCCAAAGATGCCGGAGTGATTTGCCACTTTCTTCAGCTCAATTTAAAGATGAGGAAACCGAGGCTGGCAGACGGCGACCCTTGTCCGGGGTCACACAGCTACTAAGTGTCTGAGCCCCGATTTGAACTCAGGCAGGTGAGTCTTTCTGACTCCAGGCCCAGAGCATTAATCAATGAAACTCCTAGCTGCCCTTGGCATAGGAAATGTGAAACCTTTGGCAAGTCACTTAACTTTCTGGCCCTCAGTTTCCTCATCTGTAAATTGAGGGGGTTGGATTAGGTGGTCTCTGAAGTCCCTTTTAGATCTACACACCTGTGATCTTAAAGTCATAGATCTAGAGCTGGAAGGAACTTGAGTTTATCTTCTTCAAAGCCTTCATTTTGTTGATAAGGAAACAGGCCCTAGAGAGAATGACTTGTCCAAGGTCACATTGATAAGTGTCAAGGTCAGGTTTCAAACTCAGGACCTGTGCGCAAGTTCAGTGCTCTTTTGACCAGGGGTAGGGAACCTGTGGCCTCGAGGCCAAATGTTGCCTTCTAGTTCCTTGGGTTCAGCCTTTGGCTAAGTCCAAGCTTTACAGAACAAATCCTTTTATTAAGAGGTTTTGTTCTCTGAAGTTTGGATTCAGTCAAAGGGCTGCACTTGAGGACCTAGAGGGCCACATGTGGCCTTGAGGCTGCAGGTTCCCCACCCCTGTAAATATACTATACTTGTCATTTGAACATTGAGCCTGAAGTCAGAAAGGTCTAAGTTCAAATCCCACCCAAAGTCTCTGACCAGCTGTGTGACCCTGGGCAAGTCACTTAACCTTTATTTGCACCAGTTTCCTCATCTATAAAATGGGGATAATAATAATACCTACCTTCCAAGATGGTCATGAGGATCAAATGAGATCATTTTAAAGCACTTAGCACAGTGCCTGGCACATAGTAAGCACCATATAAACTTTAGCTATTTATTATTATTGTTATTATTTTAGGGATTTAGAACTGATGAAACCTTAGTTCAATACTTATTTTACAGATGTGCAACATTCCCTCCACCTCCCCACACTGGCAGATTGTCTTCAACTGCTACTCCCCCCAGGGTTCTAAGGATAATCCTGGCTATTATGGATTATTATTTATCATTTATTAACGTTGTTTAAACCTAGATATGTGTGGCTAGAGAATTGTGTGACCCAAAAAGCTTACTGTAGAGGTCAAGTGGATCACAGAGACCTTCAGGGAAGCCAGATGGTTATAAAGAATGTTTAGATCCCATTTTCTAGTCACATAAAGCTAGGCTCAAACAATATTAATAAATGACATAATAATCCAAATTGTTCTCCTAAAACTAGTTCATAAACCATCATTCTGTTAAGTCATGCCTGACTCTTTGTGACCCCATTTTTATGGAGTTTTCTTGGCAAAGATACTGGAGTAGTTTGCCATTTCCTCTCTGGGGTCCCCATTTTACAGTTGAGGAAACTGAGGCAAACAGGTTAAGTGACTTGCCCAGGGTCACACAGCTAGTAAATGTCTGAGGCTTCATTTGAACTCAGGTACTCTTGACTCCATGCCCAGCCACCTCAATGCCACTGTCTACTTCCTCTTAATAATCAATCATTTGTGTTTTTTAGCAAAAGCTGTAGCAAGCGTAGTAGTTACAAAAGCATTTCCCCAACTCCCCAAACCAGGGACACATTCTCCCAAATATATTCGAAAGAGTCTAGTGGGGCAAGAGTACATGGTGAGGGACAAATGTAGGGAACATTCAAGGCCTAGGCAGTTCACAACTTCAGAACTGACGAACCTCAGTCCATTTCTTTCTTCTGAAGAAGATCAAGATATTGCCTATTGTCATGGATCGGGGGAAGGATGAGTAAGTCCAGTCTTTTGATTAGCTGGGCTAGGTCTTCATATAGTATAGTTTCTCAGCTGGATAAATCAATATGCTACGGGCTTGGCTCCTCATTGGGTGGGGTTACTGGTGGGCTCTGCTACTGGAGCAGTTGCTGCCAGAGAAGGCCGGGCAGGTCACCAAGCTGTTGGATTCTTCTAAGGGTGGCATCTCTGTTGTCTGATTTAACCTACTCTTGTCCCTGGGCTCAGTGTTTGATGGATGTTGTTGGGTGTCTAGGTTTGTATGGGTGTTCAGGGAAGATTATTGCCTCTAGTGTGAGGGCTGTGGAGCCCTTTTCAGGGCTGCTTTTCACCTCTGATGTCCAGCTGCTACCCAACTCTCACCTGTGGCTTCAAGCAGCTGTAGCATGTGCAGTGGCCACACCCCAGTAAGCCATTTTGACAGACAGGCTAGGCCAGTTTCAGGGTAACCAAGGAACCTCAAATCCATTGGTTGGTTGGGGTTGTGTGTGTCTCCTCCAAGCATGCGAAGACTTCCCCGGTGGAATAGGTGGATGTGAACAGTTTGTTCCAATGGGTTGTGAAGGCAGTGGGAGCAGGTGCCGTGGAGCACTTAGAACTTGGTTAGACAGAGGAAATGCCAAGGTCTTCCACTGCATCCCTAGCCATTGCCAGTTGTCTGGACTTTTGTATCACTACTGGACTTGGATCACTCTGGAAGATATAGTGAAACCTATGACTTGGGCAACTCTGCCTCACTTAAATCCAATTTATGCAGAAGTCAAAAGGCATCGCTCATACCATTTTACCATTTTTACCTACTTCAGACTCCTGTGGTGACAGGCAAGGGATGAAGCAGCAGGTGCAGATACACTGGGAGCTGTAGTCACAATCCTGCGCCCAGGTGGCTGGGGCCATAGGGATGTTTTTGAAGTAGCATTGGGATTGTCATCCACCGGGTGTCTGAGCAGCCTTTTAAGGATCACACTGCTTATCTTCTGGCATGAGGAAGGGACTAGAAAAGGTGCTCTAAAAATTGTGTGCTTCACCTAACCTAACCCTGGCCTGCTTACCATGGCAGGTAGGGATTCTACCCTGCAGTCAAAACACATACACACAAAAAATGTGCAGAAATTTTTGCAAAGGTGATTACTCTCACTGTTGGTAAATGCAATGTATACACACTTATAGACAACACGAAATCCTGTAGACCTGAAAGGCAAACAGCTCTTGTTGAAGAGAACTTAACAGGTACTGAAGCCAAATAGCAATCCAGAGTGAAACAAGGCTGGCAAATGAAGGCCAGCTTACTGAAGTCAGATCTGGATACATTTTTTTTTTTTTCAGAAATGACCACAGTGATAGGGAGCTCCATGAAGCTGGTATAGATTTCACAATCAAAACTAATCTAGTCAACAAGTTTCATTGCCCACTAAAAGGAGTGAATGACAGGCTTCCATTGCCACTTGCAGGAAAGTGCCACACCACCATCATCAATGCTTATGCTCCCACCCTGATGGGATCAAAGAAAAATTTTATGAAGACCTGGAGACCTTTATCATCAATGTACTGAAAGAGGACACATTTATAATTCTGGGTGACTTTAATGCCAGAGTAGGCACAGACTATCAGACATGGCAGGGAGTCCTTGGGAGGAATGGAGTCAGAAGCAGCAACAGTAATGGTCACTTACTACTGCAGACTTGTATGTTTCATGACTTCATCGCCAACACTTTTCCATTTACTTAAATGAAATAAAACTTCATAGATGTTTTCACCCTCACAGCAAATATGGCCATTTAATAGACTATGTCATTGTAAGGAGAAGAGACAGACAAGATGTGAGAGTGATAAAAGTCATATATGGAGAAGAGTGCTAGACAGAGGATAAATTTATCCCCTCCAAGTTAAACATTTACATTCAAAAAAATGGCAGCCCCAAGGCAAGACTTAGTGTCACCAGATTAGAACCCTTCTCCATGCATGAACACTTAGCTGCTAACTTGGAGGAAAGTAGAAACAATGAATGCATGGTTGGCGACAGAAACGGATTGAGCAGCTTTCAGAGATTGGTGTAAAGCACTGCATTTACCAGTCTGGGCCAGAATACTTGAAAACATCAAGACTGGTTTGACAAAAATGATGGGGAAATTCAGAAGCTTCTAAATAAAAAAATGAGAACTCCATAAGGTTTACCAGCAAGCTAGTTTGTCCTTCTTTACTTCCTTCACACTTAAATGCAAGTGACGCTTAGAGAGATGAAAGATTTTGACTTAGTAAGGAGGCTGATAAAATTCAGTTTTTATTCTGATAGTAACAATCCAAAGTACTTTTATGATGCCCTGAAGGCTTGTTATGGGCCAGAGACATATGGTGCACCTCAACTACTCAGTGCTGTTGAGCTAAGCAGAATTGGCAATATTTAACAAAAAAAAAACCACGAGATGCACAAATTTGAGGACATCTCCAAATGTTCATATGAATTATATGTGCCTGACCTGTGGTAGCATCTTCCAAGCTCATATTGATTTGATTAGTCACAGCTGGACACACTGTACCTTGACCCTGACCCACTGATGTCATTTTGGTTCTCTTAGAGAATGAAGGACAACAGCCAAACAACCGCTTGGGTGCTTGTAAGGGTTATGGGATTTAAAGATCTCCCATGCCCCATGGACGTGCTGACATAGCAGAGCAAGAGAAAAAAAAAAAGCCGAGCTAACGGTCCTGCGGTTGGCAGTTGGTGGCAGTTGGTGGCAGTTGCGTTTTTTTTTTTTTTTGAGTTAGAACTCCGGCTGAGCACTGCCAGGGGCCGGAGCTGCTGGGAGCACACTTCCAGGACGCTGGGTGGTTGCTGTGAGTGGGGAGAGGAGGACCTTTGCCTGAGGTAGCCTGTTCTGTTTTGAGGGCTTGAAAATGTGGGTGCTTTTTACTTTATCTACCTGTGCCAATGTCATAACTACTCTGATGGCTTTCACTTTCTGGTTTTGGGATTCAGTCTTTTGGTATCTTAATAAATTTTCTAGTTTATTTCCCCAAATGGCAAACCTGACGTATTTTGTGATGGATAATTATATCAGCATATTTGTAATCTCTATAGGCATTGTGAATATGGCATTGCTGATACAGTGCTAAAGTGCTCTTTAGAGGGTTTCTGTGTGCTTACAGCTAAACTAAGATTTAGACTAAGATTGATAGAAGCCTTTCTGCTTTGGTTCCCTCAAAGCCTCTGCTATGAGTTTCATAGCCCCAGTGACAGCCCTTTGAGATTGTAACCCCAATGACTCCCTATCACCTCCAGTATCAAATATGAAACCCACTGTTAGTCATTCCAAGACAAGACATGGTTTTAAGTATTTTCACTAACTGTCATTCATGCATAGAAGGCTCTCCCTCATCATTTCTACCTTCTGGTTTTCCTGGCTTCCTTCAAGTCATCTAAAATCTCATCTTTTATAGGAAGCTTTTCCCAATCCCTCTCAATGCTAGTGCCTTCGTTTGTTAATTATTTTCTACTTGTCCTGTGTATAGCTTGTTATTACATAACTATTTGCATATTGTCTTTCCCTTTGGATTGTGATTCTTGGGGAGAAGGGATTTTTCTTTCCCCTTTCTATCCCCAGCCCAATGCCTGGTACATAGTAGGTGCTTGGTAAATGTTCATTGACTGATTCACCCTCTGAGAAGGTGAGGGAGGTCTTTCCTGTGGAACAGTCTTTCCTGGTTCAATGCCTGTTCTTCCAGAAAGGTACTCCCACCTTAGGTTATGATGATCAGTCCCAATTCAGTCACTTACACTTCTCAGACTCTTTTCAGGCCGATGAATGGGGACAAAAACATGAGTATAGATTATGCCCTATGGACACGTTTATAATCTTTGCTGGCTTATTTATATGCAGTTGAGCAATTCTAGCCTTAGAACATCTTGAAGGTATAGAATATTTATTTTTAATCTGAAGGCCTTCCCTTTACATTTCAGTGTTTCCATTTTTTTCACCTAAATGACCTTTAACCTTCGCTCTAGTCTCACTAGGGCATCCTATTACAGAAGCAAAAACTGATGTCCAGAAAGGGGAAGAGACTTGTGCAAATGAACACATTTGTTTTGTGGTAGAGCCAGGACCAGAAGCAGAAATAGACTCACTCCCATCTACTCTTAAGAACCTGGTAGACACAACATCTTCTTACATGTATTGTAATCTAGCTGACTCCCACTGAATCAACCCTCCTCTCCATAGCAGGGATTTACAGCGGCAGTATTTTTAGTTGCAGCAGCAGCAGCAGCAGCAGCAAGATGAAATTTACATTAAAAAAACAGAAGGAAAAAAATAAACTTGAGAAAGATTTGTTAATTATGCACAACAAACCCTATTGATGTGGTAGAAATAAAACTGAATTTAAAGTCAGAGGATCTGGGTTGGAATCCTGGTTTTGCCACTTACAATCTGTGATCTTGAAAAAAAAATCCAACTTTCAAGTTTCCTCTTCTATAAATTGAGGAGGTTGGACTTGAAGGACTAGAAAGTCATTTCCAAGTCTAAATCCTAAACTTCTATGATGTGGCTATACTGTTTATTACTTATGTGAGCTTAGGAAGTCACTTTTTCTCTCTGGGCCTCAGTTTTCTCATCTAGGAAATGGGGATAACATTTGTTCAACCTCTGTCTTTTTGCATTATAGTGAGGAAAGCATTTTATAATCCTCAAAGCAGTATAGAAATGTGAATTATTATTTCTGCCAAATTTAGTTCCATAAAGTTTGGAACCAAGTCTTACCTAAACTTTGTATCAGTCCCAGATCTTATAAGTGTTCTGTGCTATAGATAGTGTTTAATGTTTGTTGATTTGAATTGAGTAGATAATTATATTCAGTATTTAAGTGTGTAATGAAGAGTAAGGAGGCCTTATTTAGGGCAGGGGAGTTTAACTGGGAGAACTGGGGAAGAGTGGAGGGATTAGCAATAGTGATCCTGCCTCCCCAAAAGGAGGAAGGGAATAAGCATTTATATAGTTCATACTGTGTTAAATGATTTTTTTAAAAGCAAGTATCTCATTGGATCTTCACAACTTTGAGAGGTAGATGCAATTATAATCCCCACTTTACAGTTGAAGAAACTGAGGCAAACATATGTTAAGTGATTTATTTACCCACAGTCACACAGCTAGTAAATTTCTGAGGCTAGATTGGCTACCAAAACATTTTCAAAACTGCACAGAAGGGAAAATTCAGGAGGAATCACAGACAAGAAGGAGAATTTTGAAATTAATATGTGGAATTATTATTATGTTGTTCAGTTTTATCTGACCCTTCGTGACCCCATTTGATGTTTTCTTGGCAAAGATATAAGAGTGATTTGCCATTTCCTTCTTCAGCTCATTTTATAGATGAGGAAACTCAGGCAAACAGGGTGAAGTGACTTGCCCAGGGTCACACAGTAGTAAGTGTCTGAGACTGAATGTGAACTCAGGAAGATGAGTCTTCCTGACTCCAGGCCCAGCACTCTAGTCACTGGACTACCTAGCTTCCTGGGAATTATTATAAACTTTTTTTAAGCAAGTGGTATGAAATGATGATTCAGTTTCATATGTTAAACAAAACGAGGTCTTCAGCTCAATTTAACCAAGAAAATGCCTTCACAATTAATAAAAGTTTATAGGTCAAAAATTTATCTTTGCAGTTCAACACCTTGTTATTTACTCCTTACGTTTAGTGATTACACATCGACTTCTGTGGACTGTGGGTTGGTCAGAAATCACCTGTCCTAGGTAAAAATAATGGTAATGGGTGGTGACCGTGCTGACAAATGATGCTGTTATTCAATGTGTCCAACTCTTTGTGATACAATTTGGGTGTTTTTGTTTGTGTTTTTTGGCAAAGATAATACTGTAGTGGTTTGCATTTCCTTCTCCCAATCATCTTACAGATGAGGAAACTGAGGCAGACAAGGTTAAGTGACTTGCCCAGGATCACACAGCTGGTAAGAGTCTGAGGTTTGATTTGAACTCAGGAAGATGAATCTTCCTGACTCGAAGGCCCAGCACTCTGTGCAGTATGGCGCCACCTAGTAGTTTCAGTGGGTAGCTCTAATGTCTGTGGTTTTTCATCTATTTAAAAGACAGCTTAGAATGAGAGAGCAATGTCAAAGACTCGCCAGCTGGGGGCAGCAGAGAGTAATACTTTGAGTCGGAGGAGTTGGAAATAGGGTTTCCCAGCTCAAATGGCATAGAGGACCTTGTTTAGAACAAGCGAAGTAACAGAATATTAAATTAGGAAGGGGCCTTAGAAATTGACTCTAATCCTTATGTAAATAAGAGGAAAACGAGGTGCTGAGAAACACAGGCCTAATAAGGAAGAAAAAGGGCAGTTTTCTGAAGAGCCTAATAAGGATGCAGAGGAATCTTGCCAATCAGCCTAAATTTTAGGGAAATACGCTGAAGTTGGTAACAAACGAAGGGGGATTTTTTTTTTTTGTTTATTTGTTAAGTTTCATTGGAGCTCAGGGTCATTTCTTTTGGAAATTTGGCCAACCAAAGCCTGTTGCCCATAATATTAACCTCACCTAGCTAAAACCTGGCTGGTGGAATCATAGTACTAAGGGAAGATTTTTAAAAAAATATTCCTGAGAGAAGAACCCAAAAGGGAGTTTGAGTTTCCCAAAGTAATCTAGCTTGTTCTATTTGTCGAAGAAACTTCCCAGTCAGATCCTTTGGTTACATTTATTGACATGTAAATCTCCTCAATCAATGAGGTTATGATTCTCTCTTTCATTTAAAAATTTTCAAGCCTAAAAGAATCTGAGATTGCAAATAGGTAAAGGAGTTCATTTTGCTGTCTCTCACTGATGTAATATTCCTTATGAAGTCACCTTTTGAAGCTCTGATCAGGGTTCAGGGTTAATTTTTGAGCTCTGAACCTATACTTAAGCATAATGAAACCTAAGTTTTAACCTCTGGAATTTCTGCATTGTGATAGATTTATTCAGCAACAGCTACCTATCACATGAACTCAATGGGGAAATACTCTTCTGATAACATAAGTAACAGAGAATGAGTAGAAAAGCATGGCCTAGTCCTTTAAGAATAGTGTCAGAATTGCTAAAGCTCAGAGTGAGCTGAGGCTAGCTAGGGAAGGGAAGGACAACACAAGGCTATTTTTTTTTTCTTTTTAGCTTATACTGGTGAAAGGAGGCAGGTAGGTGGATAGCAGGCTGGGTTTGGAGTCAGGTAGACTCATCTTCCTGAGTTCAAATCTAGCCTCCAACACTTACCAGCGGTGTGATCTGGGTCAAGTCACTTAAACCTCCTTGCCTCAGTTTCCTCATCTGTAAAATGAGCTGGAGAAGGAAATGGCAGACCACTCCAGTATCTTTGCCAACAAAACCCCAAATGGGGTCATGAAGAGTTGGACAGGACTGAACAAGAACATACGCCCTCCACAACTTTTCTTCTCTGAGGCTCCATCAATTATGTGGAGGTGATCTTCCTTCCTGAAGCTTTTAATGGAGCCTTTTACCATGTTAGTAAAGGCTTTGAATATGACACTGGCAACAGATCAAATTGGTTGGCCCAAGAACTATCTCAGCTAATTATGGGGAGCCATAGCACCTATTGGTTTTGGCTATATCAAAATATGAAACAAAAAAGGATTAAAAATGGGCCCCAGTCTTCTTTGTTCCCTTTCTACTACTGAAGTGATGGTGGCAGATTGATAGGAGAGGGAGCAGAGGAGACTAAAATTCATGTAGTTTTTGAACCTTCAAAAAGCTTTCATTTGGATGTTGGTGTTTTAAATGTGAACTTCTTGTCCAATGCCCAGAAGTGGATTTCTTGATGGAGGAGTTAAATCATGCCAATCATGACATTCCTGCTAAAACCAAAACCAGAAGAAAGAAGGAAGTTGCAGTTAAATGCTCACAGATATTCCTTGGAGAAGCAAAGAAAGGAGTTGGTAGAGTGGATTTTACTGTATTTCCAAAGGCAATAAGGAAGATTATTTTATGGGAAATTTGGACATCACATATTATAGTTATAATGTTTTTTTTAAAAATTAAATTCATTTTTTTTATAAACAAAAATTGATTTCCCTTCCCTTCCACCTTCCTCCATTGGGAAAAAAAGCAATACTGTTGTAATAAATATGCACAATCAAACAAAAGTAATTGCAAAAAGATCACCACGATAATAAAAAATTGTAACTTATTTACTAATATTGGTTGCTGAGAATTCTTCAGATGATTTTGTAACACCCTCCAAATTTAATCAACACACACTCCTATAAATTGGGAAATTATCTTAATTAAGGGTACAGAATAAATTCATTAGTTTTCAAACAAATGTATTCAAGATGTTTAGCTACTCTCCTCATCTTTAGGTAGGTAATTTATACTGAAAATTAATCTAGAACACTAACTCCTTAGTTTGACATTTAAGATGCTTCTGGATCGGCCCAGCCTATATTTCCAGCTTTATTTCACAGTATTCCCTTTTACTTACACGTTACTTGATCTTTTGGTTTCTGTGCTGTGCATATATTCCTTACACTTATTTATTCCTTACACTTTTTAGAATCTTTTTCTCTTTTTGAATCTCATCTAGTGCAGCTTCATGAAGCCTTCCTTGAGTCCTTGGGTGTTAGTGATCTTTTAAATGACCTTATTTTTACTTTTATCTATGTTATGCTGTTCCCTCCCATGCCATCACCACCACCCCCTCCCCAGCTGTAGAATGTAAGCTAAATGAGTTCAAGGCCTATCTCGTTTTTATATTTGTATTTCCTTCAAGAACGAAGGATTAACAAAAACAATTTGTATCCCTAGCACATCGTCTTGAAATAATAGCCACTTAATAAATTTTTGTTGAACTGAACTGAAAGAAATTCCTACTGTTTCAAAAAAAGATTTGAGGCAGACCTATGTAAATCATTGGGCAGGTAGGTGCTGGATAAAGTGTTGGGACCTGGAGTCAGGAAGACTCCTCTTCCTGAGTTCAAATGTGACCTCAGACACTTAGCAGCTAATGTGACCCTGGGCAAGTCTCTTAAGCCTGTTTGCTTCAGATACTCATCTGTGAAATGAGTTGGAGAAGGCAATGGTAAACCATTTCTTTGCCAAGAAAACCCCAAATGGAGTTACAAATAGTCTGAAATGACTAAACAAAAACAGCAACAACAATAACAACTTGATCATTTGGATAAACTTTAAAAATAAAGCTAATTGCACTGAAAGTGTGCTTAACTTAAAATTGAATAATTTGCTTCATTTTGCCAATTGGCTTTTACTCTGGAGAACCAGATGGTATGTCTCAGGCAGGTGGAGAGCCTGTCCTTGATACCATGGGCTTGAATTTTATCTTGCAAGTTTTCCTACCAAATCTTCATCCTGAAGGTTTTGATAGGTTGGCAAGGGGGATCAAGTTTTTGCCTGGAAATGGAATGTTTTCATTGTTGCTAGGTCACTCCACCTCAAAATAAATCAGGAGACCAGGTAATGAGATTCCCTCCTAAAGTACAATTGTCATTATGCCCTCACATCAAAGGTGTCCCAGGCCTTTCTTTCCATTCAAAGTTTAATTACCTGCTTATGCCAGTTTGGATACTTTCTGCTGAGATACTTACCATTGTGGGGGGAATGATTCCTGTAGTGTTGTAAGACAGGCTCAGAAAAGGAAATAGGAAATTGCATTAATTAGGACAGATTAAAATAGCAGATTTTTTACTGTAGTTTGTTCCAGTACCTGAACAGTTTTTACATTAATGTAGAATTAACTTTTAATTTTAACCTAATCAGTCAATGTGTATCATTTCAAGTAGGAACAGAATGTATCCCATTGAGGGGTAGGGCACATTCTTCTTGTTTCTCTCTTCCTACGCACTAAATGTTTATTTTTTTTAAACCAATAACACAGATTAAGTGGGCTATTAGTACAATGCAGTCTAGTAGAAACAGCTGAATTTGGAGTCAGAAGCCCTGGAATCAGAATCCTGACTCTTCTCTGTTTTAGTCATGTGGAAAAAAGTGAGAGGTGATATGGGGAAATGAATAGATTAGATGACCTAGCAGCCAGGAAGATCAGGGCTCAAGTCTTGCCACTGACACATACTGGCTCTGTGACCTTGAATATCTTCTTTCTAGACCCTATTTTTATCTGTAAAATGCAGGGGATGATCTCAAATGTCTTTTCTAATTCTAAAATCCTGTGATCTTGCTATTGGTATTACTAGACTGGAAAGTTGACACTCTTCACTTTGAAAGTGTAAAATCCTGAAATTTGGCTTTGTGTTTTGATCTTTTGGGTCTCGTATAGATAATCAACCAATTGATTAATTATTGTATCTTTCTGTTATGAACCTTTTGCTTTACTGCCATTTTATATCAGGTTGACAAAGTGCAGACTTTCAGAATAATAACAGCACACATACACACACATAACATATATATGTTTGAAAAGCATTTTTTTTGAATCGTATATTTGACTCAAACACCAGAACACAAATATGGAATAGAGAAAAGAAAAAAAAATACATCATAAACTTAAATATTGGAACTTAAATACAAAGTAAGAAAGGAAAAAAAAGCATGTCATATGCTTAGCAGAACACCAGAGAGGATTAAAAAAATGTAACAATAAGTTTTCATTCCAAGAGTCTGTATAATAAATAATACACATTGTGTTGAGAACTGTCCATCTTTTCTTTGCTTCCTTGTAAGTTTTCTTTTGTTCTCTGCTGTGTACTTTTTAACTTTCTTCTTTTTTTCCCCTTTCCCCATGGCTACAGTTAAGTTTTCATATTTTTCTCTATAGCTATAGCTATATGCATACACACATATATACATACATGTATAGACATATACTTTCCCAAACAAATTCTACTCTTGATCTTTGTTTATATGTTTGTGCATATCTCTTGTTTCCTATCCCTCCTGCCTCCTCTACTTTACTTCTACCTGCTACCTTGACCTCCTATTACTTGCCTACCCCCCTCCAAGGATCCCTCCCCATCCTCCTGATGGGGTGCTTGGGATCTATGTTTGTAAAATCTATTTGTAAACCCAATTTGTAATACCAATTTGTAACATCAGGAATGATGGGGTGCTTGGGATCTATATTTGTAACATCTGTCTGTAAAACTTTGTAACATCAATTTGTAAAACCAGCTTGTAAAATCACACTCCAGGCTCAGAGCATTAACTCTGCCCCTTCTCACCCCGCCCCTAGCTTCAGAGCAATAACTCTGCCCAGCAACAACTATCTCAGCTTGGAACAATAACAAACTATTCCTATGAATCCTTCACTAAAGTATCTATAAACATTCCAGCTTAGGCAACTGTTATCTCCCGATTGTATAGTGTCTCAATGCCCCCATGAATCCTTCGGTACCCTATCTCTAAGTTGACTCCTTGGCTGCTTCAATGAATCCTTCAGGACCCTATCTCTAGGTTAACTCCTTAAGCAATTATCTCTCCCTAACCTTGGTTCTCAGACATCAATCCTGTCAAGCATGACACTGATAGGTGGCAGACTGGGCACTTCTCAGTCAGCCCTTGACTGCTTGCTCACTTAGTGACCTTTTAAGCCTAAAACCACATCTCCAGGTACCCCTCCCCCCCCAGGGCTACCTCCCCTGGGCTTTTTCCCAGTGAATCATGGGTACTACGTTACATAAAACTTGCATGCTCCTTTAAACACTGTCCCCACCTTAACTCCTCCCTAATCCCACCCTTAATCACCTAGTTAGCATAATTGGCATGGGTTCTACTATGGATGACTATATAAATCTTAATTTTACCCTTTGAGGTTGCAGGTACCCTAAGGATCCTTGCCCGCTGTAAGAAGTATAATAAACTTTTACAACTCTGACTCCAATTAGGCTTGAGTTGAATTCTTTCCAGACTGAATCGAAGTTTCTGGTCTTAAGATAAGATCAGAGTTCCTGCTGAACCTATTGTGAGCCATTCCTCATCACTCCCATTCCCATAAATCTAAACCTTCTATAACCCCCTTTTACCTATTCCCTTACCCTCCCTTCTAAAGATCCCTCCTTTGTCCTCTCCCCCCATCCCCCTACTTCTTTTTTGCTTCTGAATTTAGAAAACTTTTATACTCTTCTAGAAAATATATATGTATTGTTCCCTCTTAAACCCATTCTCAAAGAAAGTAGGTTACCAGAATTACCAGCCCTCCTCCCCCATTTATTTCCTCTGTATCGATTCTTCCTTTTGCACCTCATTTGTATAAAATAATTACTCTTTTTAGCTGTTCCTAAATAGTTTTACTTTTTAAATACATATCATACTCAGGTTTACCCTAGTCTTTCTTATGAGCTACCCACTTATTAATAAGAATTTTAGACACACATTTTACATATATGAAAACTAAATGGTCTGTCCTTATTGAATCCTTTATAATCAGTCTTTGGTATGTACCTTATATTTCTCTTGGCTCTTGTATGTCAAATATTCTCTAAGTTCAGGTTTTCTTTTTTTAACAGTCTTGAAAGTCTGAGAGTTAATAAAATGTCCATTTTTTTTTCATTTAAAATTATGCTTAATTTTGCTGGATATGATATTTTTGGCCAGAGCCCAAGTTCTTCTCTTCTTCAAAATATAGTATTCTAGGAGCTGTGGTCCTTTAATGTCTCTGCTGCTAGAGCTTGTATGATTCCAATTGTGGCACCATCATTTTTAAATTGTTTTTTTCTTGTTGCTTTTAATATTTTTTCCTTGAACTGGGGTTTTGGAATTTGACTATAATATTCCTATGAGTTTTCCTCATTGCATCTCTTTTAAGTGGTGATTGATGGATTTCTTTCTATTTCTACTTTCTCCCCCTTCAGGACTTTAGGACAATTTTCTTCAATTATTTCTTGTATTATTGTATCAAGATTATTTTTTTTGATCACAACTTTCAGTTAGTCTGATTACTTTTGTGTTTTCTCTTGATCTATTCTCCAAATCTGTTGTTTTTCTTGTTTTACTTTCCTTTTTTGACTTTCCAATTTTTAAAAAAATTTTTGGTCTTTATTGATTTGTTTGTTTACTTTTAGTTTACAAGATTCAGATCCACAATTCCTTGAGTTTCAAATTTACTCTCTCTCCCTCCCCTCCCTGTTTTACTTTCTCTTCTATATATTTGTTATTCATATTTTGTTTAGTTATTTCTTGATCTTTTATCTTTTCACTGACTTTACTTTGCCCAATTCAAATATTCAAGGTGTCATTTTCTTTCTTAAGAGTCTAGATCTCCTTTTCTAATTGGTTAACTTTCCTTTCATAATCTTCTTGTTTTTCTTAGATTAGACTTATTTTATTTTTAATTTTTCTTCCATCTCTGTCATTTGATTTTTAAAGTCTTTTTAAAGATCTTCTATGAATTCTTTTTGGGCAGGTGACCATATGACATTAGTCTTTGGGGGTCTCTTTACTTCAATATCTTCCTCTGAAGATGAACCCCATCTTCTCTGTTCCTATAATAGCTTTCTGTGGTTGGATTCTTTCTCCTTTGCCTGTGCATTTTTTGTGGAAATAGCTTAATTTTTGTAATCACCTCTAGCCCTAGGTGCCTCTTGCCCCAGCTCTTCAGTTCTTCCCTCTAGCCTGAAACTAAAGCTAAACCTCCAACCTCCTGTAAGTGCCCCCAGCCAGGGGCTTTCAGCCCTACTGCTTCTACACTCACCTCAGTGTGTGCTGGTTCCTTTCCCCCCCCCCCCCCCTCCCCTGTGAGTCTGGCATTCCTGACGCTCCCTCAATTTTCCCAGGCTTAGACTCCCATTCCACTCACTGTCCTGGGGTAAAAGTTCCTGTGGCTAGGGCAAAGGCAGCCTTTCAAACCTACTAACCCCAGGGCTTGCTGCTTGTTGTTTAAGCAGCTTTCCCCTTTTTGTTTCATCTTTAGCACTATCAAATCTCATCCTGGGATTTTTCTTCTGATCTTCTCAAATTGTCCCTGGAAGACCCCTGTTGTGCCCTATTCTTATTTATTTTTGCCTGCTCTTTGTTCACTCTAAGGTGATATTTTATCTCTTCTGTAGGGGAAAATCTTGAGAACTTGGAATTTTCTGACCTACACCATCATCTTCCCAGAATCTTCTTGAAAAGCACTTTTCAGATATTCTCTTCTTTGATCCTCAAAAAACCCCCTGGGAAGTAGGTGTTATTGTTGTCCTCATTGAGGAAACTGAGGCAGGCAGAAGTTAACTGACTTTCCCAGTCACTAGTGTCTGAGACTGGATTTAAATGTCAAGTTTAGTGCTTCTAGTCCCTTCTTTGCCTAATTGTTTCTACAATTTATTGTAGTCTTTAGATTATTGGGGTAGGAATTGACCAGGAGGGAGGGTCAGGGGTTCAGCTCTTGTCTTTAGGTTCTAGATAGCTTATGAAAATTAAAGTAACAAATCATCATTAAATCAAATAGTTATTAAGTGCTTAGTATATGCAGTCATTGTGATAACTGCTGGGGTTAAAAAGACAAAAATAAATGCAAAAAATATGTGTGTGTTTATAAATAAAACTGTATGATTAGAGCTAGAACAAGGAAGCAAGGGTTCTTGTGAGTAGAATACAGAGTTGAATTTAAGGGTTGAGATTGTGAAAGGAGGGGAGTTAAGCCAAAGCAGATATAATGGTTTGGGAAAGTCCTAAGGGGTAGAGAGAGAGACTGGACAATGTTGAGAGAACAATGAAAGGTTTAGGAAAAATAAAGCACTGGGAGAGGTGGAAGGATGGAGATTATGATCACATAAAAGAATTTCAGAATTCTTGATCACAGAAATGGAAGAACACTTACAGATGAGGGCAAGATCAGGGGTGGGACATCCCCATATGTTGGTATAGCTAAGATGGTCTGGAGGAGACTGTCATGGCAGATGTATAGATTGAGGAAGTGTGATGAGGTTTAGAGTTGGTAGAGCTGGTTTAGATGTGAAAGAGCTCATTCAGACCTCTGTAGCCATGGGGAGTTTTATTTTACATGAAAAAGCAGCACGGACCTCCTAGCATTAAAGCTAAGTAAGATACTGATATTTGGGGGAGTCATGCTCATATGGAGGTTTCAGAATGATGATGTAGTTTTTTTTAGAGGTTTTTATAGAGGTTAAAGATTAAGGACAGGACAGGATGACATAGGATGAGGGAGGTGTAATGTCATGCCAAGGAAAGGCAACTTCCCAAGGTTCAAAATACCAGCATAGGTGCTCTCCATTTTATTCAGTGACCAACCAAGAACAGAGAAGATCAAAACATGACATCATTCAAAATACAGCATTTACTAAGTGTGATTAAATAATCTCCAAGTACTACCCCAGCCCAGGACCTTCCATTCATTCAATCAATTACAAAGTCCCTGTTCTAAATACTACTCCACCCCTAGGCTGTACCTTCATTTAGTCCACCACAAAGCCCCTCTTCTCAAATGGAGATTAGTTTCCAATCTAAGTAAAGTACATTCATTTGTTCAACCATAGAACACAAAAAGGTCAAAAGTTCCCCACCCCTGGATCACAATTGAATCTACCCCAGAGTTACATCAAGTTTAAGCACAGCACTTAATACCCAAATGGAGGTCTTTTCTTCATCTTGACATAAGGCAAGTTCTCAGCAATCTTAGTTCCTGGGGAGACAAGGCTTAGCAAGGCCACAAGATACATTGCCAGTCCCTTCATTAATTCATCCTCTGTCTGTAGATCAGTCCTAGAACCCCTGAAAACATTAGCAAAACCCTCTCCCAGGATTTCTGTAAACATACAACAAGAAAATCCTTCTTCAGGGCTTCTGAACCAACAGAAAGGTTCCCAGACCCCTGCAACAACAGCACTGTCCTTCACCAGTGGACAGTATTCATTCTCTGTCTGCAGGACAGTCTCAGTAGCTCTTAGCCAACAGCCAGGTTCCAGGACTTCTTCAACAAAAGGACTGTCTTTCACCAGTGGACAAATCTGGCAAAACAACATCAAAACAGACAAAGTACCAGCAAAACAGCCATGTCTCCTCAGTCCTTGGCAGCTCAGGGGGCAGGTCTCAAAAGTCCAGGGCAATTCAAAGTGGCCCCCAGCAATTCTCTCAGTCTCTCTCTGCCTCCACGAGGTGCTGCTTCCAAAAAGTTCTTCTGCCTCTCTCTTGTCTCTCCAAATCTACGTCACCAGCTCCTCCCAGGACTTTCTTTTCACATCAACAAGTCCATCCCACAGGTGGGATTAACAAGCTCTGGGTTTTAACACAATCAATTTGAAAACCAAGCCAATACAGGGGAATCTTTATATTCCATTACTATCACAGGAGGCAAAGGGAATTCTTTATGGTTTAAGGATTTAAGGACAGAGCAGGAGGACATAGTTTAAAAATTAAAGGATGGGGGAACACAGGATAAGGGGACAAGCAATTTTTTGGGTACAGGTTCAAGATAATAGAGGAAAGGACTTTAGGCACCTTCAGGTTACAGAATAAACTAGGGGCTTCACAAAGACAACTCAATATTATTTTTAACTCTTAGGGCACTGTATCTGCATCACTGGGTGCTTAAAGGAATTAAGGGAATATCATCATGTATGTTGAAATTCCCTGCTATGTAAGGAACTTACATTCTAATTACATGTACATATATAAGCATAAACATAACATGCAAAATTAATTCAAGGTAGTTTTGGGAGTGAGTGTGATAGCATCTGGGGCATCAGAAAAGGTTTAATGCAGAGATTGATACTTGAGTTGAATCTTGAAGGAGACCAGGGATTCCAAGATGCAGAAGTAAGGAGGGAGGGCATTCTAGTGAATTGCAGCCAGAAGGGGATATATGAGGAATAGCATGTAGCCGAGCATGGCTGGATTACACATTCCATGGAGCGAGCATGGCTGGATTACACATTCCATGGAGAAGAGAAATGTACATGAAGACTAAAAAGGTAGGAAGGTGCCATGTCATGAGGAAATTTTAAATGCAAAGCAGCAGGGCTTTATGTTTGATCTTAGTAGTAATAGGAAGCCATTGAAATTGACTGAGCAGAGGGATCACATGGTCAGGCCTGTTCTTTAGGAAGATCACTTTGGTTACTATGTGGAAGATGGATTGCAATGAGAAGGGGCTTGAGGTAGGGTGGCTAAATAGTTTTAGAACTAGAAGGGACCTTAGAGGTTATTAGAGGAAAGGACTTTAGGCACCAGATGAAGAAACTGAGGCCTAGAGAATTTAAATGATATGTCCAATGTCACACATGGTAAGAAGGAGAGATGGGATTCAAAGTGAGGCTCCCTTAATTCAAAGGACACTGTCCCTCTTTGCATTGCTTCTTGTAGTTGTTTCTCATTCTTTTCTACCTGATATAGTGAGCATATGGTGTATTTTAAAGAGGGGATGCGTCCTGATGGCTGGATATGGCATTTCCATTCTGGGTTCTGAACATTTTAATTACTGGAAAACCTTGTGATCTGTAAATTTTTGTCGGAGGTATTTTATATTAAACAGTTTTCTCTGTTGCTGTAGTGTATATGCCAGTTGATTTAAGATTTAAGGGAGAGAGACTAAGCTCACACTCACTGGAAACATATCTGGTGGTGATTTATTAATATAAAAACGAAAGACACAAGAAAGGGCATGTAAGTCTGTGACGATGGGCCCATTTTCTATTGATCTGGGAGAGGCCAAGGCCTACATGAGGTCCAATCAGAAAGAGGTCAGGCTGACCGTAAGTGGCTCCTGAACACTGGGGCTTGTCACAAGCCTCATCCAGCTTTTCTACTGAAACTATAATTATACTATTTTGGTAGAATAATAATAATTAGTAATAACAGCTAGTATTTAGATGTACCAGGTACTGTGCTAAGTGCTTTACAAGTATTATCTCATTTGATTGTTAAAACAAACCTAGGAGGTAGGTGCTGTTATTACTCCCATTCTACAGATGAGGAAAATAATGCAAACAGGGGTCATTCTCCTTGCCCAGGGTCACACAACTAGTAATCATCTGAGGTGGGATCTGAACTCAGGTCTTCCTGATTCCAGGCCCAGTGCTCCATCCACTGCTCCAGGTACTAGATGTGTGATTTCATAGGTACAGGGAAGCCACAAGGGAGAAAATTCCTTTTACCAGATCAGGCTGGTCAGTGATTTGCCATGGCTTAGTGTACTGCCTGGTACTGCACTGGTTGGTTGGTTGCTGTCCTTCATTCTCGAAGAGGACCAAAACAACATCACCGTGCTAAAGTCAAGTTTCAATGTGTCTGACTGTGGCTGATCAGACCAATACGAGCTTGGAATGCTCTACTGCAGTTTCTGTGAGAGGCAGAAAATGAATCTTGGTCTTCTGGCTCCTAAGGAATTCATTTATTTACTCTTCTATGCTGCCTTTCACACTCTTAGGAGTAAATAGTGGGAACAAATGTCCTTTACAAACGTACTGCTTTGGGTCTG
Source organism: Petaurus breviceps papuanus (assembly GCF_028583685.1). Taxonomy (NCBI): domain Eukaryota; kingdom Metazoa; phylum Chordata; class Mammalia; order Diprotodontia; family Petauridae; genus Petaurus; species Petaurus breviceps. The sequence continues at coordinate 11,344,088 of NW_027187360.1, read as the reverse complement.
AGAAAAATCCTAGGTATCTCTGAATGAACTGATTAGAAATAAACCAGATTGGTATCAACCACTCTGTTTCCTTTGACTTGCTGCTCACTCCCATATCCTCCCCATCTAGGGGAGAATGGAGAGAGCACAGGCAGACAGAAACATCTAGAATGCCTGACAAACACAGGTTCTGAAATCAAAGAAATTTCTCTCCCAACCCCTATATGTATCCTTATCTAGCTTCTGATTATGGATTTAAAATGTACATGGGATCTACTGGCCCTAGACCAGTACATTTGTGAATGTTTCCAGGTCCCTTTGTCTTCTTGAGTAGAAAAACACAATCTTCCTAACTACGATTGCTACTTAGATCCAGTCTGTGGTTCTGGACTGGGCTGGTTTGGTACCACGCAGACAGCTGAGAAATTGGGCAGCAGTGAAGCTGGTTAGAATATGCATCTTTGTATCCTCTTCACAAATGTGTACCACTGGGAATGTGAACATTCTCAAGAAACACCATACTTAGATAAGAGGAGTCAGAGGTGGTGTTTCTCTTATTTGGGATTGAGACATGGGGTAACTTGCTGTCTCAGTACTTATACCTCTGGGATATTTGCATGCATTTTGGTTACATTATTCATTCACTTGCCCAACAAATACTTTTTGAGTTTTCTGCTTATGCTGAGCATAGCAGGGGACCTGAAGTTGTACCAGACATGGTCCTTGACGTTGAGAAACTTCTAGGAAAGTAGATGAAAGAGACAGTTACACAGATATCTGTAATACAAATCAGTATGTGATAATGTTTATGAGTTATAAGACCTCAGAGCTATTCTAGTCTAAACCCTGCTTTTACAGATGAGGAAACTAAGTCCCACAAAGAAGGGATTTGTAAATCTTGTTCTTGAGCTCAGATTTCCTGACTGAAAAACCCATTGTGACATGCTCATTGTTTACATTTGTCTCAATTCCCTGTTACTCTGGTGACTCTAGAGGGGTCAACTAGAACCAATCAGCAGAAGTTACAGGGGGGTAGATTGTTACTTAACATAAGGATCGCTTAAACCACAGGATAATTTCCCAAGCAAAATTCCGCCCAAACTCCTCTTCCAGGCATTGTCCATCTGTCATGCTGATCCAAGATATACAGGGTGTCCCAAAAGTCTTAGTGCAGTATTAAACATTGCTCTGTGTGTACTTTGAACTGTAGTTTCAGACAAACTTGAATAGTGAAGTTTAATAGGAAGGCATACGTAGCAGGTTAGACTAGCTTTAAGGTCTCATAACTCATATAACATTGCATATTGATTTAAGCTTTGCTTAACACTGCACTAAGACTTTTGGGAGACCTTGTATATACTGATGTACCAATTTAATAAGTTGCCTGCCCTATTGCATGTCATAATCTGGGCCATCAGTGTTTTTCATTGGCTTTTTTGGGTATGGATTAATAGGCTGATATCTTTTGGGCTTTCATGGATCTTATAGTAGACAGGCTGCTGGATTTGGAGCAACAAAACCTGGGTCTGAATTCTGACTTTGCAACTTACTGAATGTGTGACCTGAAGAAAATCATTTAACCTCTCTGTGCCCCAGTTTCCTCATTTGTAAAATGAGAGGGTTGGACAAGGTGACCTCTTTAGCCCCTTCCAGCTCTAAAGTCACTTGCTATTGCCTTAATTTTGTGATTACATGAGAACAGTATAATATCTTCTGTTCAAAGGAGCTCCTAGAGAACATCACCACAGGGATGCTGCCCTCAGTCTGGGCCTTGCAAGGACCTCCTCCATGGCCATGGCAAACACCTAAGCTATTCTGAAGCTTTTAAACAGCATTTATTAGGTTTTTACTATTTGCTGAGTGCTGAGGATACAAATAGAAAAAGAGTGCCCTCAAGAAGCTCACACTCTAACTGTGGGAGAGAACATATATCAGAGAATTCACTGGAGGGACAAGTGAATAGGTCCAGTACTCCTAAGAGTACATCAGTGAGGCAAAATGGCAAGACTCAAGGGTCCTTGTGGTACATTTATAGGTCAGATGTAAGTGCCCCAATGTCTTCTGGGCCTAGATGCAAGACTGCTGGCTGTAAGGTTTGGAGGACCTTAGGACGCAGTGGCAGGGCATATAGTAAGACCTGGTGGTCCTCCATCTCCCTGGAAGGATTGGAATTGGTGCCTTTAATCAGGGGTGCCAAAACTGTGGTCTCAAGGTCACATGTGGCCTTGTAGGTCCTTGGGTGCAGTCCTTTGACTGAGTCCAAGTTTTACAGAACAAATCCTTTTATAAAGGGTATTTGTCCTGTGAAGTTTGGATTCAAAGGGCCTCACTTAAGGACCTAGAGGGCCACATGTAGCCTCAAGGCTATAGTTCTCCACCCCTGCATCTAAACTCATCCAAATAGTGTGAGCAGCTCTATTTGTTCTTCCATCTCATCTGCTCCAGGGGTCTGGGCATACCAGGGAGATGTAAAAGAAAGGGGGGAATGGTGTCTCTCCTGGTGGCTGTTCTCACCCATCAGTCCTGAAGGGGGTATTCTCCCAAAGATACCGCATAACTGTGAATAATAGAGTACCATGACCTCAGAAGAATTTAATACCTCATTCTACAGTTGAGGAAATAGAGGCTCAAGGAGGTTCAGTGATTTGCCCAAAGTCACACAGATATTAAGAGGTTATGGTATATAGAACACCCTGCTAGGTAGTAGAAGAGATATAAAGTTTAGATGATAAGTTTATATGACTTAGAGCTAGAAGGAGCTTAGAGATCACCAAGCTAGTTCAACCCTCTAGTTTTACATAGAAGTGATACCTCTAAAGTCTCATGTGTAAGTAGCAGCAAACATTTGGATTCAGATGTTTTGATTCCAAATTCACTGCTCTTTTCATTACCTCATGCTAAAGAAATACTTCATTATTAGAGCTGTCTAAAAGTGGAATAGGTTATCTCAGAAAATCTTAGGGTTACAGACTTAGAGTTAGAAGGCATTCTAGAGGTTATCTAGTCCTAATTCTCTCATTTTACAGATGAGGAAACTGAGACTTAGGGAGATTGAGTGACTTGCCCAAGGTTACACAGATAGGTCAGGATAGGAACCTAGACCCAGTGATTCCAAATCCAGTCATTTTCCCATTGTTCCATGCCTGCCCCTGGAAGTATTCAAGCAGAGGCATTCAGGTTCCAGTAAAGGATATAGAAGATGGTGGAATTTGGATGCTCCTTCTGGTTCTTTTCAAGTCTGAGATAATTTAATTTTTTGATGTTTTATTAAACCTATAATTATTATCTCTCCATCCATCCATCTATTTTTCTATCTATCTATCTATCTATCTATCTATCTATCTATCTGTCATCTTTCTTTCTTTCTTTCTTTCTTTCTTTCTTTCTTTCTTTCTTTCTTTCTTTCTTTCTTTCTTTCTTTCTTTCTTTCTTTCTTTCTTTCTTTCCTTCCTTCCATCCATCCATCCATCCATCCATCCATCCATCCATCCATCCATCCATCTATCTATCTATCTATCTATCTATCTATCTATCTATCTATCTATCTATCTATCATAGTGGATAGAGAACTGGGCTTGGAATCAGGAAGATTCATATTCTTGAGGTCAAATCTGGCCTTAGACACTGGCTGTGTGACCCTGGGCAGGTCACTTAACCCTATTTGCTTGAATTTCCTCATCTGAAAAATGAGCTGGAGAAGGAAATGACAAGTTGTTCCAATATCTTTTCCAAGAAAACCCCAAATAGGGTCATGAAGAGTCAGATATGACTGAAATGACTGAACAATACTATCCATAAGACACTGTACCAGGTGCCAGGGAATACAAAGAACAAATAAAACAACCATGTCCTGAAGGATCTTATATTCTACCAACTAGAGGGATATAATATGTATACACCTAAGTAAGTAGAAAGCAATAACAGGAGGGAGACAGCATTAGTTACTTAGAGGCTCATCAATGTCTTTTCCTAGGAGGTGGTGCATGACCCTTAACTTTAAAGGAAGCTAGGGATTTTAGGAAGCTGAGGTAAGGAAAGAGTGCATTTTAGGCATGGGGGGGCAACCTGTGAAAAGACATGGAGATAGGAGACAGCCCCACAAATGAAGTGAATAGCAATTAGACCATAATATTTGGCTATTGTAGAGATGAGAGACAAGGCAAGCACCCAGAGAGACAGAACAAATACTAAGGTCAGTTTTCAAATGTAAAAGAACCTAAATATTAAAGTGAAATATAATTCAAGCACTGAGCACTTTCAATGCCCAAGTAATAATGCCAAAGCTTCCATGAATGAGGGACTGTGTTGCATATTCATAAAAGTGGATGACCAATGTGTTATTTTCTCAGATAATTAATTGTGTGTCGTGAATGTAATTGAACAAAGGCTGTAAGAAAACGGAAAATGATAATGAACTTTCTTTCTAAGAGAAGCAAGTAAAAACTTCATTAAAGTGAATTGTTTTCTTAAGTAGGAGAGCTAGTTGCCTAGCAGGGTGGGAGTCATGTGATCAAATCTTGGCTCTGAGCTAAATCCTTCGACCTCTATGGAGTCAGACTCTATTTATAATCCTTTTTTTTTTTTTTTAAAGCCTGCTTAAAGTTTATTAGTTTCTGTTGTGTACTAAGTAAACTAAATTACTGAGGCTCTTGGAAAACATAGGTGACTTGGACTGTTTAAAAAAAAGTGTGGTTTCTTTTCTTCAGTTTTGGTGTTTTCCTTTTATGTTCCTTAACACACACACACACACACACACACACACACAACACAATCACAACTACTTCTACACTTAAGCCCATCCTGGCTAATTTAAGGGGCCAGGTAGGAAGGGAAAGGAAAAGGAAAGGGATGTAAAGGGGAGGGGGGAAATGGATTCTGATATCTGCCAAATTCAGACTTCATATGTATAGTAGGTATCATGCTGCTTGCCTTCTTTTTAAATATTATTTATTTTATTTATTTGTTTGTTTGTTCATTTTGCTTACCTTCTTAATGGGTGGGAGAAGAGCTGGAGGGAAGGAGAGAATTTGGAAAGCAAAAGAAAAAAAAAGTGAATGTTAAATAAAAGCAAAAGAGAAAAAGTGGGGAAGCAGAGAGGATGCTGCCACTCATGCAGAAGGCCCAGGGCTGGTTTTTCGAGGCTCTCTGACATGCCACTTCCTTATAGCCTACAGAGCCAGGTCATGGGCTATTGTGTCCTGAGCAACCTGGAAAGTTCTTGAGTGATCTGAGGATTGCCATATAGCTGTCATGACTGCATGACTCAACTTCCTGAAGAAGAAAGAGGACAACTAATGACCTAGGTTTCATCTTGGACCAACATGGTGGGGGATCGCTTCCCCTGAGTGCTTGATACTTGTACAGAATCTCTTAATGGAAATAGAACCTAGATGCCTTAGGTAGTAGTCATGTGTTGCTCCAAGTGCACTTTGGGAAGGGATTGCTGCCACAGGTTTCTTGCTTCTTGTGATGATGAAAAAGTAAACCTTAGTGCTGCCTCTAGAGCAGCCCCTGAAAGGCAGTGGGCTGTAGCAGATCATACAAGTAACGACTCCAAGGAAGGGGCTCCTTGGCTGTATATCCCATTTGTATAGAAGATAATGGGGGGGATGCTTAAAGGCAATGAAAAATTTTCTAGTTCTTTGGATTTCTCTACATTCTATTTCTGAGTGCTGCCTCCACTGAAAGGCAGGGAAGACTCTCTCTTGACCTCGGGAGCTGATGGTGGTGGTTTGACCTGCTTGGTAGACGTAGCTGTGATAGTAATGGCAATTAAAGATTCCCCTGTATTGGCTTGGTTTTCAAATTGATTGTGTTAAAACCCAGAGCTTGTTAATCCCACCTGTGGGATGGACTTTTTGATGTGAAAAGAAAGTCCTGAACTGGGAGGAGCTGGTGACGTAGATTTGGAGAGACACTAGAGAGAGGCGGAAGATCTTTTTGGAAGCAGCACCTCGTGGGGAGAGAGAGACTAAGAGAATTGCTGGTGGCCGCTTTGAATTGCCCTGGACTTTTGAGACCTGCCCCCTGAGCTGCCAAGGACTGAGGAGACATGACTGTTTTGCTGGTACTTTGTCTGTCTGTTTTGATGTTATTTTGCCAGATTTGTCCACTGGTGAAAGACTGTCCTGTTGAAGAAGTCCTGGAACCTGACATTTGGTTAAGAAGCCCTGAGACTGTCCTGCAGACAGAGAGTGAATACTGTCCACTGGTGAGGGACAGTGCTGTTGTTGCAGGGGTCTGGAGACTGTCCTGCAGACAGAGTGAATACTGTCCACTGGTGAAGGACAGTGCTGTTGTTGCAGGGGTCTGGGAGCCTTTCTGTTGGTTCAGAAGCCCTGAAGAAGGATTTTCTTGTTGTATGTTTACAGAAATCCTGGGAGAGGGCTTTGCTAATGTGTCAGGGGTTCTAGGACTGTTCTACAGACAGAGGATAAATTCATGAAGGGATTGGCAATGTATCTTATGGCCTTGCTAAGCCTTGTCTCCCCAGGAACTAAGATTGCTGAGAACTTGCCTCGGGTCAAGATGAAGAAAAGACCTCCATTTGGGTATTAAGTGCTGTGTTTAAACTTGATGTAACTCTGGGGTAGATTCAATTGTGATCCAGGGGTGGGGAACTTTTGACCTTATTGTGCTCTGTGATTGACAAATGAAGGTACTTTACCTATGTTTGGAAACTAATCTCCATTTGAGAAGAGGGGTTTTGTGGTGGACCAAATGAAGGTATAGCCTAGGGGTGGAGAAGTATTTAGAACTGAGACTTTGTAATTGATTGAATGATTGGAAGGTCCTGGGGTGGGGTAGTCCTTGGAGATTATTTAATCACACTTAGTAAATGCTGTATTTTGAATGATGTCATGTTTTGATCTTCTCTGTTCTTGGTTTGTCACTGAATAAAATAGAGAGCACCAATGCTGGTATTCTGAACCTTGGGAAGTTGCCTTTCTTTTGGCATTACATTACAGTAGCCTCCTATCTCTTTCTCAGGGCACCTCACTACTTCTGTTAGCCTGGCTATGTATGTGTATGTATTTATGTGTGTCTGCATGTAAAGGCATTTATAATTGAAAGATGTTATAGAAATATGATTAATTAGTACAGTATGCTGCAATGAAAGAATCCCTGATTTGGAGTTGGAGTTGATCAATTGACAAGAATTTATTGAGATCTTATTATGTGATATTCTGAGAATATCAAGAAAAATTTAAAATTGTTCCTTCCCTCCAGAAACTTGCATTTTAACAGGTGAAGCATCATAAACATATGTAGGTAGACGTATAATATGTGCAAAGTGAATGCAAGGTGGGGAACCACTAGCGGCTGGGGAGAATGAGCAAAGATTTCAAGTAGTAGATGGCACTAGAGTCTGGGTTAGAATTTTGGTTCTTCTCATACCTTGCTATGTGACCTTGACCCAAATATTTCAATCTCAGTTTTAATTTCCTAATCTATAAAATGAGGGGGTTGGGATTGGGTGATAGAACCTCAAAAATCCCTTTCTTCCTGAAGTCCTTAAAGTTGGAAATGGTTTGAGTGTAATAGATTCAGTAAAATACAGTGAACATTTATTAAGTGTCTACTATGTGCAGCTCTAGGCTGTATGTTTATTGTCTGAAGACCAGGCCAGCTAAATTTGGAAAGCTCTATCTCTAGAAGGTTGACCACTGGCAGCTGGACCTGGAGTTCAAATCTGGCCTTATACACTTACTAACTGTGTGTTCCTGGACAAGTTACTTTATCTCTGTCTGCCTCAGTTTCTTCAATTGTAAAATATGGATAATAATAGCACCTACCTCCCAGGGTTGTTGTGAGAATCAAATGAGATGATATATGTAAAAAGTGCCTGGAATATAGTAGGTGTTATATAAATGCTTTTACCTTCCCCCCACTGGGGAATATATGTGTATTTGTGTGTATGTGTGTGTGTGTGACCATAGAAACTTATGAAGACTCTCTACAAAGGGATAGAGGAGTTGTGATCTTCATCAGAGGAGGGAAGTCCCTACCCTTGTGAAAACATGGATCCTTGCAAAGTAGTATAGTAGTTGAGGAAAATGAGGCATAGTGAATTGAAATGTCTTTCTCAAAGTCATAAAATTAGTAACCAGTTAAGACAGAAGACCTGGGTTGGACTCATAGGATTCAGAGCTGGAAGAAACCCTAAAGTTCACCTAGTCTAACACTACATCCCTCCCCCCACTTTTTTCACATATAAGAACATACATATGATATATACATAAATATACATATATTTAAATATCTGTATGGTGAATGGGGAGGAATATTGGCATAAGGTTTTGTCAGAGGTAGCTGATTTGTTCCTGTTCTTATATACCCTCTCATTTTATTTTTTATTTAATTTTAACTTATTTTTAACATTAATTAAAAAAACCATAAGTTCCAAATTCTCTCCCTCCCTCTTTGCACCCCATTGAGAAAGCAAAGCAATATGATATCAGTTATACGCATGCAATAATGAAAAACATATTTCCATATTAGCTATGTTGCAAAAAAAAAAAGCCAGAAAAATAAAGAAAGCAAAAGTATGCTTCAGTATGTACTCAGAGTTCATCAGTTCTCTCTCTGGAGGTGGATAGCATTTTTCATCATGGGTCCTTTGAATTGTTTTGGATCATTGTCTTGATCAGAGTAACTAAGTCATTCACAAAGGATCATTTGTTACAATATTACTGTTACTCTGTAAAATGCTCTTCTGGTTCTGCTCACTTCACTTTGCATCATTTCATATAAGTCTTCCCAGGTTTTTCTGAAACCATCCCCTTCATGGCAGTGTGTGTGTGTGTGTGTGTGTGTGTGTGTGTGTGTGTGTGTGTGTGT